>NC_057935.1:18927346-19238060 GCF_018555375.3 Anguilla rostrata
CATATTGATAGGTTCACTAACCGGATGTGCAGCTGCTACGAGATAGCTGTTTGGGTCATTGCCAAGATGGATCCTAGTGTTATTTCATAAAATAATAGTGGGGTCATTGTCTGGGATATTTACAGTTTCACTGACCAGGTGGAATAACGGGATATTTACAGTTTCACTGACCAGGTGGAATAACCTCAGTTAGGGGTTACCTGGTTTAGCTGTTTGATTCAGTACCCAGACATACATATTTTTCTGGTTAAAGTCACTTCTCTATGGAGTGGAAACATTATTTGCAAGGTTCCCAGATGAGTAACACTTTTACCTGCTCGGATATAAAGACTTAATGCCAGAGAACAGTTAGGTGAATGCCTGGTAGCAGTAGATAGTCCTGCTGTCTATGGGGTACATAGTCTTGCCGCCAATTATTTCAGCACTCCCCAGGCAATGTACCCTAGATAATGCGGTTGGGGGTCGATTTACTACGGAATGTATATGCTTCAATAGGCCAAAAATTGGCCTAGGCGTTCTGCGCATGTTCCGTAATTTACATAGCAACTGTACGCTCACGGTGTGCCAAGCGGAATCGATAACATTTCAGAAAATATATACTGGGACATTTTAAAAAATGATACCATGTCATTCTACAGTCAATATCTGGGACTAAACATTGAATGAATAGACTACATAACCTTACCATTGGTTTTACGCGTAGAGATGTCCCTTTTGAGACCGAGTGGTCATATATTGTCTTGGACAATCCATTTATGAAATATATTTTGCGCATTTTTGATGCCTGGGTACATTCAAAATAGCTGTGCATAATACCACACGTATTGTTTACGGCGTTGTTGCCATTTTTAGTACAGTCTGGCTTGATTGACAATTCATTTATTCAGTAGGTGAGAGTATAAGCTTTCTAACGATGTATAACATGTCTAATTTTGCTTTTGGAATAGCGTTTTATAGGTCAGCGTAACCAAAAATTTTCTTATCATGGCATTCACACTTACGCACCTAACGAAACGCTGTTAACGATTTTTTTGTAATTTCTTGGAAAATACTATTATTATTGAGGACTTCTGGGCATAGCTAAGCCGTATATTTGCTGATAGACCTATCTGACATCGTTTTCTGGAGCAAAAAGGAAACGGATTGAACTTGTTGATTTACTGTCTCTGTCTGAACACAGATAAAATTTCATCATTGCTATGTAAGAATTACTGCTCAAAATATTTTGGTTATACACGTTATTTTTCGATTGAGAGTCTGGTATTATATAATGTGGATATTTCACACTGTAATGTAAGCGCTAGTTAGTAGTTTTTTGAATGCATGCAACAGTGATGGTCAGTGGAGGATCCACTAAAAAGAAAAACCAAAAACAGACCAAAATACACAGAATCCTTGTCCGTTTTGTCAGCCAACGAAACATAACATAACACAAACAAAACAGCATTCCAGATGAGCGACGATGTGATTCCAGGTGAGCGACGATGTTTAAATTTGCACAAAAGTGATATTGCATTAGTACAGTGGCTGTATAAGAATGCTAGGATGTCAAAGATAGAGTGTGTGTATGAGATTGCTAAATGTTAGCAAATACAAGTACATGCTTATATCATGTAGTCGCTAGCTAACTGGCTAGTTAGCCCGACTGTAGCAGATTTCAAATCAGAATTGAAAAGATCAGATTCCATGTGATTTGTGCTGTTCACACTGTTATGAAAAAAAACAAAACAGATCTGAGTCAAATATGAGCAAAAAAATCAGATGTGGGCCACTTTTGCCTGCAGTGTGAACGTAGCCTTAGTTTAAAGTAATAATCTCAAAGATTTTCATTAAAATAAATGTCTTTTAAGTCACTATCTATCGCTGCATTGGGTAACACAATGGTGATTGAGCCTATTTTTATATTAATTTATACTATTATTATTATCATAATTCATGATTAAAAAACTTGGTGACTGTGGCGACATTCCTGGGAAAAAATCACAAGCGGCGCACAGTTAGTGACGCATTTTTCATCACCCATCAGTGGTTGGTCCGCCAGAGAGGGTAGGCGGAACTAACGCAACAGGCTCGCTCTTCAACTCACTTGTGTGTGAGCGGCGTACTGTTTTTTTCCGGTGTCTGCATGCGTTACAATAACAGAGAAAGGGGGGTTGGGGGAGTTATGGAACCCTAAAAAGTTTTTGTGTAACATGAGAGATCATATTATTTGTTGATGTAGATTTCGTATTACATTTAATGACAATGTACCTTTGCTAAATTACATAGCTATTTGCACAGCTAACGCTAGCTACTGGACCATGTCAAGAAAGACAACATTAGTTTAGACAACGTTGCGCACAGTATCCATCTCTCATATCAGGTAACGTTGTGTTAGCTAGCTAGCTAATGTAATTAACACAATCTAATGTCGGCTAACAATTAGAAAAAAAACGCTAGCTAACGCTACCGACCGGTACCGACCTCGCAAACCGTCTCTCGAATGCAGTGCTACCTTGTTGCAACGTTGCAGTGTAGCTAACTTAAGGCCAGTTCAGATCAATGATTCGCAACGAGACTGGGTGCAACTTGCAAAATTCCAAGACGTCTGATTGTAAACGTTCTAAAACTGCACTTGGCGATTTGACAAGGACGGTCTTTTAAAACCTCAGGGCAGGCAACGGCTCTGCTACTAGCCAGTTCACACCGCTGTAATTTTCTCTGCAACATTCCAAAACCGTTGCGCCTCTTTGCGAATCATTGATCTGAACTGGCCTTAAAGGAGTAACATGGTGGTTGAACGTGCATAATTTTTTTATTATTCAGTCATTTCAATGTGCTTTAAAACATATTTTTATAAGCCTAAATATCCCACTATAAAAGTTCACCCGAACCATCTGGGCGTGGTAATGAGAACTGTCAGTTAGCTATGATTGACAGACCGTGCCCCGTTACCATAGCTACCCCCATGATACGCGCTCTTTTTGGGAGACTTTTCACAAGCGAGCTAGCTTAGTAGTATATCAAGTATCGATAGATAGCTAAGGTAAGGACGTTGACTTATATCCAATTATAATTTTTGTATCTAGCTAGCCAAGTTAAGATAAAAGCACAACTAACGTCCTCATAAAAGCAAACTAGCTAGCTAACGTTATCGATAACATTGCCTTATGAAAGCAAACTACCTAGCTAGCTAAATGAATATAAACAGAAATAATCTAATAGTCCTTAAAAGGCACTCTAATTTAAGTGAACCTAACGTTAGTCAAATATTTGCCTGTAAGCCAGCGGCGCAAACTATGGGTCTTGAGTTATCCATGGGTTTACGGGGCGTGGAAAGGGGAGTGGTTACTGTGTTCGTGACGCACCAAGTTGACAACTTTCTCAACCAGTTGAAAATAGGACGACAAATTTAAAACGCATATTTCTCCAAAAATACAGAACGGACATATTTAATACTTTACTCATTGTGTTTCTTCAATGCCTCTTGTGCAAATAGCACATAAAACTGAGAAAGTGTGAAAATCACCATGGCACTCCTTTAACGTTACCGTTATTTACATTGCCATCGAGTTCATCAATATATATTATAATGATCGGAATAAAGCCGGGGTATGTGGAGCAGAGCCGGGTCTGATTTCTGAAGACGTCATGCAGGAGAAAACTAAATAAAAGAATATGGCAGTATGGATTAGCATTGTTATTATTTTATTACGCTTCCTCATATGTTCCTTCAGCCTTTATGCCCTTTTTGATGAAATCTCCTTTGTTTTTGTTTTATTCTTCTTGTTCTGATTGCTAATTTAACACCCAGCTCAGCTTCTCAAACAGTTTAGCTAGCAAAACCAGAAACACCATGGGTAACCATTTTGCAAGGCAGTTGTTTCAAAAATACCACACAACAATCATTCACGAAAAAGACTGCTTATTGTGCACAAGATACATAATTGCACGAGCCACAGCGAATCCCGCAAATTCTTCTCTGCAGTGTAAAGATGTTCATACTGGGCAAAAGGTGGATAAAGAACGTTTGCAGAAATTGATCATCACTAAATCTACCCCAGGTTTGCTACGGCATTTTAACCCGGCTCGGCAGTGTAAAGACATCTTGAGTTAGCCTAATATTAGACAATGAATGAGTATGTACATAACGTTACTTTTATAACAACCGTTTTTTATTCAGTAAATAGTAAGTGCTATAGTTGGCGTGCCAACTGACTGACATCACACAGGCGACACTAGTTGGATCCGGTTGGATCTATGGGAAGTGAGGTCCAAAAACACACCTGCAATTACTGCTTCTCGCCATTGGCACCGCCATAGAAAAAACGAAACTGAAATCTTCGAGATTGTCACTTAAAGCTATATGTTTGATGCATGTTGATGCATTGGCTCCTGTTATGTTATTATTATTTTTTGCAAATGGCAAGGCTAGGCCAATGACTTTGGAATGCTAAAAAGCGTGTTTCAGATTGTTTTGGACCGGTCAGGTGGTACATAGCAATATAGCCCTCAGAAAGTCAGTGCATTCTTTGTGTTGTGCTGTATTTTACATGACATAGCAGCAGCATTTAAAGAACTGGATTTGTGAACAATACCCACAGGATGATGTTGCACCCTTGAGCAAGGTACTCAACCTGACTTGCTCAGGAGAGCAAGAACTGGCTGTGGAGTTTATTCTCTAATGAGTGTACATTGATCTTATCAAGTGCATGTGTGAAATTAATGAAACTGAGATGAAGCGGTGATTTTTTAATAGTGGTATTAAACAAAAATGTATTGAAAAGAAACAAGAACTGGAATACAAATATTTAGTTTGGGGGGGAAATACATATTAAAATTAGTTTCGCTAAAACCTAGAGTCACAAAATTACCAAAATGAAATTGGACATGGTCTAATGCACCAGCTCCTTGAGTTACCACTGATGTTTGACAATTGTGTCTTGACAGTTAAAATAAGGCCATCTGACTCATATCACTTATGTGTACCAAAACCCTCTGAACAGTGTGTGGGTGGTGTTGTGGCGCTGCATTGTCTGATACTTGTCAAGTCCCATGATAATTTTCAGCGAACATAAATACTGTGCTGTCATCCTCTTCATGCACCTGATTAAGTAGCAATTGAATGATTATCTAAGATGATTGCACCAACTGAATGAATGGTTGATTTCTGGATTGAAATAAAATCTCTGCTGACCCCTTGGCAGTTGAAGACTGAAATGTATGTGAAGTAATCTGATTATTTCTCCGGGCTCTACTCATGACAGAACAATCATGGACACCACCCATGTGAGCAGGCATGTGGAAGCAGCAGCATGGTATCCATTTAAGGTTTATCTTAGGCTCATGAGAAGTAGCCAGAGAAACCTTAAGTAGACATTCACCCCTGCAGGTCCATACTCATCTACAATGACAGCAACCTCCAGGAAGTGTAAACCAGGCAGTCCGCTTTCAACAAGCAAAGTAAAATTTGCTGTAGTTGTAAGCATACTCCAGTTCAAGGTTTAGTCTACAGTACAGCAGATGTTACACATGCATAAGGCCTGGCAATATAATAGTATGTCACTGTATCGATGAAACCTGACAGAAATGACACACAGATCTGCTGGTTCTGTCAGTCAAAAAGAAACTGAGCACTGAACATTCTGAACACTGAGATACAATTAAAAAAAATTTTCAACTGATATATCAATATCAAAATTAATCAACTGATTTTGGTCACGACATGAAAACTAAGTACTTACCTGTGCAGCACGCATGTGCTACCATCATCAATGCTAATGAACACATGTTCAATTTAAGCAGAAAACAAAAACATCAGTTCCCCGGCTTGCAAGCTACATGTGTTTACTCCTTTGTTCACAATCCTCTACTTTCGGGACTTGCGAAATGGCCAACATTTCCAGGACGTAATGCAGGTGTGCGCCGATTGGATCCAACGTGTAGTATTCTAACAAATTTACACATGTATGTTCATAGAAATGTGCAAGTATTTACAATGGGAAAACATTTTATAGTATATACATATTTCAAGACTGCCGACAGAAAACAGACCCACCCCGTAAAGGAACCACTAGATTAATGATATCAAGCTTTGGCCCATGGCTTACAATGTTTTACAGATTTACGGAGGGATTGCTCAGGCAATGCAATGCTTGATGTTCTGACAGTGTGTAGAGCGGTATTCCTTCAAGTTTAGCCATTTCCTCCAAAAACTCATCTTTCTTCTGCACAAGATCTGCAGGGGCTGCTGAACGCACTTCATCTAAAGCTGTGTTGCACGGCTCATTTGAGTTTGCTGCAACACTTTTCAGATTACTGATGAGTTGATCTAAATTTAGCCTTCTGCCACTTTCCCAAAGGTTATATTTTAGAACAGAATTCATGTTTTTTTGTGACCTAGAACAAAACATAAATGTCAACTCTTCCATCACTACTCCCATTCTAAAGTGCCTTAAGTCATTAATTTCATCTTCCCTGGTCCAGAGACCACCACATTTATTCAACTCTGCCGTGGCCTTTTTTGTGGACTTCAGCATGTTTGTTGCTGAAAATTGATTTTTTTCTCCAGGTTTTTTCCGCATTTGAAACACTTTTTTTTTCATACAATGTAGTGCTCTCTTTTCTGACATGCCCTGACTGTGTATGAACCTGTGCCCGTCTCTCAGAAGATAATTGTAACAGACATTTTTGTCTGCTTTTTTGTATGGATATTGATCCCTTTACCACCACCTTAGATGCGATGAAATAATCAAGCATCCAAAAGTTCCTTTTGCAGGCAACTGTTTTCTTTGGAGCTGATTCACAAGAGGCGATCAGCTCCACTGATGCTTCATCAAAACACCCATGTTCCAGATGGTCTGCTTCCATCCTACACAAAACCTTTATAAAACTTAAACTTGAGCTCTGTAATGTGCTAGGTCATGCCATCAAACTCATCAGTCATCAGCTCTCAGTTTTTGAAGAATGAGTCCCCTGTGAACTTCTGTCTTCCAACAAAGTGACCCCACCTCTGAAATCTGCTGTCGGCCTGCTGTTTCCTGAGCTTCCTAACAAACGCTCTTGATCGATCATTCATCTGAAAGATATGCTCCGGCAAAGTAATGATGGATACTTGATTTCACGGAAGCAAAAAGATTTTGTAATCCCTTCGATTTATGATGCTTGTGCTGTCCATGGCTCGGAAGCCCTCCCCAGCTATGGGTTGGGACAGGTATGACCGACTGTCTCTTTTTCTCATAATAAAAAATATATTTTTTAAATATTTAACATGATCTGGGGTTGCTTCAATTGGTCAGGTCTAGGCTCAGCAACGTTATGCCACAATAAAATGAAGTCAGCTGAGTACCCGAATGCACTGAATGACCATGTTATCCCATCAATGGATTTTTTCTTCCCTGACGGCACGTGCATATTCCAGGACAACAATGCCAGGATTCATTGGGCTCAAACTGTGAAAGAGTGGTTCTGGGAGCATGAGGAATCATTTTCACACATGAATTGGCCACCACAGAGTCCTGACCTTAACCCCATTGAAAGTCTTTGCAATGTGCTGGAGAAGACTTTATGGAGTGGTTTGACTCTCCCATTGTCAATACAAGATAATGCAATTCTGGACAGAAATAAATGTTATGACGTTGCATAAGGTTGTTGAAACAATGCCACAACGAGTGTGCGCCGTAATCAAAGCTAAAGGTGGTCCAACAAAATATTAGAGTGTGCAACTTTTTTTTGGCCAGGCAGTGTACATGCAGTGTATGCATGTAGGACCAGCTTGTATTTGAGCACACTGTATTTCGTTTTTTAAAAAGACTTGGAATCATGCATTTGGAATCAGTCATTTAATTCAGACATGCAAAACATGAGCAATAAGATATCAAATACTGTATCAGTATTTTATTTTATTTTTTGCAGCAAATAATTTCTATTTGCACTGCTTTTTGTATTATTCATTTTCTTTGTATGATTGATTTGTTGTGTGGCATTGTGAGGTCATTAAGATGTTGATCTTAATGTTATATACAATTATTTTCTTGTGTTAAATTTGAACAAAATCATATCCAAATAAGGCCCAGGCTAATTGTGTACTGTGAAACTAAAGAAAAGTTTCAGATTTTGATATTCATATATAAAGGTCGTTATCCTGTGACATTAAAATTTATCTTCTTCTTCGGATTCTTTCAGAGCTCAGGATGAAAGGGTAAGACAAGAGAAAAAAAAATATTTCTTTTTCACAAATAAGTCTTTTAATAAATCATAATTAAATAATTTTGGGAATGATTAAAAATTCCACACCACTGCCTCCATAAAGTTACACAGTCAAGGCAAAAATGAAATGTGCCATACTTGTGTGTTAGATATTTCATAATCGACACATTGGTTCAGTTTAAATGTTCAGCAAACGCAACACATTTCACATCAGTCTTTTGATAACACAGTGAGAAGCATGGATGGATAATTGCTTAATTGAGTGTGGTGAAACTAGATTAGCTCATTGACTGGCAGTATCGGATCTCCTGAGTGAAATTAGACAGTACGCTTCGCTGGACAGAAAGAGAGAACTCTGGTCTAGAAAGAGTGAGTTAATTGGCTGTTCAGTACAGAGGTGCCAGGCAGTTTCTGACAGGTATTATGATTAGTGATTTTAGTGATTTGGGTTTGGTTTGGCTTTCGTCAGGCATTCTGTGTGTGTCTGCAGATCAGTGTCATAGACGAAATCACAGCTAGTCATACCATTGTGCTGACCTGGAGATTATAGTTTTGGAAGTTACAGGTAGTGGAAATAATAAATAAATATAAATAAGCACCATTGTATAAGTGGTTAACAGGTGTCTGGCCACCACGTGTGCAGGTGTGGCATTGTGTAGCAGGGCCCAGAATTCTGAAGCATAAATGCTGTAGGACACCATTTTTCCGTGAGAAAGCCAATCAACTTGTATCTGGCAACTGAGAAAGCCATGACTTAATGTCAGTGTCATGCTCCTGAAACCACTGGGTGACAACTCTTGTTCAGGGGATGAATCATCCATCATCAACAACATAGGTGAGGATTATACACAAACATAATCTAGAGACAACCCTCAAGATAAGTTTGCACAGACATGAGATGGAGGAAGACACTTCACCTGCATCATTAACACAGAGACTGCAGACACTCAATCGACCAGCGGGGGCCACTAGATGTGGCTCTTGGTTGACTGAATCCTTCCTAATCCTGGCTGATGCAGCAGCCAACTGTGCATTTCCCTGTGGGGCAACCGGCCACAGACAGCGGTGGCACAGTTGGTATTTGATCCCTCACTGTGGTGTGCATCTATTTTTGTGGAAATCCATCTCGAATGTCAGGAGACAGATACAAACTGGCCACATTTCAAAGTAAATAACAAAAGTGCTCATTTCATAATGATTATTTCTATTCTGTTTATGTTTTTTTAAGAGGATGGCCATATACAAGGGTAAATGTTACTTCTGCATGGAAAAGGTCATAACTGATGTGGCTTGTAGGACAGGTACATCTTATGTATAGGGAGTCGTGTTTGAAATTTGTCGGTTTCTGAAGAGAATTTTCAGCATCCACCCACCACTGCCTTCTGTTCCTGACACACTGTTAGGTGCTGACTGACATACCCTACCCTCTCAAGGGCATAAATGAAGTGATATAAATATTTTTGCCATTTATATAAACAAGTCCTTGTTGACATATATTGAAAGCCTACTAACAGTTTTTTTTTTCTTTTCCACAAGGTGAAAATTGTTTCGATAGTACAGTAATTACTTGAAAGCAAGAAACATAATTTCTGAGTGTTGGACGTATTGTGTACACAGAGGACCAATACATATGCAAAACCTCTCACCTCAATTACATTGTGCGATACAGTCTGTAAAATATGTGCAAAAAATAAAGCAGGATAAGTTGGTACCGATAAGTTGTTGATAATCATATACAATTTGTTTACTATTAGTAACAATATGACATTAAAACTATATGGACAGTGGTTTTTGGATTGATTGAGACAGTCCTGTGGGGTACAGACACAGGCCATTGCACTGTGTACTGTTAAGACTCATTCTTTGGGTAACAGCTATTTAACAGCTGTTAGTCTTTCTAATTTGGCTCAGCCATGTGCTGCTTGGTTATAGATCCCAAACCAACTTTGGTCACAGCCTCTTGTGCAGTGTTACTGAGGATGTTAAAAAAAAGAGCGTAATAAAATCTCAGTTTTTAAGGAGAAGATGGTTTTTACAGGTCTACAAAGAGTACAAATAAACACGCTTGTCAAAATCTCCCCAAGGACAGTGCTTAAGTAGGCATAGAAAACAAAAAAATATATATAATTCAGACTTCAGAAGGACAGTTTCAGAAACATTGCCAAAAAAGCCCCGAGAGACTAAGGAGAGAGAACTAAAATGTGCGCTTTCAATTCATGCCGTGTCACCCTGAAGACAATGGACTAACAGCGCCGATTCTGTTCGGCCCGCCGGCCTGTTGACAAAACAAAAATGTCTCATGCTACATTGCTTAGACAGAGTCTACAATATCATTGATTGGACATCCCGTAGGCCATGTATATCCAGTCAAGATCTGCCATTACCACAGAAAGCAATTCCAGCTCCCCAGCACACTTATTACCCATAATTCATGGCTGTATGTACTGGCACAGAAAGGGATTTTGGGAAACACTTTTAACTGTGTGTTAGACCAGTTTTGTCCTGTTGAGAGTGCAATTGCCTCTACAAATGAAGTGACTTTTGCACCATCTCCAAACTATGGGATCATCTGATTTTACATTTTATATAGAATTTCTTCATCAGTTTTTTAAAATGAATTATATCTTACAGAGTGAGGGGTACCACTATAGCACTAATAGGGCATTCTCACCTCTCTTGTGGGTTTACAAAAGAATAATTACTCTCGATAACTTCTGGCCTGCTCATGAAATCAGGTCATTATTTAATTACTGCTGAAAATGCCTGGCTACTGACAGCCTACTGTCACCCCCTGAAAATATGACTCTTTGGGCTGTGCCCAGATTCCACTAATTAATTCCCACCGGTTGGAAATTGTGAACAAAAAAAACTCAAACTCACTTTGCTGTGTTTGCACTTTATATTTTTGTTTTAATTTGCACCGTACTTTATACAGAGCTCAATACCCTGGGCGTCTGCCAAACACATAAATAATATCTTATATTCACATAGTAATTAGAGAACTGTTGAACTTGCATGTATCACAATAAATGTTCCTTAGGGTATTATTACTTTTACTGATCTCGGGTTCATGGCAGTGTACATCCTGCTATGGAAGGTCTTCTAACGTGCTCATCCAGGAGTCTGTTCATGAACTCTTCTATTTTACTGAATCTATAAAAGGAATGCATTGCTGAATATAAATTGCAAGGGCAAAAGCCATTCAAGGGGAAGATGCTTTCACAACCGCACATGCAATTAAAGCTAATTGAAATTACGTGCATTGGTGGTCTCCTTTGTAATCATTATTCCTTGCTAATTATTATTATTTCTTGTCACTTTGTTAACTGGTGCCCCGCAATTGAATGAAAACCATGACCCAACTCTAGGGCAGAAACAGAAAGGTTGAGTAATTTTTAGCCTTTTAAAGTGCAAGATCACAAATATAAGATTGGAATGTTCTCAGTTGAACAATTCAAATGTAGATGTAACTAGAAAAGTGCACTCAGTAGAGTGCAGATCTCCGCCAGGCGTGTTAGCTTCGCTGATGCAACAATAGAGGCTACACAATCAATGCAACCAGACAAATATTAATATTATTAAGTTTTTACCATATGCCACTGAAAATCCCAAAAACGCCGATTCAGTGAAGTAACGCTAAAGGTGGTGACATGTTAGCTAATTTCATTCATATCAGCCACGATGTGTTAGACAGAGCTAACGTGTGATGTTATTGTCTGGCACTTTCGTTTCAAATTCAGATGGGAACAATTCCAAAAGACCAGCGATGTAAAATATCAATTTCAATGTGAAAATGCAACTAAGCAATTAACAGCAAGCTCTCATCCCCAGTTGACCTCGATTTTAGATCAAGATGTCAAGATAAAATGATATAAAGGGACTTTGAAAGAGTGTTCATTATTGCGGCATGGATGGCAGGACCGTCAGCCGCAAAGACTGCTCAACTCCCTAGTGTTTCAATAGGAACAGTGACTAAGTGACTCTGCCAATTTGGTCAAAGCATCTTCATGACGGATGCTTGTGCATTAGTGTGATGTAGGAGAAGAAAACTTCCTCAGCATGAGAATGTCAATGCGGACGGATCAGATCGAGAAATCTAAATTCAAGAAGAATATTAGTGTTGCGTACATGAACCCTCGTTCAAAACATGAACTTAGAGTCCTGTGCAAACCAAAGCCTGGTCTCAGAGATTGGAAAATTAATGACACCAACTCTGAAAGAATCTAAATGAACCATCTAAATGAAACAATCTGTATTTACTGTACCTCTTGTTATTTCCCTGTGCTTTGGCTCTCTAGGTTGATCAATTAATACATTTTCACTTTTTACATTACTATCTTCCTACAGTAGTATAAGGAACACTGCTGAGGTTTGTCCGTTCATATTTGCTGATAATATTACAAGTGAGCGCACTGGATAGAAGCCTGATTTCCACAGGGAACGCAGCTGAAAGAATGTCATGCAGGCGAGTTAAAAGGGACGGGCAGATGTGGTTTTCGAGGAAACAAAGAAACAGGTTTCAGTTGAGATGAGCAGAAAGAGAGGAACTGAAGAAGCTTTCATGAGGCAAACTGTAGCTGTGAAAATGCTGCAGGGGTTTAGGAGCTTCCAGAATCTTCTCTGACATTTTTTGCATAGACCAAAGACAGAATTTTGAGTGGAAATTGGAATGTCACATTGTCTGTACTGAACCTTAAGTGTTGAAGTAGATATGATTTGAAGCATGGGTAGGCAGAAGGATCTTATCCATTTCTGGATTTTAATGCTGCCTTCTGCTCTTAATTATTCCATCAGCCAATTTATTATGCTGAATTTATTTATAAGCCCTTTCATCCCTTTGTGAAACCTGTTACTGCAGTCCAATCCATAACAGAACCAGTATTTTGCATATAGCTAATTAGCTGATTTGGCCAGAGGTAACGGGATAAAGCTAAAGCCTGCAGACCCTGTCCAGACCTGCTATAAGGACACGTGGTTTATTTCACTCAAATTACAGATATAAATAAGCACTAATTGTGGTCATGAACTGCACCTATTTTTTTCACCAAAAATTATCTCTCAAAACCCAGACCAGGCAAGGTGAGTTAATTGTGCAATAGCTGATTTAAATAATTGGTAAATTAAATGCTGAGTAACAACAAAAACCTGCAGACCCCTTGGCCCTCCAGGATCAAGGTTCAGAATTTGTGATATTTATACTGTATCTACCAGGACTACCTAACCCTGCTCCTGGAGATCTACCATCCTGTAGGTTTTCAATTCAACTTTAACAAAGCACACCTCATTCAACAACTGGAGATCTTGTTGAGCTTCTAATTAGTACAATCAGGTGTGCCAAATAGGACACTAATCATGATTCAACTAATGAACTAATCATGGTCTTCAATCAAGACCTTAGATAGAATCCAATGTTTTAGTGCTGGGCTTAAAAATAAAATACACACTGGCTCTTTGGCTTTTTGGATAAGACTGGACACCCCTCCTCTTGTAGATATATAGATCAACACATGCTCCGAGGAGGATCAAGTTTTCCGTCTTTTTCATTTCTCCCAACCTGTCTCCCTATCCTTTGATGAGGAAGAGTGGGATCACCTGAGTGGAGCTTCCTGTGTGAATAAAAAGGATCACCTGATAGCTGATGTTGGCTGCTTTACTCAATGCATAGTAGCCTGCCATTCCTTATGCTTTAGGGAAAGAGCAAACTGCCTTTCTGGCATTTTATTATTTTTTATTTTTTTCCTTTTCCTCAGTTTTGTTTTCATTCTGTTACCTTTGGGTTTGTGTGGGAGACATTGGGTTTGACATCCTATTGCAGGATGGCTGAAACTCCCAGTCTTTGCCATATCTACCTGTTGTAGTTTAGTAAGTTACTCCATTACCTTCAGTAACAATGCTTACTTAAATATGGGTCTACAAAACCCTGCCACATCTTTCTTCCTGTAATCCAGCCTGTTGGCTGGTGTGAGGACACATTTCTTATTCTCAGAGTTGTGTTTTTGTACTTGAGCCTGGTCTTCTTGCAGAGAGCATATGCTCAATAGCTGGGGTCTGAAAGAGAACCTCAGAAGGCACATGTTGCTTATTGTCTACAGGATTTGGGTAAAATGTTAGGGAAAATAAGGCTTCAACATTTGAGGCTGTATTACTTTGTGAAGGTATTGAAGTGAAAGTGCTGTTATCCTTGTGAGTGTAATGGCTACTCGCTGTGATAGTATTTTCCTTTTTAAAGCTTAGGATAAGGGGATAATGTAGTAAAATGTTATATGGCAATGGTAAATCGCAAATGCCCCAAGTGTTTCGCTCATTACACCGAATCGATGAACTGAGTAACATTTCGTCGGGAATTAAGTGGCATCTGAGCTAAATGTAAAGTGCTACTTAATGCATAAAAGGTCCCTAATGTGTATCCCTATGAATAAGCCTGCTCATTTTCCATTAGTGACATCAATGAAGATGTTTCTGGCAGTTCATACCATAATGACTTTGTTCATCTTAGTGGCATTGTCTACACCTGAAAAATATAACTATTGGTCATTTAAGATATGAAATCCTATTTATTTATCTGTACATCAATCACTGCTGCTTTCACATTGTATAAGTAAGACATGAGATTGCATCCATAGTTTGCAATTCTGCAGTCCCTTGACCATGCAAATTCATTGAAATGCTTTCTACTCTAATTGGATCACTCCCAGTAAAGTCATCCTCCATCGTTCTCGGGAGAGTACTGATATGTTCAAAGGGAATGGGGAGAGGGACTGTAAAATGTCTTGACCCAAAGAATGCAGTGTTCATTTTCGAACTACACAATTCGGTTTAGGATTTATTCTTGTATGTATGCTATACCTACCTTTGGACAACAAAAGTATCTTGTCCCTGTGCAGCAAGAGTACACCACATCAGTGTGGCATGAAAGTTGGAGGGAAGTATTACACTTCACATGAACTGTTGTGAACTGTCATGCGCAAAGAAGTGACCAATCTAATGTCAGTGACATGAATGCTGATGACTGTTCTAGGGCTCATTCCAATCAC
The DNA here is from genome assembly GCF_018555375.3 of Anguilla rostrata. Lineage (NCBI taxonomy): Eukaryota > Metazoa > Chordata > Actinopteri > Anguilliformes > Anguillidae > Anguilla > Anguilla rostrata. The sequence continues at coordinate 18,942,568 of NC_057935.1, forward strand.
TATCTCCTTACATCTTTTCCTGGCTTCCTTAGCTCCATCCAATAGACAATGCGAGGAAAGGATGTGAGGAAAACAAATACAAAGGAATAGAGGAAACGTGTAATAGAATGTTGTTGCTCTTTCAAGCATCAGTTTGAAGCCACGTCCATTACATGCATGACAGATGTGGAGAGTTAGTTCCATAGGTTGGTCATTTATACATCATGCATTCTGAAAAAATACTTTCACAAAGGATGCACTCGTGTATCCTCATTTAAGCATCCTTCAGGTGCCTCCTAGCTCCTCGCTCCTTTAACAAATTGGAATACCCTTAAAGATGGTGGAACTCGATTTGCTTTTTCAGGTCATACAAGGACTGAGGAGACGAGGACAGATGAAAAGGTTTTTGAAATAGCACCTAGTGTCAACCAGAACTGCACGACCTATTATCCTCTGCTGCTCTGCAGGGTCTGCACCTGTGCCTTTCATAATAAGTGTCATTCCACTGCCTTTCACCTGTGGTCAACTCAGAGGAGAAAACATGAGTGCTATTTTAGGAGAGGCTCTGTACATACAGTGGTTCTATACCTGACATTAAACAGGTTCTTTTACAGTTAGAACTGTGTCACTGTCCTCATGAATTACTAAACCTAGAATTGGACCAACAAGGTATGAACAAATAAATAGTATGCAGTGTTTCCTTCGCATTTTACTGTTCATTTGAAAAGGTATTTCCAAGAGGCATTCTTATCCAGCAGATGCTGCTACACAGAAGCGGCTGGGAGGTGTGGCAGGTTAATGGGTCTAAAGGTTTTCTCAGACCCTAGTTAAGAGCTCTTGCACATCTCAGCAGAAACTGCACAGTTTCTTTCTGTAGCAGAGCAGGGTCATTTAAACCTGTACTCATTTTGTTCTTCAGAGACTATTTTTAGTCATTTCCCTATGTGGGTTCTTAAGTTAATGTCTTCTTTAATATGGCTACTTGCAATATTTATCTTACTATCTTAGAAATGTATCCACACTCACCTGAGAGAAATGAAAATAAACATTGAAAAAATGACAAATGAAAATAAATTTAAATTATCAAAAAGGCAAGCAACCACCTTATTTCAGGGTTTACTTGGAAAATGAAGTACTCTGTTGCTCTTTAAAATGCAGGGCAGCTATGCTGGTCTATACTAAAACCTGGGACTGTTATACCTAGTTACCACATGGCTGATTAGAACCCACTGAGTACTAAAGGAATTACTGGTTCTGTTTACTTCTAATTATGAAGTGAATATAACTTTGCCTAGTGTGAGTTTGTGTGACAAACAGGGCTTTGCTGTGCGGAGCTCTGAACTGGGAAACGGCATTGTTCAATTTATATTTAACTTAAAAAGTGGCCCATCAGATTTAAAATCATTTGCAATGCAACACCGCTATAGACTATTTACCAGGAGGCTGATTCCATGCCCTTGCTGTAATATAAGTGAATTACTGCATTACTTGTTTTGGGACTGGATGGTAAATATCAGTGGTGCTATATCATTGTTCTGTTAATTGAACCAATTGGGGCTCAAATGGATGCCTAAAGTAGCAAATATCTGCTGCTATGGCTACAGATGCATACACTGGCTACACCTATAAGATCATGCAAGATGCTCAACTGTACGAGTATGACATTACATCCATTGTGTAATGACTGGATTTTTGCTAAAACTCAAAATTATGCCTTAATTTCCTGAAAGTCTTCGAATGATACAACAAATGATTCGGAGGGGAAAAATTAATATTTTTTTTTTTTTTTTTTTTTTTTTTTCCAAAAGGTGAGCCTGGTCTGGTGAGGGGACGGGATAGTTCTGATGACTCACAGATTCCAGCACCTATGAGTTTGTGTGTTATGTATTCATTTTTTTTAAAGCTCAATTTGGCGCCCAGTCCCAGGTGTTTTTGTCCAATTGTTATTTCAACAGTGTTCACTGAGAAACACCACTGCACGGGACACACTGGTATCGAGCCTTTGTGAGGACATACAGCCTCTTAAAAATAGCCTGTTAAAATAGCAGTTTGGTTTTTATGCTCGGGTCATAAGTAAATCCTACAGAGTTGCAGACAGGACAGAAGCACCGCGTCTCGGCAACATAACCTTATCAGGGGTGTCCTCTGTGATCCTCAGTGCTGTGATAACCCAGCTGTCTGCAACCACACAGGCCAATGGGGGGTCCCTGTCACTTGTAGTTTGTAGTTCCTGCCTGAGCAACTTTCCCCTAATTCACTGATACTTTGCAGTTGTGATGCTGGAAAATTGTCCAGTCAGATCCTGGAGGAGGTGATGTCAGTGTTTATCACATCAGGAGGATCTTGTCATCCTTTACTCCAGCAAGTGCATGCATACATACATACATACATACATACATACATCATATCCATGAGACGGGGCTTTCATTTTAAAGAGCAGTGGAACCTAAGGGACCCTCTCCACTGACGTGAATGAGGGAAGTGCAAATCAAAAAGAAAAATGTTTACAATCCTGAATGTGTAAGAATGTAACTGTACATACAGAATACAATTTTGATGGCTTCTGGCCCAAATGGTTCTGTGTCAAAACCAGAAATCCAGGACCCATTATCCTGTCCTGCACTGCAGGCCTTTGAGAATAAGAGTCCATGTGTCACTGCTGCCTTTCACCTGTGGTTAACTCTGAGGAGAAAACAACATGAGGGCTATTTTAGAAGGGCGACATGACAGACATTTGTTCTACAGTATATCTCTGTTAAACGCAGTATGTTCTCTTACAGTAAGAAGTGTGTCACTCTGTCTGAATTATATAAGCTAGACTTGGCCCAACCAGAAAATAATCCATGTGAAACACATGCCCCCCTCACTGTAATTTATTTTTTTTTTTTCTTCAAGTGAAGCGCATCCACCAGGTCCCACAGAAAATTAAACGGGGCTCTCATTTTAAAGAGCAGTTGAAACTTGTTAATCCAAACAGTTACGGTAGTATTGGTCTGAAGAAATGAAAAGCTCTCCCACACATCATTGGATAAAGAGCAATTCAAATTTTACCATTTGAGGCAACACATCAAACCATACGGTTTACAGGAGGTTATGAGCAATGACATACTGTTTGATTCAAGAAACAAGTATTTAATAGAAACAGTGTGTCTGAAGTATAATAACATGAACTTACAAGCCTATCTTGCTGCCCAGCTGGAAAAGGAAATTGCTGTATTAATATACCATGACATGCATGTAGTGTCTTTTTAAAATCAATAACTTGAATCATTACTGTAATGGTTTATACAGTGGTTTAGGCTTTCAGTTGGTGGTGTCACAGTGAGATCTTCCTGGCAGAGGCACATTTGAATATTTTTTTTTGTTTTGTTTTTCCACAGACACTACTTGTTTGCATAATCCCCACCAGGTGACTAATGTGAAAACTCCACTCAAAATCATGTCTGACAGTTGACACTTCCATTGAATAAACCAGAACAATGCTGGCGGTCTGTGTGCCTGTAAAAACTGTCTCCATCAGGCTGCAGGATTTTTCATCTCGCTATCTGTGGCCTGTTGTAACTGTTTCAATATTATTAAAACAACTTTTCTGAAATATCTGCTTGTGCTAATTTATCGTCATTTTATATTCACAGTAGCACAATAACCTACAGTGTGAATATAGTTAATTCTACTGATAATGTTATGTTTGATTGTTCAGTTGCTAAATAGTGAGCCAGAGGACAGATGGACTCATGCGCACATCCACATTCCGTATCAACACCTAGCTATTGTCAGGCAGTGGAGGTGTGAAGATGAGCCAAACTCAGTAAACTGTCCTAAATGTTAAGCCATTCTGTCAGACTTGGCCTATATTGTTGAGTTTGATTACACTCTGCTGCCCCCTACTGTCAAAACTCCACAAGGATTTCCCTCTGGCCGGCAGAACCTCCACAGCAAATGTGTCAACTGAAACCCGAAACCTCTGTATTTGGCAGGCCTCTGTTTTGATTAGTATTCAGAATCAGTATATTAATAGTTTAACATTCAAGTAATATACTGTACTGTTTTGCCATATGCTATGACCATTTGGAAACCTTAGATGCTTTTTAAATTATTTTGTTCATTTTTGAATTTGTGAATCTCATCAGCAATGCTTTCAAAATGGCAAAAAAGGCATGACGCTTCAACTTCGTGTGACAAGTTGATTTATGTACAGGTCTTACTTTACTTGTCAGTTCTTGTTGTTCACCACTGGTGTTTCTCCAGAGTGAATTTCCACATTCTGAGTATTATTTGCAATTGCATATTTTACTGAATCAAAACGGTGCTTGATAATGTGTACTGTGCTCTCCCTGTCAACTGCAATACGTTTTTATTTAAGGGAGGATGCAGCACCTTACTGCCCATTTGAAACTCTTGAATATTGCAGAGCCATGCAAATGAATCTAAACATTCATTCACTTTAATGTGGGCTGAAGATGGCTACATGACTTATCCTACCTGTACCTGCATGCGTTTAAGAGTTTTGTTGAAAGGACATGCAGTACACATTTAGCATATTTTAGGTCTACAAATTTAAAGCTCTAAACCCAATTCAGGTCAGTATTCCGTGTACAGCTAAGTCAAACCAAATAAGAGCAGTAGAAAACTAACATACGCAGCAGTACTTAGAAACACACTGACTCTGAGAAAAGATACTTAACTACAGCTCATTGATTTTCGGTCGGAATAAAGGAGAGACATGAAATTACTTCTTGTTTTGGTCACTTTTCTTTGTGACAACTTCTGTTTAATTCAGAAAGATACTTGTGCTTACCTGTGGATGCTGAAGGATGCCAACTTGTTGTGTGACAGCCTCTGCCATTTGAAACTAGCATGGTGTCCACAAGGATTATTTTCAAGTCAGACGTTAATAAAGCAATTTGTCACTGTGCTTCTAAGTTTTGGGGATGACAGGTGAAGCAGGTGGCTCTCCCAAAGTGCTAAACGGCTCCACCTGGCTCTGCTTATTGAAGACCTTGTGTTCTGGGATGACAACTGCTCCCTCACTAGGTATACTGTGGTGTAACGAACCTGGAAGCTAGTCAGGAGTAAGAGATGTAGTTGCTGCCGACATAAATACCAAATAGATTTCATGTCATTTTAATGTGGAACAGAGTGCTTTATTACATGCTGTGGTAGAGCATTAACCAATGTAACCCAAATAAAGTACCCACAATATTCAAGGTTATACATTTAACATGGATGCTCTACACTTCTATAAATACACACTCAACAAAATGTGTATGGTAGGAAAAATGCATGTGTATTCTCGTACTGTGTTATGAGGATAACGTGGAAGTTTTTGTTTTTTATTTTTATTTTTTTTACTTTTTTGGGGTATGGCTGTTTGAAGGCTAACTGAAGTCTTGATAGTTTACTATATTTCACTGCCGGAAAATGAATGCAGTATGAGCACAAAGTTAAACTGACTTTAGCAGTTTCCTATTTTGTAAGTAAGGTTATTTTAAAGTAGAATTAAGTTGTAAATGAGCTGTGCTTATCTCTGGAACATACAAAGGTGTTTTTGTTAATTCATGAATTTATTTTATTTATAGCTGGTGTGAAGATAAGTACTTGTATCTTTAGCTACGATTGCATGTGATTGCATGATGAACTTAAATACTCAGCAACCACCCAGTAAAGTATTAAATCAATTCCCAGTACATTTTATGACTGCAGAACTCTGAATAAATGTACGACACACAACATTATGTACACATGAATGCCATTGGTTTGATTTAACATTGTCAGTTTGTTTGACACCCCATTTCACCTGACAAATTGAATTTACTCGGATGCACATTTCATATCCCTGTATCTGCCTCTCAAGAGAATGGAGTATTTATTGTTCCATTACTATTTTGCATCTGAATGTTTAACCATAATGGTACATTTTTACCATTACCATTATTTTAACACCACTTCATTGCCATATTTTTAAAGTGCTGTGCTACAAACAATATGTGGGATGCTGATCTATATTTCAGAGGAATGAATAAGCATTATCACTCTACTTTTACCCCTTATCCTGATGGCTGGAGAACCATGTTAGACCTTCTGGATAGAAAGAATGAATCCCTCTCAATCTGTCTATCGTTGTGTCTGTGCAGGTATGTATGTATGCATGCATGTACTGTGAAAGATATAGCATGGGTGGCATTGCTTTCCTCATACCCACTTTTTCCAAAAAAAGATATTTCCCTTTTAAGCTGTGAAGATGAATATAAAGGGGGCCTGTAAACCATGTGGGCACATTTCCATGGGATATTACCCCACTTGGAAAATGCTTTATCTTGATGCCTAGGCACACTTAAATAACCAGGTTAGGGACCTGATGCTTTCAGTGTAACATTTGTGCGCAGTACTACTCTAGGTGGTTGCAGGAATTTCAGTGGCAGGCTAAAATGTAAAACACTCCTCCATTTGTAAATTGCTCAAAGCCCCAGGGGGTATTCTGGACTGTAAGGGAGCCACTTTACAACTACTAAATTAATCTCCTAAAGTTAATTCAAGTCATAAATAATAACTGGATTGCTGAAATGCCCTTAGGTATATTTTAAGTGTTTAAGAGGATAATGTTCGTTATAATTCATATTTATCTGTTTTCATACAACTTGGACGACATCGCCCAATCATGCTGAATTAAACTAATTTATTTAAATACTTATACATGCTACAAAAGCTGTATGGTTAAGTAGCAAGTGATTTTATTTCAAGTCAAAATTCCAGTTGTGTAAAGTCATGTTGCCAATTTATTGGTCTGCTTTTCTCAGTTATCCAACTCTGTAGGATAAAGGATTTCCTCCAGTAACGGGGCACCAGCTAATGATTTAACATTTAAAAATGTATAATAATTTAGAAGGAAACTACCAAGACCTTTAAATTAAGTTTGCTTAATCAGTAGAGCCCACATATTAGAACAGAGATCACATCATTTTGTAACATTTGTTTACAATGTAGTCGATTACCTCACTTAATGTCTCAGTAAGGGCAGTAGATAGCTGATTGGTTGCCAGCAATGTTGTGCTCATGGGTAGGCAGCGTAGGGGGTGGGCTTTCAGGGATCTCTGCTCACTAATTATTTTTGGGGCAATACATTTTTCAGTTGTACACTGAAAATGTTATGTGATTGGCACGTCCTGCTCATTACAGGTCCCAGAGATGCAAGACCTATGAGTCTTTCAATTTAACACATGGCAATATATTGGCAAAATGGAAATTTTGGAATGAAATAATAGAAAACCTTCTTCCATAATTTTGATAAATAAGTTTTGCAGTGCAGCCATGCTGTAGTCCTAATCAGCATTACTTCCTGCATTTGATTTCTTTTCCCGGGATTTATTTTGTATCTGAATGCATTTTTCATCCTTCCAGTCTCTTCCTTTGTCTTTCAGTAATTGATTTTCAGAGATGCATTGTTCAGTCGGCCTTCCCAGGGACTTATCTTTGAAATACCCTAAATGATGCTCCGTGATGTCCTTTGTTTGGCCAGGGACTCCGTTCACCTACAAACAAACAAAGAAAGGATTGAAGTTGTATGCAACAAAATAATTTAGGATATTTGCAGAAAATCATCGAGAATGTTCAGCATTTCTTTTTAAGATAGGTGGCTGCTTTTTTATTTTGTCATTCTGAGTTACAGGTGTCTGACTTCATGAACAGCAACAAAAATGTTACAGGCTTATTTTTATTTATTTTCCTCACCCAGTGAAATTTTAAATACACTTAGAATTTATGATTTGGTCTGTCTTTATATTAATTTGAACTGTATGGTCCACTCTAAATCAATGAAAGTGATAAATACTTCCACACTTTTCTTCTTAAGTCTTCCTCCTCAAACAAATGGCACAGGACTTTGAGGACATGCTGTAGTTGTAGCATTGTTGACCGAATTAAAAATATGTTCATGAGCACATCAAAACCCAGTTTTCCTTGTTTTAAGGAATGAGCTGCTAGTTTTTGTATGTACACACTGGACTACATTGTGTGATCCTTTAATGAAGGTTGACAAGATGGACCACAAACTGCTGAGGTGCAAAAGCACGGGACCTGTACGACCCCCAGCATACCTTTTTATAAAGACAGCCTAAGAAATGAAGTTGCCAAGGCTGTTGCAGCAGGTATTGCATAATGTAGCCTAGTTAATTCGGATAACAGGACACTTAATTTTCTTGTATTATTTCAGCGAAAGCTGTTAAAACAAAAGATGTGACCTATATTTGCCAAGGTTCCACCCCCACAGTCTTTGCCAATGCACTGGAATGTGTCTATCACTGTTAATCTAAATTGAGATTCACAAAGAATAATACTTCACCTTGAAAAAACAAACTACAGCAAATAAGTTTCACTCAAGAAATGGTTTTGTTCATTAAAGATAACCTACTTAGAAAAACGTTTTTGAACTGTTTCAAAAATGCAAGCAGAAATTGCATTGTTAACTACAATACAAACACGACTTTAAAAAAATGTAACTAATTGTCAAGTGTCATCATCAATAATCATGTTTCTAAAGAGTTTCTGAGCTGCCCACGAGAATACTTTCAGTGTAACGGACAAGCCACGACTGGCACGCTTTGCTTTTGCTATGTGTACGCTCCACATTTGGTGTAATTCTGCCAAACTCACTTGACATGGGAATATGCCACTTATCCACTCTGGAAAGTGAACCCATGATAAATGCAGCCTGTCCCAATAGCTGACATGGGTCCAGAAGTCACACCCGACTCATCCAGTCAAGGAGCAGGGCAAATTTGGGAGGTAATGAGGCACTAATTTTGCCCTGACATCTTTGAGTGGGAGCAATTTTTCACTTGGTGTATAGTTTCATTATCTCCAGAAATCAGGTACATTTCCATTAGTTTCTGTGGGCTCACTGATCAGATAAAGGCACACAATATGGGGAGAGCTTGGTGATACTGTATAAATGGAACCACTTGATTAACTCTGCTGATAACGTACACGTAGATTGCATGCTTTAATATTTAATGGAAGGAAAGTCCTTGACACAAAAACTGAAATATTATCCTGAATGAATAATTCATAATTATTAATCATTGTTTTCATCACTGGGTTTCCATTTTATTTTGCTGTTTCTGTATGACACTATGTATAATGTTAGATAAAATGCACATTTCGCTGAGCTAAGAAACGACTGATGGTAGGATTAACAAATTACAGGGTTACATTAAAGTTGCAGGGTAAGCAACTTTCTCAACAGTCTGAATGTTGTGAAAACAACATCTTTAAAATCACAACAGCCATTGACCCTGTCCACAGTGCCCCCCTCTACACACCCTGGTGTGACTGCACATAAACATGTCTAGCCACAACTCCTTTGCAATGAGGATTACAGGTATAGGGACTGGCATAGCTACAATAAAGACCTCCAGGAGTCCAAGAAAAATGGCGTTGCTGTACCACTCTCATTATACGACATTCCATCTTAATCTTGTTGACATAGTGGTGCGCACACTACACATTTGAATGCAGAAAAGGTTCACAAATGACAAGATCTTTCACTGGGCTCCCAAAACTCTATTTTCTCACACTTGTTTAATTTAATTTATTTATTTTTTTGTGTGAATTTGTGCCAAAAAATTGAAGAACAAGTCAAAATGTGAAATACAGAGGAGGCAGTGTTTGGGGAGACATGGGCAGCAAGGATTGTCTGAATTGGAAGTCAATAAATATGTTAAATATGTCATGTGTTAGGATGAACAAAAGCCGGTGAGGGTATGAGTCCTGATCGTTGCATTAGCGACTCCTACTGGTTGGTCGGGGCGCCTGTTCGGCAGGGAGGGGATCTGGGGGAGATAGCGTGAACCTCCTGAACCTGAAAAGAAGCGGCCGGCGACTCTAAATGTATCGGAGGAGGCATGTGGTAGTCTACACCCAAACCAACAGAGGATGGCGCATCGACCAGGACCGTGATACACACAGGGAATTGGTATAACGACTAAATTGGGGAGAAAATGGGAGAAAAATGGCAAAAAAAACAAAAAAAACTGAAAAATAAATTAACTGATGGTACAGATAATTGATAGACAATCCTACCTTTCACTACAGCTTAAAGAAAGGTGAACTTAGTGTCAAGTTCAGGAAGTGGCCAGTCTCATCCGGTTGCACTTGCGCAATAAAGGAAATGGCTTTCCCATGTTCAAGTCCAAGTACCAAATGCAAATGTGCTGTATCAACCCTGGAGCAGGGATAGTGCAGATCAAAGAGTCTTCTCTCAACAGCCAGGATTGGAAGACTTGGCACCCAGAACACGTTAGCAGTCTTAATATAACTGTTTTGTTGCCCACAAATAAGTGGGCACCACTGTCAGAGTGATATCCTTTTCATATTTAAAATGTATGTATTAAAGCATGCTAGTGAAACTGATTTTAATTATACAAAATAAAAGGCAATTTGGGAAAACATAAACATCTGGAAGAAACATGCCTATACACACAAGAGAAAGAACTGACCCAACAGCTAAGAATAATAAATGCAAGTATAATTACAGGAGAGTTCAAGGATATGTTATTTGTTTAAAAAATAAAAACACTGAAATGAGCAAAGCATCTTACAAAAAGTGAAAACATGATTTTATATCCATGAAAAGGTAGTCTAATAATGATGAATAGCCATTTTAATGTTCAAACTTTTCCTGTCAGGTATTGGTTTTGTATCAGCAGTTGAATTATGTGACTGCTCATCCCTTTCTCAGTTAACTGTGTTTATTGATTTATTCTGAATGGAAAAATATTCAATTGTAATGGTAAATACTGTAGATCAGCAGATTTTCTTCAGAAATAACTTTTTTTTTTGTATTTTATGGGGTCCCTTAAATGGGATCTTAAATTAAAATTACCATGGGAAGAGTTAAAATAGATTGGATTAATTTGTTGGTATTGCTTAATATATGTAGATTTATTTTGTAATATTTAACGTTTTCCTTTTTCTCCTCAGTAAGATCTATTTTCTGCCTCAGCACAATGCAGGTTGAAAGTTGTGGCTGCCAGCCACAGTTGGCACTGGCATAGTCCATTTTTTCAGCAAGATTTTTGCAAAATTTGTTTTGGGGGAAAACATAGTGCTGCAAAATGATGAGATACAGATTAGGTACAACGTTTAGATTAAATACATTGTTTTAATTTCAAGTGTTTGCATTTTTCTTTAGTCAGCCTAACCTGCAAGACGACTTCTCACACTATTCAAGTGGTTGCTGTTTTCTGAAGCACTGTATCAAGCATTCATATTTACTTTTATCCTGTCCAATAAGAGTGGTTAAAAGGATTGATATTGCCATTTTTACTATGTCACAGCCTGAGGCATGTTTCTGGGAAGTCTAAATTGGATATAAATTGTGCAAGAATTGTAATGTGAAATCTAAATGACAATGTCTGCAATGTTCAGTTATTCTGGCTTCACTGTATGAATCTGTCAAACTGCTATTTGCTTTGATCACAAGACAATATGAGTTTTCGGCTTTGTAATGATCCAGAAATAGAGGGTGGATTTGTCATTTAATCAGACCCGTATTAGCCTTTTTTTATTAGCTCTGGTACTCTCTGGTGCTGAAGTAATAAGTTACAGAGGCAATAAGTGGTAAGGCTGGTGGGTGTGTGTTTAAACAGTAGCTGCTTTGTCAAGTCAAACTTTACAGAAATTGCAGTAGGTGATGCTTATCTATCCTCTGATTTTATTTACCCTATCCTCTGATCTCTTTTCCTCTTATTTCCTATCTGTACATTTCCATAGTCCAGTACCGTCAATGGTTGCATAGACACCGCATACAGACATTCACATGACATTTTAGGCATTTAGCTAAATGTATTTTATTTATTTCTATAATTCATTCATTTTAGGGGATGGGGGAATATTGGGTAGATAGAGGAAGATGTGGAAGAGGGGAATGGGAATCGGTGAGGAGGCATTTCGTGAAAAGATTGGTCTTTAGGTTATGAGAGAAGGTGGTGGGGGTCTCTGCTGTCCTGACTAATGTGACAGGCCATTCCACCATTGGGGACCCAATAAGGAGAAGAGTCCAGGCCGGGTGGGGCAATGACCAGGTCGCCGTAGAGAGGGGAGAGCTAGGTGCCTGGTATTATTCCATGGGTTAGGATGCAGGGCTGGACTATGGACTGACGGTATGGTGGTACAGCTCTTTTAGCAACATTGTACAGCAGTACAAGAGCGTTCTATTTGATGCAGGCAGTGGAGGGAATGACTTTGAAACTACTAGAGGGTGACTTCGAAAATTGTGGGGAAGTTGAAAGCCAGACTGGCTGTGGCTTTCTGGATGAGCTGAAAAGATTTGGACAGAGTGCTGCAGAAGCCGTGCCAGCAGGGAGTTACAGTAGTCCAGATGACTGGAGTTAACTGTGTATTCACCTGCTTTAATTGATCAATTGTTGCGCTACTCAAGTTCTGAATAACCACAAAACCCATCAGACCCTATGATGATCAGGAGTGAGTGCAACTGGCTCCAAACTTCCATCCGTGTTCACTTTCCTTGTTGAACCATATTAGATCAAATAATTGTTTTTATAAATGGCTCAATCAAAAACTCAATTGTACAGTTAGGCACTCAAACAGTATAGTCAATGACTATGGGGGATGCCTGGAGGATAACCATTTTAACAAGTTTAAATCCCGGCAGGTCATGTGGTGGAGGCAAACTGGTGGCCCTACGAATGAGATTCACTCTTATCCCAGAATCTATTTGAATGCTGAATATGAGGTCCAGGAATGTGATTTCAATTTAATTGAGGGGTTTAACTGAGGAAATATCTGTTTTGTGGATGTATCTGTCTTTCACCTTCACAACTATGCAAAACGGTGCCACTAAGATTCAAAATGTATTTCTGTGTAATCAGACAATAAAATATTATCATTGTATTTTGAATAATGTCTCATCACAGGCTATGGTAGTCTAACCTTGTGAAATTTACCATAGGCATTTATGCTTTGCAGTGCACACAATGCACCTCTCTCCAGTGGGCAAAAGCTGGAATTTGATCATCTATAGGTGTGGAAATCTAGTCTTAGAGATCTTGACATAAACCGAGTAGGTTAACCCCAGTATAGCTCAGGTTTTGCCTGGAAATAGCCTAGCTACGTTCCAGTCACTTAGAAAACTTTCAGTTTTCAACCAAATGAAGCCGGATTTTCACCCAAACCTCTAAACAGTTTTTCCACCATAAAAATACTCACTGCCTTTGCATCCACTTTAATGGTTTGGCTGCTTCTGAGATGCTGCCACTCCACACATTTTCTTATTACTTATGCCACAACTATCTCCACCAAATGATATAGCCTATTGACTCTCATCCTTCATAATAAGAGTCAATTTTGCACAATGAAGTTTTTTTGCTTTGTGGTCTGACCTCTCCATTCTCTCCGACAATGGGAATGGCAAGCCAATTTATATGCATATCATATTCACAATGGGTGTTCCATTAACCATTTGTGGTTAATTGTGGGAGGTAATGGGGTGTGCTACTTGGTTCGAGCATATACAAAAAATTTCAAGTGGATTGCAATTTATAAAGAAAAAAATTGCCTGAAGTTCAGCATACGCAGTTTTATAAATCAGTATTTTTTTGACAGTACACACTTCTTCTTTTGTGCATTTTCAACATTTTAGTATAAAATCTATGCAGAGTTTTATGAATGAGGCCCCGGGGTTACTTTCAGTTACTCGTTGTACATTGTCCCTTATTCACTTGAGTGGGGCCCTTTTTTAATTAAAAGTGGAAGTTTCTCTGCCATAATTCCACCACTGCACCATAATCACAGTATATGTTAAATGATCATTGCTAGGTAAACTGTAATCAGAAATTAGGTGCCTGATTGCAGGCTTGTAGACTTATTTATAGGTCAGCAAGTGGCAATATGTACCCTTCAAGACAAGTTGGTTTGATTAATCAACAGGTTTACATTGCGATAAGTTCACTTCCTGAATTGCATTGACTGGAAAGGGGAAATTCTCTAAGTGAACAACAGTTGTGGGGAGGTCTGCCCCTCTATTGAAAGTTATTCTGTTTTATTCAGATATTTATTCTGAGCTTGTTCTGAACTGGTCCCTGAAAATGATTATGCTAGTTAAATGGTAGTCTTAATCATATTATTAATGATAAATCTAACTTGCATGTCTGTATTCACAGCTACTCTGGTCATTACAATAGGCTGTGAGGAGGGTGGCACTTTCCGGCTCCTTGATTTGTGTGGGTGGTACAGTTCATGCAGCCAGAAAAAAAAGTAACAGGAAAGTTGCAGTGTAGAATATGCAGTTGAACCTTTCACTAAAACACGAACCTTTGGGTCTGTCACTGTGGTACATGCATCACTTGACCTGGTAGTTCAGTGCAACAGAAATCTTTGACCCAGTTGTGCCTTACTAAATGTTTTCAAATGCAAGTAGCATTGAGCTGTATCAGTGACCTCCCAATGAAAAAAATAAGGGGAGTCTATTGTTAATGTTTGGTTGATCATGCTAAGTGGAAGAGTAAAGGTAATTAAATGTTTTAGCATGCCCAATGTGATATCTATCAGGATCAAATTATGTAAAAGAATTTAGCTACTGAGATGGAAACATTATAATATAATCAATATTTACTTTGTTGCAATACCTTGTGTATCCCATTTCATATATGAACAGCTTAACAACACAAGATGCAATAATCACAATAGCCCAAAACAGGATCACAACCTGTTTGTTTGTTTTTTGTAAAAAAATAAATAAATAAAATAAGGTTTGGTTATGATGTCATAGATCTTACAAACACCACTGACAGTGGGAATGCAGTGCCATGAGAGGAAGCCACCCTGCCGAGAATGAATGTACTTTTGAAGGAGCCTCTGGCTGAAACAGCAGGACGTTTCATTACAGGAACTCATTCTCAAAGTGGAACATTTGATGCACTCTTCTTATATACTATGTCTTGCTGTCTATTATCTTAGGGCCTGGTGACAAGTAGGAGATGGGCGATACGTCCTGACCAAACCAAGCGGAATACAATCTATAAAGCAGCACTTCCATTTGATCTTGAAGATGTATGAATGGCTAACATAAAGAAGAAATAGACTTCATGTGATACCCGAGGTATTTTGAGATGCAGCATTTTAATGAGTCCTTCATCTGTACCAGAGCATGAATTTCTGGAGATGTATACTTGGTGAATAATGCTTTGGATACAGTTAATGTAAAATGGCTGTGGAATTATTCTGCACTTTATTCTTTCATATTACAGCTACAAGCATTACTGCTGCTGCCATTGTATTGCAGACCAGGGCAGGCAGATAATTATGCATTTCATCTTGCCATCATCAACATCCTCATTATTATTAATAGCACTGTGCTCTTTCCTCGGTTCTGTTCAAAGAACATAGATCATCTGATGCCTTGAGACCAGTGGTGTTGGTGTATATATTCTGCAGAGCTGCCAAGACCGATCAGCATTGCTTGCAAAAACAGGCTGGTGCTGAACTTACCGTGGAGCTGTGTAATGTGACCAATAGTTCACAGCCCTTCTAAACGGGTCATAAGAGCTCTGAATTCTGTACAGTACATGTTGGGCATTAATGGGTGTTTCCCCTTTTATCTGTTGTGTTCTGTGGACAAGATTTATATTGAGTGATGTGAGAAATGATTCATGTGTGGTGGCATTATTAGAAATTATTCAAATGGGCAGGCTGTATGAGAGTTCATTTGACAAGCTGTTGTATGCATCCAGTTGCCTCTCTGATCAGCCTGGAATAGGTTTGATATCTCAAGTGAGCCGATTCACACTGAGCATATTGTGCATCTTCTGAACCAATCTGTCAAGGGTCATTTATCACATGCTCTTTCATATATTGAGTATGTGTGTGTATATATAATATGTTTGAGACCATTAAGTTAAATCATTTAAAACATGTCAATCAAAAGTTGAAAAATAGCCAGTGCATAACAGACAGTTCAGATCTATTTATTTTCTGTATTTTTTTTTTCATGACCATATCATTAAATTTTCTTCTTCGATTCATGAACTTATCATGAAATCAGAATCCATTACGGGTGGCAGTGGTCAATAATCTGAACATACTAGTGCCTTATTTCACAAGCAAGAGGTATAAATGGTCTATGTGCACTGAAGTGAGAGAAACTGAGATCGAGATCAGCCCCAGTGTGGTGCAGTGCAAGCATGCCTTTTTAATAAGTGTGCTATTCATTTTTAAAATGTTAGAATGGACATTAAAAAAAAAATCAGTGTATTGTTTCTCTCAGGAAGAAAATCCAGCTATAACATTAATGGATCATACAAAAATCAAATGAATGAGAAGGCAGATGCCTATGAGAAGTCAGACTAGTGGAACTCACATCTTAAGCCTCCAAGTATAAGAGTCAGATAACTAAAGATGGATACTCTCTTGCATTTAACAGTATTTTATAAATTGCTGGTCTTTCAGGGCCCTGCTCAAGCTAAACCCAATGTTTTCTCTCCAATATTGGAAATATGTCTGTGAAAGCAAAAATCACAGCAAAGGCAAAAAGCAGCCTACATTTGGTCATAGAAATTGTCTCTGCTGTTCATAAGCTGGTCTCCTGAGTTTGTGTACTCTGCTTAATGCCACTGCGGGTAGCTCTAGAGTGGGTTTCGGATGTTCTGGCTTCTTGGTTGGTCTCTGGTTATTGCAACATGGGGACCTTCAAGCATGACGCACAATGCACTTGGAGCGTGCCTTGGTGCATTCTGATGGTGTGGCAAATCTCATTTTGCTTGGGGGGGGCGGGGAATTCCAAAGACAATTTGAGATCTCAATAGAATTTTTCCCAATCCTCTGGGGGTGCATACGATGACAGAGGGCAAAAAAAGTCTGGGAAATCCAATACATGGCTGTTTGGAGCAATACGTTTCCTGTGAGGCTTATCGGAAAAGCAATGAAAAAGCTGTCTCACCTGATAAATATGGCGCCAGTTCAGCCCTGTCTCTCCAATTTAATCATTCACACGCTGAGAACAATCCTCTCTTGAGCCCATACCATGTGTGCTTTTAAATAGCACTGACTCATCCCTGTTACCAATAACGGCAGAAATAGCATAAGTACCCATGCTGGTAAATACTGATCCAATCAAGACAAGGACGGAACCGATCAATGCCATACAGCATGGCGTTAAAAGCATGACCTGCAGTGATGCGGTGGGCTAGGTTGGGGGAAGAGGAAATCAGACTGATTAAGCCTCATGGGCCAGGAAGAATAACTCCTGCATGTGCGCTTCCATGTTTGTGAATGATCATAGAGCATGGTTGCTTGGCAGACCAAGTTGTCAGATGTCAACATAAGAACTTACTAGATGAACATAAGGAATGTACTGTACAGTGAGTTTGTATGGATTTTTTATATTTTATTTATTTAGTATCCTCTCATACACAGCTCTTGCACAAGAGAAAAAAGAATCACCGGGACTATACAATGATTACAGATGTTTTTACTTTTTCCAATGATGTTCAGACCGCTGGTTTTATTTTATATAAATAAGGACTGATGGAGGTGTTATGCGCATTACATGTATGTTGAATACGACAATGAGCTTTGGATAGGTGGTAGTGTAGGACAAGGGTGTTGAATCTGGGACAGACTCACTAAAATTGTTTATGGAGCACATTCCAACTCTATTTTGTGTGCCAATAACATTTGGCAAAAAAAAAAAAAAAAAAAACATTTTTCTTGATTTGGCACTGTACTCCACAATTTTACATTTGTAATGAAATAATTCATATGTGGTTAAAGTGCACATTCTCAACTTTTTTTTACTTTTTTTTTAAAGGGTATAGTTATATTTTGGTCATTTTTTTTTCATAGTCCCCCAATTTCAGGGCACCATAATGGCTGGGACAAATGGCTTCACAGGTGTTTTGATCTGTCAGGTGTTTAGTTATTGCCTTAGTGCAGGTATACTGTAAGACAACTTTCAGTATCTGAACTTCATTCTAGGCTTTTTGATTTCCATTGGAGTCTTTTATTGGCGTCTCAACATGAGGGCCACAGTTCTACCAAGGAAACCATTATGAAGCTAAGAAATAACAAAGAAATAAAACAACAAAAACCCCACAAGACATGGGTCAAACCTTCGGCTTACAAAAATCAACAGTTTGGAACATCATTAAAAAGAAAGAGCACCGGTTTGCTCAGTAATCGCAAAGGGCCTGGTAAGCCTAGGAAGATCACTACAGTTGATGACTGAATTCTCACCATAATGAAGCGAAACCCCCGAACACATGTCCAACAGATCAGAAACACTCTTCACTAGCCAGGCCTGGGTGTGTCAATGACTACTGTATTAAGAAGGCTTCACAAACAGAACTACAGATGTTACAATGTAAGATCCAAACCATAGATCTTGTGGACAGATGAGACCAAGATCCACAGAATGACAGTAAGAGCAAAGTGCACAGGCTAAAAGGAATTGCCCAAGATCAAAAGCACCCCATTTTTTGTGAAACATGGTGAGGGTGTTATGGTTTGGGCTTGTATTATTGACATAGGTATTGACGCACTTGTCTTCATTGATGCTGTATCTACTGATTGCAGCAGAATAATGAATTCCGTAGTGTACAGAAGTATTTAATCTGCTCAAGTTCACCCAAATGCCTGACTGGATGGCATTTCTTCCGACAGCAAGACAATGACCTGAAGCATACTGCCAAAGCAACAAAGGAGCTTTCCAAAACTAAAAACTGAAAAGTAATTTACCCCAACCGAATCCAATGTTATGCGCATTTCTTATTCTGAATATAAAACGTACAGCAACTAGCCCCTGAAACAAGCAGGAGTTGAAGATGGCTGCAGTACAGGCCTGGCATAGCACCACCACAGAAGATACTCGTACCTGGTGATGTCTATGGGTCACAGACTGGAAGCAGTCATTATGTGAAAAGGTTATGCGACAGCACTAAACATGACTAATTTCATTTACATAACCTTAATATGTCAGGGCTTGATATTTACACCTGCCAAATGCAGGTAGAATTTGGCAATAGCATGTATCTCCATCGCTCTTACTAGCCACTTCAGCAGGTGACCATTTGGTAGAATTTTCTATGAAAAAATAGATAAAAATAGTTTTATAAAACTAGTGGGGATAAATTGTAGTGGGGATAAAGATTTTTTTAAACAGCACTTCCATGCACAGGGGACTCTGAACCTCTGCCCCTACGGCATCATCTCAAAAGAGGTATGAAGGAGGTGGGATGTGTCATCGAGGATTTTGTTGACCATTCTGTTTACTGCTTTTGCATGATGTTCTGGGAGCTGGATCTGTGTGCAGTCTGTGATTTTGGTTCCCCGGTTGACCACTCTGAAGAGTTTGGCTTTGCTCCTCACAGACAAGTGACCAAACCAGGACACAAGGTTAGTACACTTTCAATCAGAGCTTGGTAGGCACTGCTCAAGATCTCTTTTTTGACATTGAACCCTATAAGTTTCCTCAGCAGAAAACTCGCTGCTGGGCTGCCTTATATACAGCCTCCCCATGCCCTGAGAAAGAGAGGGTCTAGTCTATTTCAGTGCCACGGTATTTAAAACGGAGTACTTGCTCCACTTCTTGGTCATTAATCTGCAGTGGCTTTGACAGTGGGTGGGGCATGATGGTCTTGTTGCCTCCCACATCTCATTGGTCTTATTCACGTTGAGTTTAAGATTTCTCTTATCAAACCACTCAGTCAGTTCAGCAACATAGTCCACACGTGTTCAAAGGCTGAACATTGATATACACTTACACACACATACACTTACTTACTTTACAATTCCCATGACAACTGGGTGCACACTGTGCTCATCCCACTCCACCTCTATTTCTTGCTTCCTTGTGGGAGAAGGTGATCTCGGCCGAAATCAAACGGCCGAACGTGGCGCTGCACATACAAATGTGTGTAGGTTATACCGAAACACATTGTGGCTTTAAAGTGTTCATTTAGCAACATTCCATGTGAGTGGAGAGCGATTCGGATTCTATACCCAATTATCCTGAGCTGGGTCGTGAGGAGAGGGCTTCAGGCTAAGATACCTTCTCAACACTGCCTATAGGAACAGGTTCTTGTATTGTTGAGTCTGGAGTCTCTCTTTCAGTATGTGAACACCTCTTTCAGTTCCCTACAGAACTCTGAGAATGGTGGCATCTCTTTCGGCAACTGGTATGCAGAGCAGTTTAATCTCTATAGAGTGTTTTATGATTTAATACTACCCTTTGAGCTTTTAAAACTTAGTGTGTCATTCATTTTAATGTATTTATTTTTATTTTTTAATGCATGCCCTACATAACACACTTTCATTAACTTATTTGTTTGTTTACTTTTTGGCTGCTGGTTTCTATGACTCCACACACTGACCTATCAAGAGGAGGATGGGCTTCCCATATTGAGATTGATTCATCCCAAGGTTTATTTATTTTTTTGCTACAGTTCTAAACTTGCTTTTGTGGAGGTTGTATTCTGATGTCTACTGAGGAGTGCACTATACAAAACATTGCATTTATTATGTTTTTTATTTTCTAATCTTCTGGAATTTTCTTTTATCATGACAGTGTGCTTGTAGAAACTTTGGTGACTATTTCACTCAGATGGTAAGGCTCAATATGAAAGAGGTTTAGATTCAACAGGGCTGCAATTACCACTGGTTGTGTTCAATCAGCCACATTTATTCATCAATTAAATGTGGCTAATTGGTTGATTGAGTAACTAAGGGAACAATTACTTTTCCAAATGGGTAATATGGGTGGTTAACTTTTTCATTAAATAAATGAAATCATAATTTCAAACGTGTTTTCTGTTTACTCGGATTCCTTTGTCCAATATTACATTTTGTCTAAAGATCTGAAACCCGGCAGTGTGTCAAATGTACAATAATAGAGGAAACCAGGAAGGGGTGAATACTTTCACGGCACTGTATGGACGTGGACAAGCATCATTGCTCTAGGTTCTGTTTTCAGGCTTTTACATGAGATGCATTGTGTCCCTTGGTGATTGAATCAATACACACCCTAAAAATCAATCTGGGCTCAAATTTGCAAAGCAGCGGTCCTCCTGAATGGTTAAATCGACCAATTGAGAGCTGGGTCATCCATACAGCATACAGTTTGTCTCTTCTTAGTTCCTCGAAGAGCACTGGGCAGTTCACAAACAGATGATGCTCTTTTACTGTGGAGTTCTATCAACCCCCAGGCAGAAGAGCAGGCTGACCAGAATAGAGCCCCGTTTCTCAATTCCTCTCAACAGAAGTGTTGTGTGTCTTATGTGCTATGTGAATCATCTTGCCTCTGTGTCTCAGTATCACAAGCCGGTGTTTCATTACCTGTGCCTCTGCTTTCCGTGTGCTGTAAGCAGCCCTTTGGGAATCGATCTGAGTCGAAATACCAACGATAAAAATAAGAATCAGAACACCGCACACCTGGAAATAACTATGCAAACAAAACACTCGTTTGTGCAACTGAATCTGCATTTGTTTAAAAAGAAATACCCTAGATTATTTTTTTCCCGAATTCCTTGTGACAAATCATAGCTGTAGACATCTTGTTGCTGAAACAAACATCCTCAGTAAGCTTGGGAAAGCAAAGAGAAGCATGTGTGTCCTTTTGAAGAAACAAACAAGCTGGCAGCGTCTACCTTGCTCTGCAGTCCGAAAGCTGAACTGCAGTCGTTTTGCTGGAGTGTGGTGCTGCACTCGCAGGAAGTGAGCTGACCAGATGCAATCCTGCATTTGTCCAGTGAGGTTTGTATTGTTTAGAGTTGAAAGGTTTTCTTATGGGAACCTGAGGTTCTGGTCCACTGTGAAGCATTTTAATGCAAGTTGACTGAGGGTAAAACAGGTTGGACATTTAGCACTCCGGGGAAGGGAGGGAGGGCAGAGAAGGGGAAGGGGGCTGCAGAGTATCTTCATTTGGAGACTTATATGCTAAGCCTACCAAATTATCTGTGAAATTAAATGTGAAAGAGAAAGGAAACGAAGTTTTTGGAAGGAAGACTTTTTTTTTTTTTCCCCCATCGCCTGCCTGCCTGCCCCATTTTTCTGACATTCTGTAGACTGATATGTGTAGACAAACTTGTTTTCAGGAAGTATAACTGCCTCCTCAAAGCTATTTCAGTAGAGCCAGTCTTGTACAAACTTATATGCCTGCGATTACTAGCTCTGGGTTCAGAATGAACTGAATAACACTTTACTCAGCTCTATCCTCAAGGAATGACAGTTAAGCAGGACCAATGGGAAGTATTTCAGGACCAAAAATATATTGTGTAGTGCAGTCAAGTTCACCATGAACTTATGACTGTGTATTGATTTAGATCTCCAGACTGCAGCTGCCTGTGATTTCTGAAGCTGGTAAAAGCTATTGTAACAAGCGGCGCAAAAAACTGTGTGAAATGTGTTTTCCGTTCATTTTAAGAAACACTGTTTCTAGTCCAGTGGATAAACTGCAGTCAGTGAGGGTTCTTGTGTCTACCATTCAAAGTCTTTACATTAAATATGGAGAACGCTGCCTATGGAGAAGTATTTTCTCCACATCCAGCTAAGAGATCCACTGCTACAGTGAGGTTATGTTTGAAAGCTCTGCATGTCGGGGCAGCAGCATGTCTGACTTCATCCTCTGGCTGTGAGACACGGGTCAGTGTTCAAATTTTTCACAACTGAAAACTTGCAGGATGAATGTTAACATTTCTCAACCCTGCCCAGCGATGTTATTCACAATGGAACTGTCCTAAATATAGTCTTGATTAATAAGTTTTTTTTTTTTTTACATTGCATTCATAGTTTGGCCATGTAGCAGCTGTTAATGTCCAGAGGAACTTACATAGCTTAAATTATTTTGTACACAATCCATTTATACAGCTGAATATTTACGGAGGCTATTTAGGTCAAGTACCTTGCTCTAAGGTAAAATGTCAGCACCCCACCTGGGAATTCGTTGAGTCATGAATGATGACACTTCCCAAACATATTTGCTACTTCCCATGGAAAGTGTGACTGAGTACAAATGGGTACAACAGTGCCTGGCTGGTACATCCTGGGCTCTATTGTCCAGCCGCCAGTTGGCGTGTTGTGACCTGTAACACTGGCAATGCTATTCATCATGGATTTTGATGTGCCTGAGCCATTTGATAATTTTGTGACTTGCCATGCACCAGAGTGGGAGGGGAGCTGCTGCTGGGGGTGTGTCTGTCGATACTGCACAGTGCAGTGCAATTTTGGTGGCTCGTTAGAATTTGTAGGTCAGTTCAGTCTTATTTGTTTATTAAACGAGTAATAATCATTACAATTTTTTTTTTTTTTTTTTTTTTTTTTTTTGCTTGTACACTTTCAAATTAATGATAGTCACATAATGTCATTGACATTCCACTCCTGGTCAAGAAGATATTTTGAATAGAGGACAATCAGGAGAACAGTCAGTTTCCACTTTTTAGTGCATTGCTTAGAAGTAATGTGATCAAAAGCTGTGAAGTACAAAGCGCGTACACTTGTCTGCCATGTTAAGTTTGATTCTTATACAATTTAAACAAACATTATCCTCAGATGGGTGAAAGACATGTTTAGCAATGTATATGAGCAAGCAATAAAAATCAAACCTATGCTGATTTGGAATCAGGAGATTAATGATCGAAGTGTATTTAAGACATGACTGAACCACAACTTGTCCAATCCCGCTCAGTTCAGTTAACCCATAAATGGCCTTGTGCGTTGTAATTTTTATATAAATTTATAATTTTTGTAATTTTTATATATATATAAAATGTGTGTGTGTGAAGGTAAGGGTGCATGAATATTAAAGTGGAGACTAATATTACTAGTTTCCATTTTCAAGTGCCACAGTTGAGTATCCCTGCCCTATACCCTCTTTGCCAGCTTCCTTGTCAGGATACTAGACAATTTGAGGGGAGATGGCCTGTGAAGGCTTTGGTTCCAGCCCAGCACTACAACTCCTGATTCAGCTAATGAAGAAATCATGGTCTTCAATCAAGATATTAATTAGTTTGAAATGTATTGACCCTGCTCATACTCCATTGAGCTGCTCTAAGCTGAAGTGTCTGAATAGAACTGACGTAGCCAGACTGGGCTGAGTCAGTGACTGAGGGTGTCTCAAAGTGAATGTTTAAAATCTCTCACTTTCTCCCTCCCCTCACATTTGTATGCCCCCCTCTGACTCTAATGCTAATTTTGCTGGCATTCCAGAGTCTTGCATAGGTGAGAGGGGCAGACTAGGATGAGCTAGGAAGTGCAATATGTCCACCCCCTCTCTCTGTGTTTCATGTGTGGTATTCTTCCTCCTCTTCCACTTCCTTATTGAGTGTAATTACATTAATTAATAGACATATATTTTCATAATTAATTTGTAAGGGAGAGTATTTTATTGACAAGGGGGCATGGGGAGCAGTTATTAAAGAAATGTAGAGAAGGTTTCAACAGCAAGATCCAAATTGTGCTGTATTCAAGGTTCTGCTGAGTGAACTGGAGCAAGGTTCATGCCATATTATTTGACTTCAACCATTTAAAACATCTTGTGTTCACTTCAGTGTCAGTGCACATCTACCCCACACTCTTTATTGAACAAAGATATGGCTAGCAGATGGATCAGGTGAGGTTAAATCTGTGTCTCCCCTTGCACAGTTGTGGTGAAGTTGGAAAAACAAGCATCGGCTGTCATTTTAAATGTCACATTTTATGCTAGCCGGCTCATCATTAGCCACTGCAGATGGCGAGGAGAGAGCTTGAAGCAAATGGAGTCTGAGTTAAAGCACCTTGTGAAAGAATGGAGCCCCCTCTCAGACAGATGGACTGTGTTAAATAAAGAGGACTCGTCATTTCCAGCTTTAATGATGTGCTTGACTGCTGCATAACATCTCTGGAACCGATTCAAAACTGTCCTCACTACAGAGGAACAGAAAAAGGGGCTTGTAATTGAAGATGATGAGTGCGTCTTACATCTGCTGGCAGAGTGGGGCCTGCAAGCATGGAATGAGGTAATAAGCAGACTATAGTCCTGCTAATCTTCCTCTGTACTGGAAATAGATGGACCTTGATCATTTGCATGATCATTGTGAAATCCACAAATCCTTTTATCACAATATAATCCTTTAATACAAACATCAAAACCACATATTTTTTCCCTAACAAGGCACAATGCAACAAGGTTGTCTCTCCATTGTGTAATGAATGAGATTAGGCCTTGTTCAATGCTTCTTGGTGTGAAGGTTGCCTCTCTGACATCTTTGCTTTAGAAAGAAGCAAAGTCTAATATATTTAACTTTTTTTTGTTTGTTTTTTGTTTTTTTAAGGTTGGAGAGATTAGCAGTGTCTTAACCTCCCCAAAACTTATTTTTGCATTTGCAGAAGTTCTGGAAATGCTCTGACTCCCAACTCGCTGGGCTGAATAGATAAATTATGCAAAGGCCAGATGGGGTAGCATTTACAGGACTGTGGAGAGTAAGGGCAGTAGGAGAAGAAATGCACAGAGGATGGCGTAACATTTCCTGTAAAAAGCAGTCATTAACAGTCATGGAGATCTTTTACTGAGGAAGGTTTTCTGAGGAATAAAAGTAGAACAAGAAATCAATGCAGTACATTTTCTCAAATGATATCCATACACCAGCAAGGAGCGTGTGTTTTGTAAGACCAAAGAGGCACACTTGTATTTTGAGGCACACAGGTATGTATTATGCAAGGGGTAATGCACGACTAGGTGTGCAGTTATTTTAATGTACAACAAGGAGGCAAAAAAAAAAAGTGACTAAGTACAGTGCATTAAAATCTTCTAGCCACATACCTTGGAGTGAATTAACCTGTTTAGCCTATATTGGAAAACAACCACTGCCTTGAGTTCTTTATCAAATATTTCAGCTTCTGCAATCACAAGTTGATATTGTTTTTTAGTTAGCCAGCACAGTACACACACACACGTACAATTCCCTGTAGATGCCAAATTTAGCTCATGCTAGCTAGTTAGCAAACAGCCACAAATGAGCCAGAATAAGGCACAAGGGAACTCTAACAGTTCAAAAAAGGAAAAGCAACATTGCAAGTTCTCCTGAATGTTGGCATTGCCTTAGATAATAGATTTAACTTTTCCTGACTAACACATCCAGGAAGTGTGAATTTTCTAAATTTTCTGTCACTGATAAGGAACAAAATTAGATCACCATGGGACAAGGCTTCGCAATCTCACTAGCAAGTGCTTAGAAAGCGACTTGTTAAGCACCCTGGATTTCAATGATATCATTGATATCATTACAGCCTATTCATCCCACAAAGTGAGAAAGAAGAGCTTCTAAACTGGTAAATGGTAAATGGACTGCGCTTTTATCCAAAGCGTTTTACAATTGATGCCTCACATTGGTAGGCTGACCTCTTATGCTTTACTAAAGCCATAATCTGCTTGGAGTGTTAATGTGACAGGGCTAATCTCAATAACATATCAGACTACATTGGGCCTATAAACAGATGGTTCTTCCACTGTGTAGGCCTGGGCTTTTTTGCTCCTGTTCATTTGTTCCTGCTGATTATATTGAGTTGCAACTGATTGCAAGCTATAATTGATGTACTCTTCATGTGTGAGTTGTTTGAGTAGCAGTAGGCTTGCATATAGGTGTTCTGTGTTCACATTCTGATTGGAAGGCTATTGCTCCACTTTAAGGGGTGGGGAATTGAGAATATCACCATGTTACTGCAACAACCTAATTAGGGACCACTCTAAGGTCAGTGCAGTCATAAGAACTATCAAATGTAAGTCATGATTATTTTAAAACAAATGTTTTCCCATTATTGTCCATTTTAAATTTTTAACATTGCCCCACTGCAATGCCCTTGATGCTGAGTGTACCCTAGGCTTATGCAACCCTGCTGGGCATCTTTACCAGGCACTATTCCATTATCAGAAAATGTTAACTGTCAAACAAAATCACAACAGAGCAGTGTACAGATGGCTTTTCTGACAGCTATTCAGTCAAGCGTCACGTACCTGTCATAAAGAGATGAACATTTCCACAAAATTGTGACTTTTATTATCCATAGTTTAAAAAAATAAAAATAAAAAAAAAACTTGATTTTGTTTCACTTTATGCATTCCTAATAAATCATTAATTTGATCTCAGTGGGGAAACATTTAAGTACTGATTTACTTAACCTTACTGTTCATGACCTGTTTTTACACAACTGTAATGCTCTTTCCATTTCAAGAATTTAAAAAATAGGCCATGTCTCATTAATAGCTGCTGGCACAGGGATAAGCTGTGGGCTAAGAGAGGTCATTAAAGCAAAGGGCCAGATTATCAAGGAGTGTAAATTGAATTCTGGACAATTTTGACTAGACATTTATCAAGAGTGCATCAATCATCATTTTATGCTAGTAGGGCTTAAATACCTTGACTTAAGTGTTACTGTAAATGTTACCCTCCTTCCAATTAAATGTCTACATTTGAACTGCCTCTTAAAACTGAAAGAGAAAGTATGAACATTGCCCCATGTGCTGAAAGATATGAACGGATTTATGATTTGATTTCTCTCCTTCACTTCTCCCTCTGTTCTGTTTTGTTACCTCTCCTAAGAATCAATTCTGTGTGTACAGTGTCTAGTTTAGGGCAATCATACCTACACAGAAGTTGTATTTGTGTCAAATAAGGTTGAGTCAGCTGAATCATCCTAATTTGGGAGTTGATGGCTTGTCAGATAAAAACTCCATTAGACTCATATTTATTTAATTTTGTTTTAGCAGGAGGTCAAAAGAAATATTGAGGGGAGGAGAGATGAGGGGGAGGCTGGTTGGTGTATTGTAGACCGTTTGGTAATGCAAAGCAGTGGCTTATGTGTCCCATAGTAGGCACTCTCTCGCTGGTAAAAGGGTTGGCAATGTGTAGCAGGCGCTCATACTGTATGCCACCAATGTCCTCAAACCCTAGCAATGCCCCTCCCTCCAACTAAAGACAGTACAATCCAAGCAGGCAAAAGAGCAGTTGTAAAGAGGAATCTTCCTCTTATTCCAGACGATTGTGTTCAGTTGGCAGGCATGTGAAGGGTCTGCCCGTAAACTGAAGCCTCAGTCTCACTCTGGCCTTTGAAGACCTGGGCACATCTCTTGTTAATTCAGCTTACAGCTTACTTCATTAGCCCTGGAAGATGCTAATTGCACTTCACCGTAGCCACCCCCCACTGTTCCCATTAGGTGCTTACAGTAGAGCTGCTTATCTGTAAAATAACTTTGGCTGTACACTAAAATTCTTGTAAAAGGTTATTGTAAAAATAATTTTTTAAACAACCAGCGTTTATTTTTCATTTGCTCTCTCTGACACACAAGCAGGACATGAGACAGCGGGCACTGCTGGCTACCTTCTCTGACCTCTCCCCCTTTTCATCACCATCCCTCTTCTCTCTCTCTTCGTCCAACATTCCCTCTGTCTAAGTTGGGAAAATTGATTCATGAGACTTGAGAGCAATTCTTTTTGATGTCGGGCACATTCAGGATGCTTTTGAAAAGTTAATTGGCTGCATAATTCGCTTTAGTCAGCGTGAACTAGAATCACGACTCTGGGGGGCTACACATGCTATCACTGTACGATTCATATTTTAGCCCATCAAAAGGGGCCACACGCATGTTTAATGGGTGGTCACCAGGGAAACGCTGTCGAGAGTGATCATGCCCTGAAGCCTGCATAACTGATGTGCTGACCCTGACCTCCGCCCAGACGTATCCCCAAATGGGTGTGTGCACAGTGGACTTCGGTTCATCTCTATGTGGGTATTGTGATCTTTGTCATGTGTGTTCACAGCGCAATGTGCAGGTTAAGGGTTGTTTTTTCGTTTTTTTGTGAGGGGGTGATTTGAACCCTTATCACAGAGGACCAGTAAGAGAAATATGAATCAGCGGGAGCCTTGCATTACTCTGGTTGAGACTTACTGACTATTCTGACCCCCAAATTTACATTCCCTTATCGGCATCAAAGAACAGGACCGAGCACCAGAAAAAAAAGAAACAAAAACACAATGACTAGATGCATGGAACCCACCTTATGTTGGTTGAAGTGTGAGATTAAAATGGTTTTCAAAACACTTGAAGCCCCTACTTAGCCCTGACTATGTGCTGAAAGCAGTAACTGCTAAAACCAATACCAGTCCATGGGGCTCGTCCATGCACTAGTGTCTTAATAGGATGAGCCACCCAGCCACCCCCTTCTCAGTTGTTTTGATGAGGAACAACTCTTTATTACAGTGTTGTGCTTTTCCCGTTCTTATTTAGCAGCTGACCTCACTGCTTGGGGTCCTCCATAATGATGAGCAATATCTCCACAATAATTCCAAAGCATTTACTTGGTACACACAAGATAACCTAGTAAATGAAAACACAGGCTGTGTTTGGCATGGCTGCTGAATATTCCTTCAAAAAACACACAAGTTCAAACATATTACAATTTTGAATGTTGAATTACATTTACATTTGTGGGCTGTGTTAATTGCGTACAAATAAATTAAAAAAAAAAGATGGCAAACCAATACAATGAGACAACAAAGTTATATTTTATGCGAACATAAACATGAGCCGAGTTGAAAAATAAAATGTTAACATGGACACTGGAGATGGAACATTAATATGTATGTAGAGTATTCTTTTTATAAATCAGGTGTTGACATAAGTGGTACAAGAGTAAGCATGCTTGGCAAAAAAAAATTAAAAAAAAGATTAAAATTTGTGACTATTTTATGTCATAAGGAACCTAAAATATAATAAAATAACATTTAGCCTGTTTGAAAATTAATTTGACTGTTTACATGTTTGTGTTACAAAAGCCTGTTATAGCTATATAGCATTGTTTGTTAAATACAGCTTTAAAAAGCAAATTAACTGTTAAACTGGACTATTATTGATGTCATTGTAAAACCATGACTTTATTGCTTTGATATCTCAACAGTAGTAGTGCCAGTGATTATAATGGTAAAAATCTGGGATTTTTGGCATTTAATACAGCTTCTGTGTTAAATTCCATCCACTTCTTATTATCTAAATACAAATACAAAAAATTTTGTTAGTTGAACAAATACAAATTTATTCAGGTTTTTTGTTTAATTTGTCATCCGTCTTTACGTGTGTGTGCGTGTGTGTGTGTGTGCAATTTGCAATTAATTGTTAATTAATAATTTTTTGTGTGGGATTCCTGTTTGTTTTTGTCTTCACAACAGTTTTGATAAAGGTTAAAACTAATTTTAGTTGAATTGAACTTGCTGTTTTGACACTGAGGCACTGCAGCACTGTGGAGGGAATTAATTTGCGGTGGCACATTGATCTTGATAAGACCTTTTAAAGGATGAGTTCCCAAAGGGTAAAGTGAATATGCTGAGAGTAAGTGCTTCATTTCGAATTTAAAGTGTATTTACTGGTGAACTGAGGCAGATTTGCATATTAATCAAAGGCTTATCACCTTCATTGGCATCATCATCATCATAATAACCATCATTGCCACCACTGTCATCATCATGATTGTCTTTAGTATACAGACTCGGTCCATCAACCTGTTCTAAGAGACCAGCATAATGGTCCCCCCCTCCTTTTCTGTTCTCTCAGAACACACTTAGAAAGAAGATAAGTTGAGCTTTATGAACAGATGCAATGTGCTGTATAATAATGCATACGTGTGGTTTTTATCTATTGCTTTATCCCTCTTCCAGTGAGCCCTATATCTCATTCATTGTTTTGTGCATTTGTGCACCTCATTTAGCTCAAATTTGAGCACAAGTCTCTTCACACCAGCGGTGGACCTGTCCACACCTGCAGCAAATTTGTTCACTTCAAGACATGGCCTCGACAAATCCACCTAGGGGAAAAAATGACCCACAACTGCAAAAAAAACAACAACAAAGGGCAAAAAAAGGGGAAGCAGCAACAGGACAAACAAGTCCACCCACACCAGCCGCGCGCAGATGTCTGGTCTAGTGTGTAATACAGATCAACCCTATGGGCTGAACGTTCTCAGTCGTGCAAAAAGCTTGTTCTGAATCCATTCTGCACTGTCACTATGTTAAATGACAGGCTCAGTTCAAAGTGGCCTGTTTGTTTGCGTTTGTGTGCACCATGTTGCAGATTGATCATTGTTCTTCAGGAACACAGCTCCAGGGCTGAAGGAGACCGCTCAGGCCATTAGCAGACACGGTCCCTGCCAGAATGAACCTGGGCACGGGACGCAGATGGATGTCTGCGGCAGAAACAGAATTTCACATCCCACCTCCCTGTTGCGATTCAGGTCCGGCCAGTCCCCGAGGCGTACTTGACTAAATGCAACAATAATAGACCAAACGGCACTCGGTCCACTCTTGTCCCGGTGGGAACACTTAAGGTATATAGCTATTTATGTTTGCCAGGCGTTATTCCAAGCAAACCAACTGGCTGAGGAGAGATAAGCAACAGCCAAGGACAAGCAAATACACATCCCAAAAATAGATGTCATTCCTTGCTGCTTTTGAGACTATTAGCATGTTTGGCTATTAGGGTAATGGAAGAGAGACAAATTGCGTGGGAGATTCTTCTTTTTATTAAATAGGGATCAAGCATGTCTTAAATATAAATGAGTGTTTTGAATATTTAAACATGCTTGTGGGTCTTTTTGGACTGTTTAAACAATCAGTTTGAGTGTAAGGTATAATAAGGCCCAGTTCTGCGCCTTGGAAAGAGTGGACCAGGCTAAACAAAATGTGAGTATTCTAGCGGCTCGGCTGCTCAAGGTTAACTGTGAAACTCTTTTTGCATAAATCATCAAGCCCAGCAGTGACACGAACCCAAAGAACAAGCACTGAACACTGTCATGCAAACCACTGTTTCCACAGGCTTTTGTTTTTCATGAGATAGTCAAATTGCATGTTAATTTATTATTATTATTTTTTTTACCCAAAACCCATTAACTCATTTGACCCTTGGTTGTGGGTGATTACATATTTGATCGCATACATATATCATATCACAATTTCTCTGCCCACAGGAACAATTTAAATTTAATGTTTATTTACAAAAGAAATGGACTACAATCAATTCTAGCTGCAGTTCATCCGACAAATGGCTATTTCAGCACAGGATTTAACTTCTCTGAGTCAGAACTGACATTGAACAATGGCCTCTTGAAGACCCTATCCTCACTCTCATGGTGCATACCCACTTATTTGGTAGCAATTAAGAAGTGCTGGAAAAAAAGACAATAGTTTATTGCCCATTTTTTCTAGATGAGAAAATGTTCTAATAGTCTCTTGTAAATTTTATTTTTATTCATTCCACCAGGTAGGTCAAGAATGTTCACTCACCAGAAATCAAGACTGAACATGCATTATTTCTGTGCTTATGCAGTGTATAAAAGGGGTGGCTAAAGTCCTTCTAGCAGTAGCTGGCCACTCTCTACCGCCAATGATAAATCAATAATGTGGAGTGATTGGTTTGTACATTGCAGTGTATCCATCAGTGGTTTATGCTGTCCCTGGGAGTTCTAGTGTTTAGTTTCTTGTATATTTTAGTATTGAAACATCTTTTTTTTTTTTTTTTTCTTTGTTAGGGAAGCAAATTTATAGTGCATAAAGGTGCAATGCACCATAGAAATACTTACACAGAGAAAGAAGGTAAGTGACGTTGTGAGCAGTTTTTGGTAAAGAACAAACATGGAAAATTGACTTTTCCAGGCCTTGTTTCACAATGCATAAGTGCAAAGATCACACTGGGGAGCATGAATGGATAAAGGCCAAGGGGCATATTTTCAACCTACAGATGCCCTGCATGTGTGATGTTCTAGATGTAGAAGTGAACCTGAGTGTGTTTTGGCATGCAGTTTTGGTCTCCAAAATATTGTTGGGTAAAGGGACAGGATAGTGGAAACCTGTTTGGTAGACTTCACATGCTGTTCCTACAGTAAGGATGGAAGACTGGGGTTTTTTCAGCAGCGTGAGAGGAAATTGGGATGATGAAGCCGATTACAGATTGCTGACAAATGTCATGCATGGCAGATTAAACTATCGGCTTTGTTTCCTATGCACCAGCTGCATCTGTGTATGTAGTAATAATAATAATAATAATAATAATAATTTCACTCTTGGAGTTAATTCTTCAAAAGCCATTTGCAAGGACAACTTTACACATGGATCCTCACATTTTCATGAGGAGGAAAACGCACTGCAAGCATCTCATGTATTTTCATAGCATAACTAAAATAAAAATTAGGTACTTGGTGATTCAAAAAATAAAATGAATAAATACGAGCAAATTTTCAAGCTGGAGTTCAGCCAGGAGTTGTCATTAGCAGAAAGTATTCCACCATGTGATTCTATACAATAAAGAAATGCTGTTGCAAGGTCTAATGAAGTGTACGCTTGTGGTTTTGAATGCGGGGGAATATATTTTGCATCATTTGCTTTCAATATGCATTGTAATGAGGATGGTTTCTTGTTTTACCTTGTCTATTTTTGTATTCTATCTTTCTGTTATAGGGGATAAGGTTTCCCTATAACTACAGATGCAAATTAAAGCAATATTAGAATGTGGACATGATTATATGCCAGTTTCTGGTACACATTCTTGCTCAGATTTAGTGCAGTAAAAAAAGCAATCTAA
This sequence comes from Anguilla rostrata, assembly GCF_018555375.3. Classification (NCBI taxonomy): domain Eukaryota; kingdom Metazoa; phylum Chordata; class Actinopteri; order Anguilliformes; family Anguillidae; genus Anguilla; species Anguilla rostrata. The sequence goes on from NC_057935.1 coordinate 18,976,148, forward strand.
CAATGCACTGATCGTCTAATTAATTCATTTCAGAAAGTAGAATATACTTTTTTATTTAGCTATTTTATAGTGAATAATGCATAGTTTTTATTTAAGCAGTTCATTTTAGATTCAGCCTCATTAAATTGCAGATGTTAATTTGTCTGCTAGTCCCAAGTTCAAACAAGGTGAACTGTACTTCTCTCAGTATATAAGTTTACTTTCCTCGGTCGATTTTGCTTTGTATAACACATTGTGTGTCTCTTCTTATCTTGAAGTCGACTGACAAATGTCATGTCTGTCAGTGTTTTTGTGAACAAAGATACCCAACCTATCCAGTCTCTGTAATGGACCATATGAAAGCTTTTCTGACCTTTATCTGGAAAGGTGTCCATGTGCTGCTGTGAGTTTGAGCTTCTCATATTCCACTGACCGTGAAATCTCACTGTTCAATCTCTGCATTGTGGGATAGAATATGGAGACATAGGGTCTGAATGGGAATACGGCATTTAAGGCAATATGTGCTATTAAATAAACTGTTTATCTCCTCATAGTAAATGTGAAAATGGGGGAAATGTATCCCCTTTATATGCGTGTAACTTCATGAAATTAACAGCATGAACTGAACGAAGTAAACTTCCAAGTGGAGAGCCACAATGGATGTGAAATTGTACAGATCTTTATGGTTAGGCAGAGCTTTACGTTCCCCATCAAACTTTGCTGTCATGGTTCTCAGGCTTGACATTGCCTTGCCACCTGGGGTCCTTTGTTAATGAGCTCCAACAAAGAACACACAGGCGAAGAATATCACAAATCCTTGTGTTCATCCCCTAATGATCCCATTAACTACGGGAAAGTTAAAATGGAAAGCTAGTATCCGTAAAACTACAGACTACTACTCACAGGTCCTAAGGTAACCAGGTACAGTATGATCTCATAAAATACCCATTCAGATCAATGCAGTCAGTATGACCATTGTGCTCACTCTGATAATGTGGGGAAAGGCAGCAATGTGGAATATATATTTTATTCATAAATCTGTTGAACAAACCTGTAACTGCAGTGAGCTAAACATCAATGAAGTAGTGATGACATGAAATTTAAGAATTTAACATTTGAAGCATTCTGTGTAATGTATTGTTGCGCGCTCACCGGTTAATATACCCTATAACCACCGTGCTGGCTGGCTAATTCGGTCATTCTCAACACTAGAAAGGCTGTGTTTTTTGTTTTATTTTTTTTTATTTAATTATCCCAGTTTTGTTATATGCTAAGGCAAAACAAGACAAGACACAAAATGAAAAAAGTAGTTACTATTTTGAGTTCATTTTTACATACGCACTCATTCTCCTCTTACTCATCAATTCCACAGAGAACACTCAGCTTTGATGGTTTGCGTGAGCAAGGACTGCACACACAAATCACTTTCATTTCACTCAGTTGCCATGCAGTCTGTTCTAAATAATTTCTATAACTACAACACCCACAGTTACTCCCCCCCACCAAAAGGTATTTGCAATCATGTGATGAAATTGATAATGTATGAATTGTGTGATCGTGAGTGAAATTTATTTTTGAAAGTGCTTATTCGAGCAATTTGAATTAAAGCCATTGATCATTCAGTCACTGAATAGAATGCTGGAGGAGAAAGGTATACACTTGTATCTGGCTGGGTACCATCACCTGCTGCCTATGGGGGGGGGGGGGGGGTGCAAAAACCTGTATTTCTTTACTAAATTGTTTTTTTTAGAATTGAAAACTCAAATATTAATCGTTTTAGAGTCATTTTAAGCTTAAATATTTACGAAAGTGATGGAAGGAGGGAGGGTGGAGTGATTTTAAGGTCTAGATGCGCAATGGAGTCACCTCTGGCCTTTCTACTGTTAAGGCAGCACTCGTTGGTGCATGGATGAGTCTTGAATCTGGGTTATGCCAGTGCTGACTGGCTGGTAGCTCAAAAGAGTGACATTCAATTGATGATCATGTCACTCAGGGTATGGGAGGATTCAGTTGGTTAGGGGTCCATGTTACATCGCTGGTCAATCCGGTGCCTTTGGACTGCATGTCAAAGCTGTTCAAGAAGGGCGTTCCTCCAATACGAGCCTGGCTGAAGTCTGTGGCGTAAATATAAACAGAACGGTGACAACACATGTTTCTGGGGAAATGGGGATGCCAAGGCTCTATCGAATCAGCAGTGGGGTTCACGCACAAATAAAAATAAAAAAAAATAGTTTGTTCCTTATGACCAATATGATATGAGCCTTAATCATAATCGCTAACTGTTTCTTACCAGCTTGTGTGTATTTTTAAACCACACCTTCCAAGTTTTGTCAGTACCATTTGGTAACTCTGGTCTGTACACTGGTAGCATCATTAAACAAGTCAAACTGTCTCCTTAGGAATAAAGTGTACATATCCGGCTGATGAAACCACTAACAGGGACTCTATCAGTGGGGAGAGTAAACACTTAATGAACGGGAGGCAGCCATCTTCTTACCTTCATAAAAGGCATATAAATATTCAAGTCAGTTTTTGAAGATCTGTTTACATGACCAGTAACTAACCTGGGTTCTGTGGTATAATGGAAAAAGGAGACCCATGGGTCCTATCCAAATCCAAAGACACATGTTTATATTTGTAGGATCCTTGTGAGGATACTGTGTTTATTTTTATTTATTTTTTCTGAAGGTGAAAATGCATAATCCTGGGACTGGGATCTCTGTCAGCAATTTGCAAAATAGACCAGCCATCAGGGATGACCAAGGCTAATGCTGATTTAATGTCCCAGGGCACAAGGAAAATATCCAGTAATGTCCATGAAAGATCCAGCTGTGCAAATAGAGAATATGCAGATTGCAGGATATTTACTTTGCCCTATATGAGTGTCTGTGAAGTAATTGGTTGAATATAATGATCAGGTGAGCTGGCTGTGCTTCCTTATTGTGTTTTTACATCTGTGAATAGGAGACATCACAAGGAAAATCTTACCTATCACTTCTGTTTGAGTTTACCTACTCACATCTGCAGGAAAGATCTGTAAGTGCACCACAGACCAAAGACTGTTGGCCTGTGGTTGCTAATACCGAATCGATTGGTGTCACTGCTCATCACTAGCAAGGTCTCACTATTGGCCCCATTGAACATACACACACATGAGAAACTGGCAACCAAATCAATATGAATCATCTTGCAGCGCCTGTCATCCATTCTCTCTATCAGTTTTCTGGAGGTATAGAAACGTCTCCTGGGGGCTGAGGTGGAAGAGAGTGTCAGGGACACTCGACACGTACACTCGACACGTACAATCTCATAGATTTGAGCTCATCACGATTTTTCCTAAAACAAAAAACAGGCACAAAAAAGTTACACTTTGACCAATGGTGTTTTGCAAACCTTCTCTTTGCAGTTCAGTAAGGTGGGGAACTGCTGAGAGAATGTCCTGCAACATTGTATATCTTAAATTTTAAATATTATTTCTTCCAAATTGAAGAATTGTATCCCAAGCAGAGGCATTTCATGTGTAAACACAGGACGGTTTCATTTCTCAGGCCACACCTGTGATGTGACAGGAAACTTAAGTTGTATTGGTCCTTTTAGTCTTTGCACCAGTGCACAGGGACCAATGTTTGTAAGAAGTCTAATTATTATCATGAATAGCACAGTAACAAACCCGTCATAAAACGATAATGTTATTGTTGTGATGCAAGTCCAGGCCTTATTTGGTTTATTTTCATCCACATCTTGAAAATACATATGTTCATGATTATTTATGCTTTGTGAAATCAAGAGATGAATGGACTTACGTAAATGCTTAATTTGCATCTCTGCAGAATGAATTTGCGCGCATACACAAATGCACACTGGCCTCACTTAAACCATTGTTAATAAAATCAGTGGTAGGCATAAGCTAAACAATTACAAGTGGTAGCGGTTCAACAGTTTATTACCACTAAAAAAAAGTATTTTATCATGATTATTCAATAAGTGTGTTTTAGCAGAAATATTTCACCATACTGCCTGTACCCCCAGGGGTATGCAACTCCATTGTAATTTGATTTGTGAAACAAAGTAGAATTAATGGGGAGGTAAGTGTCCTGCCTACTCCCTTTCCCCCTCCCTCAGTCCAACTTTGAGGCGGCAAAGCCTCAATCCCACAGTCCCTTTCTCCATAAATCTGTAAGGCATATAATTAGTGATTTGGCTCGTCAGCAAACTCCAATTCGCTATGGTGGAAGCTGGTCATCAATCACGGATCTCCTTCCTCCTCTCTCCATAGTATTTTCACAAATCCACCTACCAGCCTTGCGCATCTATATTCTGCCTGCCTGCCAAAAAATGGGCTATGTGAAGCTGTCATGTAGAAGACTAATAATGAAATGAAGACTAATGAAGACTAATACACTTTCTTAAAGTACAAGTCAGGAGTTATTTTGTCCCTGTCCAAGAAAATTTGAAGAGCCACAGTGATTGTGGCTTGCTAAAGCTCCATAGTTGCATTGCATGGTTTGCATCAGGATGCCACTGGACAAAAAATTTAGTATTGTGGATTTCATGGCCATCTGTCTGTAGCCTCATTGATAAGGGCAGTGTTAATTGTTTTTTCCCACACCCCATGTACTCTTTTTTTTTTTTTTTCTTTTATTCTATGATGCTCTGATTCAAATATGTTGACACCAGTTTTACAATACAATTAGATCACTTACTGTACATCGCTTTGAATAAAAGCATGTGCCAAATCATTGTAATGTAATGTTCTTCTAAATCTGAAGGGCTTCTGTAAAATCTAAGACCCTAAAACAATTAATTATTCTGTGTGTGTGATCAAAGTCTAACACCTTCTTCAAATAGCGCTGGTGCTACAGTTTTTTCCAAAAAAAAAATGAAAAGTGTGGGAGTGTGTACACAGCATGTTTAGCAATTTCTTCTGGTGTCATTTTGACTAAATAAATAAATAAAATAAAATAAAATAAACAAGAAAAAAAAAATAATAATTTTTAAAAATTAATTTAAAAAAATACACACTTAACTTCAGCATCACAACTTTTTAAAAAAAAAAAAATTTTTATCAGAACTTATCCAAAGTATGTCATTCATTTTCTTGTACTGCAGTGATCGTAGTTTGTGTAATGCTCAACTGTACTGCTGTTAAAGTCGTTCAGCTTCAACCCATCTGACCTCAATACCTTTGTTTTTGTACTTTTTCAAGTTACAGAGAATTCTGTTGTTCCTTCTGAATTCGTCACTCCACTTGAATGTGGTCAGGTATAAAGCCTTTATTATCTTCCACGGCTGTCCCTAGTGATTGGATTTAGAGATGCAAATATATACATGAATTTATTTTCTGTGCATGGCAATGAAATGACCTCTTGAAATTGCAATTGCGTTAGTTCCGCTTCCAGTTTGAAATACTGAGGGCAAAAAGTTTCCCCGTACCCATAATGAGAAGCCCACAGTAATGTTGCATGAATTGATTTAGGGAGTCTTCCCTGTACTTTTTCATGCTCTCTTGTATTTACCTAGCCAGAAAGAAACCGGGGATTCTGCTCTGTGATTGAGGGCATTCTGCAGTATAAAACTGAGTCTTCTTTGTTGTGCGTACACACACTGCCAAAGAGGATGTGAAGATCACACTGAATCCGTGCAACATGGCGTCCCGAACATGACCCTAGTCAGCCATCAATGAATGAGGAGAAAAGATGTAATGAGTCATATTTTTGAGTATCCAAAACCACAAAGGAGCAAAATTATTGAACCAATGCATGGTTTTATGGTGATGATGAGGCTACATTTTGTTGTCCTCTCATATCCACATGTTGCTGGAAATGTGAATCCTTTTTTTATTATACAAGATTCTATGAGCTGGCACCAATGTATCATACATAGCTTCTGGCTGATAGCCATTCTGGAGGAGAGAGACTGTGTGCCAGGGTTTTTCTTTCCTTCTGATCAAGCTTTATTAAAGCGACTCTTATCTCCTTTCAGTTTCCCTGATTGGAGCAGGCAATAAAGGAAGGGGCCAGCTCAAAGTCAGTTTCCATCAGGCAAATGCTAAAAAAATCCATTGCTGGGCTGCCTCATATAACCATTCACAAGAGGCACTAAATAAATAGTCTGAACTGCTGCTCTGAATTGACGCATGCAATTATCCCATTGTGAACACATTCATTACACATTACGGTTTCACGCTCTATATTAGTGTTGCGTGAATTTGTTTCCAATAAAAACTCAATTTCATCTCCTTATAAAAAGCCAAAGTGAGAGTTCTTAAGGGTATGGCTTTCTTCAAACTGTGGGCAATGTGAACTGGAAGACAAGAGACATAAGATTTTCTATCCACTGGAAATGTTTGAAGGGATCATGTGTGTGGCTGTGCATTTGTTCTTGGAGTTGTATGAGAAGAACGGGGTGCCAACTAAAACCCATCCTCTTTGGATGATGTCATGGCTTATTATGAATTGCACTGTTGCGTTGTCAGGTGTATAGTTGACCCTGGTGCAAAAAAGATCTGATATCAGGAAGTATCTTGACACTAAAAACAGTATTTCTGATGAAATATTTAAGATGGTAGTGTTTCAGATCTGTCCAAAACAGAACACCTGTCATAAAAAATGATTTTTTTCCCCATAACTAAATCAATACAGGCATGCAATGAAAAATAGAACTGAAATGCATTTTTCCATATGTCTGTAGGCAGGCTAAGTAATGGCTCTTACTTCAACTCAAAAGAATGAATTCCATTGCTCTTAGTGTATAGTGTGTGTGTGTAGAATGAGGCTCAGACAAACTGATGTGTTTTGTACATCTGTAATATCCTTTAGGACAGCATCTGTGTTTAGGACTCTGCTCACAATCACACACTCACGCACACACGCGTGCGCACACACAGACAGACAAAATGTCAGGAACAATATAAATGCAAAGACATTCTCTCTTAAAATAGAACATGAATACACCACAAATGTCCCTTTGACAATCAGCTACTAACTAGGGATGCAACGGTTCATGTGAAGAAAACAAACCTTTCAAGGATTTCTGTATATTATTTTAACCCCTTGCATAAGAATGTTATTGTCTCCAGTTTGTATAGAGTCTGCAACAAGATGAGCTCACCTAGAAGCATCTCTGACCAGTACTGGCCAAGCACTCCGTATAGTCTATGGGTCCCACCATGTTGTTAGGCTTGCATAAAAAGATGCACATTGTTTCTCATGCATAAACCATAATGCATGCACATCAGCAAACAAGTTCTTGAGAAACAGAAAAATGTGTTAATTCAACTCTTCACAGATAACATCCAGCCCATCATGCAGAGTCACACACTTCAGTATCCAATCAAAAAAAATAAATAATAATAATCAAGATAAGTAATATTGAGAGTAATTCTGACTCTTGGAAAACAAACTCCCAAGGGTTACCTTTCAGAAGAGACCATGATTATGGCTGTATTCAAAAGAGTTCAAGAAGAGTAACTGTTTTATTTTGGGTATGCCATTTTCAGGCTTGTGTTAAAAAAGGGTTGCTACAGAAGGGGCTAAAAATATGGACACACATGTTTCTTTGTATTTACGTCTATCTGAAATCCAACACAAACAAATGCATCAAGCCTAGCTGATATAGACCTCTCTCTCCACACAGTGATTTACACCAGTGCCCTTATCCCTGCATGGAGAGAGATATGTCATTTATGATAATCGAGAAAGATGTCTGCTTTCCCTGTAGTGATCCAGCAAACACCTTTAGGGATATCTAACCCTGGCAAATACTTTGGTTTAATGTATCGAAACGGCCATACTGCTGACACAGTACCAGCACACATCCATCAGCAAGGTCAGAGAAATCAAAGAGATGTCAGCAGCCCTGTACTTTGCTCATGGAAGGTCATGTTGTGGACCCCAGTTTGCACTGAGCTCAATTCAGTTGAGAAGTACCATGACTCGTACTTCTCTTCCTGGACTTGCTCAGTCAGTGTGCCTGCTTTCACCTGCTAAATTCAATACACCTCATGGGCCTGTTCCATTCAGTACACCTGCTCCCAGTCCTCAAGAGTTTAAGGACAGAGTTGGTTTGAAAAGTTCTCATTGAACCGTAACATCCTGCATCTTGACTTTTTGGCCATGGGAGAATCTCACACCAGATGTTGCCCATTTTCTCAAGCCATTGCAGATTCTGTGTGATTTAATGATGGCCTCTCAGGAAGTCCTTTAGTGTCCAATTAGCGGGTGGCGGTGAGGTGTCCCGCTCTGTGCCGGGAACTGAGATATCTGATAGTGAGACAGGCTGAGAAAAGAGCGGATGAGACCTGGGGGACAGAAAACCCACTCAGTGAGATCGCTGTTTCTGTTACACCCTGCTAATTACGAGTGTCTCTTCATCACAAGCTGACGAATCCAGCAAAGCATGAAAGAGTGGGTTAAGTTGAAACTTTAGAACACTTTCAAGAGTGCAGCTAGTAAATTCACCATATTTTCCTGTGACTGTCTTAACTTATTATCTTTTTTTATCCAAATACAAGCACATCAATTAAAAAAAAAAAACGATAACCAATCGGCATCTGATTATTTATTTCAATCTAATGTTGTGCCATTACCTTTGTAACACGTGTTTAAATTGAATATGCTTTGTGCTTATTTCTTAAAAATGTATTTTACTGACACACATTATTTTTAAAAAACCTTAAATTACATTATATGCAATTAAGTAAGCAGGAATCCACTGCAGAGGCATTATAATTAAATTAAATTAGCCACTAAAAATAACCAAAAACAAATTAACAAAGTTTATTAGTTTCCCATATCTCAAACAAGCCTCTGTGAAATTACAGCAACTCTTACTCATTTATTTATTTTATTAATTCTTCTTAGAATTCTCTGTAGGTCTTGCATCTGGATCTTTGTTCCAAAAGCCACTTTATTGGGGAAACATTGCCCTCTAGGGGTGTTCTGACAAGGAAAAAAATCTCTCATAAAATATATATATATATATCAACTCTTCGACTTCATGGAATTTTTTTTCTCACCCGCCATCTAAGCTCCTATGGTTTAACAGTGCACTATTTTTGTTGGGAAGTATATTTGTAATTGATACACACCATAAATTATTCAAGAGATATGATGCAATATTCATCATTCAATGAGAGTATTATAATCTTGTGCATAGAAAGCTGATAATACTTGCGTAAACCATTATGCTTGGAATATTGGTTTGACTCAAAAACAGCTCTTTCCTCTCCCTTGTATTACTGTACCTTGGATGTGATTCTGGTAATTGCTGTAAAACAAAAGCTCTGTCATTAACAGATTAAGCTTTAGCTCTAACTCATTATTAGGCCCAACAGCTGGACTAAACATGAGCTGCCAGAACTCAGACAGCCATAAATCACCCAGAACAGCTGATTTAAAACAAACTAAAGGAAATTAAATGTCCACCCTTCGTTATGGTGACAATTCACATAGCAGACATGAACCGTAGGAACTGCAGTGCTGATCCAAAATCTACAAACTCTTCCATAACTGCTGCAAGGTCTGTTAAAATATGGATCAGATCAACCTCCTAGAGGGAGGTTTTTTTTTAATCAAATCCTGCCAATTCTCAACAAGAAAGCACCCATCAAACCACTGCTGGCAGCAGCTTTTTGCCATGTCAGCGTTGTACAAATCATCACTACAGAAATCTGCGAGTGGCAGGACCACACCAACAATTGTCTTCTCTTAATAGCTGGTCCTCATCTCAACTCCTTCCCCTTGACTGTCCTACTAGCAGACCGATGTTGTGCCAAATTTCAAATTCCTATTTACAAAATGCGGTCAAACCAGCAGCTGTGCCAAAATCAGGCCATTAGTGGGCCATTGTTTGTTTACTGGCTGGGGTACTGTCTTCTGTCGTCCTTTCAGTGTGTTCTTTAAAATAGCTAATCTCACACCACAAATCCCATTTCTGAATGACATTGAAAAGTAAATGTGACAATGGATTTAGACAATGGTGGCTTTCCTTGTGAAAGTCTGTAATGTGGATCTGGAATGGTAAAAATTGGCTTTAATAATGCATAATCAAAAACATACCTCAATAATTACCTCAAAATTAATCACCAATAATGATAGATCCAGGCACAGGTTTCCTTCTCACACTTCCTCCTCAAAGCCAAAAATACATGTCATGTGTGCAGAACAGAGGACAACCGCTGCATCTGTTTTGTCCACCTGGATTAATTCGTTTAGCATTTAGCAATTTCTGCATCCTCTTCTTTTTCAGTGGCATTGTCAAGCAAGATCTTGAACTCCACTTCTGACCTCAGGGGTACAGTGTTCCATCTCCTACTCTGTAAGCAGCTGCAAGATCCAGATCTTTCTGTTGAAGAGCATCTGAGGCCATTGCAATCAGCTGAAAAAGTGAGACGGCCATTTCCGAGCAATGGAGGAATTTGTGTTTGAAATGGGTCTTGCTCTGTCTTGTTCTTCAATAGCTCAAGTGCAGCAGTTGGAGCCTTTATGAACTTCCCCAGGGCTCACTCTCAACTGTGCCGTCTAATGTCAGATATTGTACACTGACCTGTGTACAACGGCTTCAAGCAAGGCACAAATGTAGCAATTATTTTAATTGGCTAGGATACGACCAAGTTTCTCAACCAAGTTGAAAAATGTAATAAGATGAAACCTGGACTCTGCACTCTGACCTAGAAGAAAATTCAAGAATCAAGTTTTTCACAATTCAACTTTTGTTCAACATAACTTTCCAACTTTGTGTTGGAAATTCTGAACAATCCCTTGGACAACCATTACTACCTGCTCCCTCTCATTCCCTTTGACTCTTTCTTCTTGGGCCACTGTACAGCACCTGCAATTTCATTTTTTCTGGATTTTTTATTTTAGACAAAAGCTCAAACATAACCTGTCATGATAGATGGTGTGCTGCTCAGGTCACTAGAGGGCAGCAGCACTATATTGACTAAATTTTAGGTCTGAACAGGGTCCCTTGCTTTCTCACAGCCAAACCTGTAATTGTTGTTGTGTACATGATGGAATTTGTGTTACAAGAGAGCTCGTTTATGCACTTTGTGCCCATACCCACCCAGTAGCATTTTTTCATTTCCACAAAACAGCTCAATTTGTGTAACAATCAAAGTAGCTGTAGCTGTGGAGTACAGGGACAGAGTAGTGTAGGTCTGAGGCACAGCACTGCCGCCATGATGCTCTTAGAATAGGGGAGAGACCACAGCGTTGGAAACCAAGGCTGAGAGACACACGCACAGATAGAACAATTTACTTTCATCTGTCTGTACACCAGTTCCTCCTCCGCCCCCCCAACCCCCATTCGGTGAGCCACAGAGGAAATGATGCATGACTTTCAAAATGCTCCATGCCATCACAGGGCCCGGTGCCGGCACAGTCTCACCCAGCAGCTGCACAGTCTGCATAGTCGAACTCTCTCTCCTGGCTGCTGAGGTAGGAATTGGAATTGGGGGTGGGGGGGGGGGGATTGATTCAAGAATTGCCTTGGCTGTATGCCCGAACTCTGAAACAGGAAATGACAGTGTGGTATCAAGATATATGACTCTTTCTCAGGCCCATTTCAAAATTATTAATATACATTTTTCTGGGTTAAACTTTTCTATTTTTTTGTTTTTGTTTTCCCCATTACTTTTGCATACTCAGTATAAGACATGGCAGTCTTAAACTACTGAGTGCTTCACAAAATAGCTCTCCGCGGGTTTTCAATCAGGAATGGGGCAGTTCTGTAAATACAGCGGACAAAAGCAGCAGAGGACTACCACAGACCTTGCGATGAGTCGGCCTCCGCCGCCTCACTCCAAGCTGGGGCCTTAATTGATGGCAGGCTTCCGTGAACATGTCCGGGCCCCTCAATTACAGGCTCCTGCTATTATATCATTCATGACCAGCTGGCACCGGACTGGCTTCTGGCGTGCTGAGTTTGACAGTTTTAGAGCAGTCAATATCGGCTCGGGCAGGGAACTGCAGACGGAGCACTGGGTGCCAGAAACTCCCTCTTCCTCCCTGCATCTTCCTGGCCTTGGGCCTGTGGGCTCCCTGGATGTCTGCGTGTTGTAGGAGGAGTTCACAGAAGGTGACTTACTTTCAGAGTCTGTTGCTTTCCACGGCATCCCCCCCCCCCCTTTTCAGCATACAGGGATACATTATGAGGGCCTGTAATATATCTCCCTGTCATCACTATCGAGCTCTCTCATCTTTCAGGACTGTTGATAACAGATATGAGAAATGAAATATAATGATAATTCATAATGCCTTGAAAGCTTAAATTTATATATTACCTATATTACGATACACAACTATATATCTCTGGATCATGAAAATCATTACAAAGTTGAAGATTATGTAGTAATGCATTTGCCCAGTTGACTAATCATTATTAAGATGATTATTTGAGGTGTTTGGCCCATTAAGGAAATATTGTCATCTTTACACTCATCGTGTTTCTTTTACGATCTTGATAATAATTTTCTGACCCAAACTTAATTGTTGCATTACCGATATTCCCCGAACTGGGAACAAACCCACATGTCACTATCCAGTACAGAAAATTGGCTTTGGATTATAAAATGTATATGTTGTTTGAATAACATGGTGTCTATTCCAAGTATTTCACTGATTTGATGTATTGGTCTATGTGCTTGATAGGCATGGTTAACTGAACTCATTAAGCAATGCCAAGGTGTGAAGTTTAATGGTTTAAACACATCATTGTTTAATGTAGAGGGTCTTTAAATGGAAGAACATGAATGAGTATACCCACACAAAAATGAGTCAGCGAGCACAAAATATGTTAGGCTGATTTTATTATTATTTTTTACATTCATTTTTCAAGTAATTATTTAAAATAAAACATGAAAGGGGGAAACTAGGTCTGATAACAATCTTGGGCAAAACATTCACTTATTTGTATTATATAATTTAAGAGTAATAGTAAAAGTTATATTATAAAATAATATTAGAAATGCTAATTATATTTGAAATTCAAAAACATGAGCAGTTCTAAGTTAAAATCAGAACTAAGTGGATAATTGTTGCATTTGATCTGATTTGGCTGTTTAAACTAAAAATATTTCCATTCATAATGTGCTTATTTGCATGCCTTTCTTGCTGCTTTTAGCTTCACTACCTTGATTTTTCTGTCTCCATTACAGAAGGATTAATTTGATTACAGCAACGAATACTCAAGTGCAAATAAATTCAGTTATCACCCCCAGTTTCTTGCAGTGACTTATACTCATCCTGCACCATAGCGACTGGCATGTATGTTCACTGTTTCTTTCCTTTTCCCCATGATTTTATTCATTTTTAAATATTTAAATAATTACACAGGAATGCATGTACGCACACAATATGACCAAAAGTATCTAGTCACCCCTTGGTCTGGAACTGTTTTTCATGGTTTGAACCCCTTAGTTCCAGTTAAGGACAATCTTAAGGCTACAGCATGCAATGACTTTTGAGGCAATTCTGTGTTCTGTGTTTCCCCAACAGTTTGGGGGAGGCCCTTTCCTGTTTCAGCATGACAATGCCCCTGGGCACACAATGAGGTCCATATCGAAATTGATTTGTCGAGAATAGTGTGGAATAACTTGAATGGCCTGCACAGAGCCCTGAACGCCACCCCATCCAACTCCATTTGAGATCAATTGGAAAGCCAACTGCGAGCCAGGCCTAATCGCCAAATCAGTGCCCAACCTCACTAATGCTCTTCTGGCTGAGTAAAATAAAATACCAGCAGCAATGCTCCAACATTGAGTATAAAGCCTTCCCAGAAGAGTGGATGTTGTTATAGCAGCAAAGGGTGGACCAACTCCATGTTAATTCCCATAATTTTGCGTGAAATGTTGGCTGTCAGGTGTCCACATACTTGTATGTAGCGTGTACATATGTATACAGTGAGCAAACGTTTTCTTGCATTGGGATTTATTCATACATTTTTTTTTGGCAGGTCTTCAACAGCTCTGATTCTGTAATGTTTCCCACAAGTCATTTCAGTGCTCTCTTCACATAAATTCTCAGCAATGTTACACCAAAACACAAGCACTCTGCTCCTGCCAAATGGCTGAAGCTAAGCAGGTGTGGGCTTGGTTAGTACTTGGATGGGAGACCACCAGGGAATACTGAGTTGCTGCTGGAAGTGGTGTTGGGTGGGCCAACAGGGGGCAATCTTCCCTCTGGTACAAATAAACCCCAATGCCCCAATGCAGTGACGGGGACACTGTGCTGTAGGAGATGCCGTCTTTCGGATGAGACGTTAAACCGAGGTTCTGACTCTCTGTGGTCACTAAAGATCCCATGACACTTATCGCTAAGAGTAGGGGGTTACCCCGGTGTCCTGGCCAAATCCCAGATCTGGCTCTCGCAAACTTGCCACTAAAAATCATCCCCAGACTTAATTGGCTAAATAAATGTTCTCTCCCTCTCCACCTTCGCTAATGTGTGGTGAGCGTTCTGGCGCAAATTGGCTGCCGTGCATCACCCAGGTGGGTGCTATACATTGGTGGTGGGTGAGGTGAGTTCTCCTTCACTGTAAAGCACTTTGAGCATTTGGAAAAGTGCTATATAAATGTAATTATTAATAATAATAATAATAATAATAATAATATAATTTCATGAGAGAAGTCATGTTTATTCAGAGGTACTACTGCAGGGAATCTGTCACCAGGACTGGACTTGACTCTTTATTAACTCTGAAATTAATATTTGTCAAGTATGCGGCGCCCTTATGACACAACTTGAGATGTCGTTTTTATTTATGTTCGGATTGATTCTCATTACAATTCTTGGGAACACATTATGTCCAAAACACCAATGACATTTAAAAAGTCAGGAACTTAGATTTCCTTGTTCAAGCTAAATGGCATCTTTATTAATACCTTCACAATGCATAGTTGAACTAGGAAAAAAAAGAAAATGAATAGAGTATTTGACCAGTAGCATACCTTCAGTATGAAATAACCTTTCATTTTTTTGAATACATAATGTTTTAACACATAATAAATAATATTGTCAACATCGTTGACAGCATTTAAGATATTTCATGTTTCCATATCCACATATTTCAAGAAATCATCTTTCACAGGGATGATTTTACAGGTATAGGCTTGATACTCCTCATACGGGAATCAATAATGTTTGGCCGAGCCAAGTTATTTGGTGATGAATTCTCAAACATTTGAAATTGTTTCAATGCAACCCCTGGTGAAAACTTGTTTACTACAGTTGTATGGCCATAAAACCTGGTTTTGGCAGTTTAAACTTCGCTTTTGACCTGATTTGACTGAACTAACTTCATCTCTTGAATATGAATATGAAGAAGAGGTGAAAGATCCCATTAAATGTGAAATGAAAAAATGGCTTTTCCAAATTAATCCCATGGCTATTTTTTGATAATGAGATGAATTATATGTGTCAGGAAGTGTGTTCGCCATGCAGATGATGTGAACATAGTATCTTTTAAAATGTGATAAAGACATTATGTATTTGAGGTTAATATGAGAGGGTGGTCCCTATCAGCATTTCTAGCAATCCGTACATATTTGCAGTTGTAACCCAAGTTGCAGGAATAAAAATATTTAATTGGCTCTAGCATAATGAAGTGAAGAAAGTGGTATTTAGTTTTTTGTGATTTTGAGTGCCTGCTTTGGCATTAAATCCAAAAAGCCAAGAATGAAAACATCCTTGACCCACTGCAGGTTTAAGATTTTACACAGGAGGGGTGAGAAATGTTGAAAGTCACTGTCCAATCAAAATTAAGTTCTTTGTACGAGAATCACATTCTTGAAGATCCAATCTATCATTTACCTAAATTTCAAATTTTTCATTGTTGTGTAGATAAGTGACATTTTGTTAAATATTGGGACTAGTCTCAAACAGATATACCAAAATCTTAAATTAATCTTAGAGTCCATACTATTGCAATTTCAAATACAACGTTTGTGTGTTCACAGATGATTAGATGAAGTAGATGCAGTTGCACCTTCACATGCCTGTGCAGTGGATTGTAAGCTTGCCATTGTTGTTAGCTAACCAACTACATTAAATTAGCTTGTGCTTGTAGGTTTTTCTTGGTACAAACCATCACAACTACTTAAAATATATATTTTTACTTTGCCCTTTAAACTTTCTATAAAGATTCATTTTATTTTGTTTATGATTGTCTTATCTTTATTCCATCTGCATGTCTCTTGTTTGCTTTATGAAACAATCATGTGGTTTGACTCGCTAGCTTAGCTAGCTGCTTCTAATCGTAGCTGCATCTTATTAATTAGATATCAAAATGTTGGGAATACTTCAGCTCTGGGGACCACAGAGAATCCCAGAAATCATTGAAATGGTTGTACACATTGATGGACTAATAATATCCAAAGCAGCCATGCACAACTCCCAAAAAATTGGTTCCCTCATAGTTGATATCCCTCTCAGGTCACTGCTTTGAGATCTGGGATACTTCATTTTATCAGGACTGTCTTCATCCTTCTCTGACCCGCAGTTTTACATTCTCTGCATACTGAATCCTTTAGAGCCTTAAGGATTCAGTATGCATATGGCTACAGACATCCCAACTCCCTATCAATCTGGGGATTCTTTACAATGAAAGTTCTGCACTTTTAATTAAATCCATGCTCACAACAGTTGGGGTTAAGGTGCATTATTCTCCAGCATGAAGCTGGGTGGGTTTGGTTGCCACCGTTTCAATATCCAATGTATGTGCTTCTGCATACATACCATATGGACATGCAATATGCCCCATAATCCATAACTTGTCAGATGACATAACTGTCATCCCAATATGCTGTAATAGCAGGGAAAGTAAGATAAAGGGAGGTATACCACTGGAGATGTGAGATAGTATGTATACCATTTCTGTAATGCTGGGGTATTCCATTTTATCAGAGGATTTTTAACAAATCCTCATAGGTTTACTCAAGTTGGCATAGAATGACCTCAATTACAGAGACAATTAGAGCCATAAATTATGCAGGGCCCTGTAAACTGAAGCTTAAATAACAACATGATTGAAGGGAATATGCACGGGATAAACACACACTGCCTTTGCCTGCAGATTAATTTCAGTATTTATAGAATGTCTCATAAATCATCTGTGTAAATCCCTCCAAGTTCCAACTTTGCCAAATAAGCAGGTGCTGAATGGTCAACAGGAAGTGGGCAGACACAGAAAGAGATCCTACCTCTTCAGCAGTGCTGGCTTTTTCCTTGACTTGCTGTGCAATTATTGTCATTCATATGTACGTTTCCCAGGAATATTTGCCCAATATTGTTTTGTCCTGGAATTGTGCAACATGATGAAGGTGATCACTCACAAAAGCAAATTTGGGAAAATGTCTTTAAATGTCTTAAATAGGAAACTGACTATCCAATATCCTGAATATTCCAAGGAATTTGAGAAAAAAAATTTCTCTCCAGGTCCTCACTGTTTTCTGACAGTGCATTTTCCACAGAGCCATTATGGTCTGAAACCAAAAGGAAACCTTCTCCCAAAACAGCATTGCTTGTCTGCTGGTCCTTACTATGATCCTTCACAACTGCCAGTCTGCACATATTGAACAACCTTTTAATCAGGTCTTCATTATATATCAGGTGTTCCTTGCTGCCACCCCATGCCACTGTCAGTCTCACATAGTTTGAACAATCTTTTAATCAGGTTTTTGTCAAATCTCTAGTTCATGACCCAGTTCAGATATTTCAATCTTTTTGAGTTAAAAATCCAAAGGTGAGCATGCCTGAGACTCCCTGAGAGATGATCTCTGATATGTATAGACTCCACTGACAGCATGTGACTTTTAAACTCTGCTATGAAAACCACTAAACACGCACAGGAAATTAAACTGTTCCTTTTCAAAACTCTTGTCCACAGTTCTGCCTTCAGCTGAAGGTTATCTTGTAATAAATGCCCCCTCTTGCAACTCAGTGTTTGTGTTTTGATCACAATCATGACCATATGTTTTGCCAGCAAAGGCAGTTCACTCTTTCAGCTCTAACCACAACACAAGCAGTTCATGCTCCCACACACCATCCCAGATAGCTGCATCGTGTTCCCTGAATATTCATTCTTAAGAAATACATTTTTATTGTTGGCTGACAGAGAACTGAAACCACTGGATAATGGTTTGGCTTGTCAAAGACTGTCCAGCTCTTTTACCAGTTCAACATGGACAATGCACCAGACATGAACATGCCTACATTCAACAACCTGATAAAGTGTTTCTCAATTCCGTGATGGCTGTAGCTTCCACGCAGGCAACATTCACTTCCTTCTACCTGAGCCAACTATTCATTGAATCCAGGTTCTGATCCTGACATACAGATGCAAGATTAGGTTCCTAATGTGGTCTACAATAGCATGTCGAACAAAGTGTACTGAAGGAGTGTTTAAGCACTAAGACTACGCTCATTGTCATGCCTAACATTCTGTTTTGAAATTAAGATAATGTTTTAAATGGTGTGATTACTCAGAAGAGTTTCTGCATTTTGAGAACCTGTAAATGCATTTGCATACATTTTAATTGCAAATGAGGATGAGGGTATTCAACAGTCTACAATCACTCATTAAAAAGATGCTGTCCTTGAATGAGCTCTCCACAGAACCAGATCAATGGGATTTAGAGAACATATTTCATCATTACTGTGCCTGTGAATCACAGAATAAATGTTTATTTTCAGATTCTTTACAGATATCCATTGTACTCAAGGTTTATTGTATGCTAATTATGCATTACATATCAGATCCAAATACAAATATTCACATCTTTAGTCGGGTGGCAGCTGTGTCATCCGCCAACCTACAAGTTGGAACATATGTATAGCACTGAGAATGTTGGGTTTGCGCAAGAAGCTGAGTGTCTGATTAACCTCACCTTGTGGTTTATGAGACAGGAAGACAAAATATATATGTAGTAAAACCTATTGAACTCTGCAGCTGGCTTCACAGCTCAGATAGAACAATAAACCATAAATGTATAAAACAGGACAAAATAACATAAAAAGCTCATAATAAACCCCCAACCAATTGAAAATTCTCCTTGTTTGAGAAGATTTTCACACATCGTCATCACTCTGAGAGCAAAGACACAACAAAATCTCTCATTCTAAAATGGTCTTCTTTAACTACAAAAAAAAAAAAAAAACTGAAATAGTATGATGAACTTCACTTTGTTTTTCAAATATTTTCTATGCTCGGCAGTATTTAGGTCATGCTTTGGATCTTCGTCCTATTGGATAACCCAAACACAATCCAGTTTTAGCCTTATGGCAGAGGCAGGCAGATTTTTATATTAAATATCCTTGTGTTTGATAGAGTTCATGATGCCATGTATCACTAACAAGGTTCTCAAGGCCTTTGGAAGTCAAACAGTCCCACAACAACACAGATCCACAACCATACGTCACAGTGGGGGTTAGGTTCTTTTCTGCTTGACTATGCCTCTTTTTGCACCAAACCCACCTCAGGTGTTTGTTGCCAAAAAGCTCTATTTTTGTCTCATCTGAGTCTGACCATATAGCCCGGTTCTAATCAAAGTTACAGTGGCGTTTAAACTCAGGGGGTTATGCTTGTGGTTTGAAGACAGCTGCCGCCAGAAGCCTTCCAGATTGCTTCTCAGCATGGAGCTGGCTTCTTATTGTACTTTTGCAGACTTAGTGACCCCAGGATGCAACCAACTTTTTCAATTATCCAACTGTGATCCTTTGAGAAACTTTTGCCTCTCAAACCAGTCTGTGTGGGCAGACAGGTTAGTTACAGCTCCATATGTTTGAAACTTCTTAGTCATTGTCTTAATAGTGGAGAATGGGTATTATTACAGTATATTATTAACGATAGTGTGTTATTGTCAATGTTTTATAGACATTGTCTGATTTTTGAAGATCAACAACCTTTCACCTCATTTAATTTGTGTGTTCTCTGGCCTTCCCCATGCCAATGGATGACTAAGGGAGTTTGGCTTGCACGTCACCTCATATTTATGCCCCAGTGAAATAGGTGGCCATGGTTGACCACTTAGAGTTCCTAAAGACACAGGTGTTCTTAAAAAAGTAAAATATAAATGGGTATACTGTATATATCAATTAAATCCACCTGTTAAAAAGCTGGTACCCCTTCGAATTACAGGCCATTAATTGTACAGTAATTACTGGTAAATACTAAGTAATTG
Source organism: Anguilla rostrata (assembly GCF_018555375.3). Taxonomy (NCBI): domain Eukaryota; kingdom Metazoa; phylum Chordata; class Actinopteri; order Anguilliformes; family Anguillidae; genus Anguilla; species Anguilla rostrata. Next base: position 18,996,303 of record NC_057935.1, read on the forward strand.
CTGGTTTTTACAGAATAGTGACAGGTAATTACTTGGTAATATGCAACTGAAAAAGGGTGTCATCACCAGTAACTTTGTTGTAATAATGGGTAATTACTCTGTAGTTAACAAGTTAGAAATTGATGTTTTCACCAGGAAGGGTATTGTAATGTCTGGTAATTAAGTGGATTCATTTATTTCTTATGTACACATCCTGTTCCTTGCTAAGTAGAAACATTAAGTACCCAAACCCTGCTTAATTAATTCACTCCCCTCGTTTGTTGTCTACGGATCATTCAGTGAAGGTCGACAGAGGGAAGGAGCCATTAAAAGATGGGGTGCGGAGTGATTTGGCAGCAATTGGAGGCAAATTTCCCCGATTTGTGTTATATTGTCTGATTGTTAAACTTAGTCTTCTGTGAAATGAGTGCTCTGCTATCTCTGTGTCTTCTGCCGACTTCTTGGAATAAAGTGTCTCGGTCAGGATGGGATTAGGCACCACAGTGAGGTTCTCCCACAGCATACTGTTCAGACTAGACCGTTTGTTAATTTGGATTGTCACTTCAGTCTTGTGTTATATCTTTGAGCTCACCCTGAATGTGGTCTGTACAGTTCTCATTTTTGTCATGTCCCACATGAAACACTTGGAATGATCTTCGAACATGTTTAAAATTTCAGAAGCTTATTATCAAACTAATTTAAACTGGGTGGTCAAAGACTTTGAGTTCAGCGCAACTTGGGACTGTCATGTTTTTCTGAACTTATATATATATATCAGCTATTGTCTATTTTTTTCTGCAATGAGAGCTATTTCTTGGCCAGGTTTTTCATTAAAAAGTGTGAGACTAACCTATAAATAACATTAAACATTACATATTTTCACTCATACCACAGACATATGTAAAATTCTTATTAATTCCTTTGAGTCATGGTTGAAAAGAAAATACCCATGTTCTCAGGTCTCCTTCCCTCTTTTAATTTCAGCAACACAACCACCATTCACAGCCTGATGGAAAGCCTGGATGCTGACAGAGCCTCAGAATGTTACTTCCAAGAGTTTGTCACCATGGTTACCATCTGTTGCTAGTGTTCTTGGTGTGCTGGGGAGCTGTGTTGCCTTTAAATTCAATCTCATACATGGCTGCCAAGAAAACTTCAGTGTTTCTATGGTAAAATAAACAGTGAAGGTTTATATTTGTGCTTCACCTTGTGCTTCATGGTGATTATGGTGTTTTATTACTAATAGACACTCTTGTTTCTATTATAATCTCTATAATAATAACACAAAACGTGATGTTATGCAGTCATCTATAAATACTGTTGTTTTGCATTAAAACAATAATTAAATGTGAGTGCAAACTGTTACATGAAATCCAGAAAGCAAAAACCAACAAGAAATGCTTCCTCATTTGCATTTAACTTAGTAACTACTTGACTTATCACTGTGACTGTGCATTGTATTGTTGCATTGATGTACATATTCCATTTCACAAGCCACTTAAATGTTTTCTAGCCAGTATGGGATCTCCAAAATGCCAATATAATTTTGTCTGTTGCTCTAAAGGCAAACAATCAGTGTAATACTTTCTGACAATAAAAAATAAAGAACTTGCTCAAAGAACTTGCTATTGGTCAGCAGTCCTCAGACTTGAAGTGCGCTACCCAGACCTGAAAATCTCTTTCAAAGCTTTGGCATCAGGAGTAAAGGACAATCTAATTCTATCAACAGGAAATGAGATGACACAATAAGAATAAATGTCATCTAAGTCACGTTTGTTGTATGGGGCTTGAGCAATCTTTCCCAAGGCCCCAGGGTCCTTTCAGTGACGTGACATTTTCATCTATTCTGTCTTCTATCACAGCTACCTCCTGGTGTGCTCCAATAACTTGGTTACAACACATTTTTCACTCAAGCTGCCCCTTAAACAGATGCAGGTGAGGGGGACTTCTATCAGTACCAGAGAATTAGAAACATAGAGGGGAATCACACTGCACATGATAATTTTGTTTACCACTGACAGAGCTCACTGCTACTGGTTTCCCAACATGCCACAAAGAGGTGTCAGTCATGCTTTCCTTTTGTTCTCCCAAATTTGGAATGCCTAATCACATTTATCAGCGCTCATTGCAGCGTGACTCTGCTATTTATTTGAGAGGACAAAGAAGCATGTTCTCTCTTCCAAAACACATGCTGTGCTGCTTCACACCACAGTTTGCAGGTTGGCCTTGAACAGATGTGTGTTGGGCAGGAGGCGAGGGGGTGGGGGGATACAGAGCACACCCTGGCAACCACAGTGATGGAAGAAAATGGGGGAAAAGATGTCAAAAATCAAGTTATTGTGCTTTTGTATCTCTCTTCCTCTCTTTCTCTGTTGCTCTCTCTCTCACCATCTGCACTCCCTGTCCCCTCTCTCCCTCCCCCAGCTCTCTGTAAGGGTGGCAGCTGTGACCGTGCCAGAAAACAGCAGGGTGGTCTCCAAACTTTCAGTATTGCCTCGGACACTGCTGCGGGTCACCTCAGTACATCTGTACGCTCAGTAGGGGTAGAACGTACCCCCGGATTCACGATAAGCCACTGCTACCATCCCATCTCACTTAAAACACTTCATTTCCCAGTCTTTCCTTCCTCCCAGGCCCCCAGTCACTTGCTGATAATATCGACCAGAAATAAATAAGCTCATATTTGCATGACCAGGCTAATTGTCATGCTGTCAGAACTGCACCCAAGCATGTACCTATAACCCACCTCATCTACACTTGTAACTTGTTTAATCTTCTACTTTATACTTTTGGCAATTAGTTAGGTTTCACAGCAGATTGTAGGGCCACAATGGCTAGAACACGGGCTAGCAGTTTATAATAAGTAGTCAATAGACCTGTTTTAGTCTTTTGAAGACAAATTTTGTTTTTTCATGCAGGAATGAAAACGGAAAGGTGTTCCAGGGCTCTTGTGTTCTGGTTTGTATGATTAGTCAAATCAAGATTCAAAAAATGTTTTTTATAAATCAAAAAAATAGTTACCTCATTCTAACTCAATTATAAACTGAAAAAAATGGTTTTAGAATTAAAAAAAAAAAAAATAGTTCCTCAGCTTGCTATGAACTCCTAATCAATTTTTTTTTTTTAAACTACAGAATGTAAGGCTAACGTTTTGTTGTTTTTTTGTTTGTAAATACTCTGTTATGTTCTCCCCGCTTTGTTAAAGTTTCAGTTTACCTGTATGTTTGATTAGCTTGGATAAATAAATAAAAAACCAAAAAGCTTCCCTGGGTGGAATACATCTTTAGCTATTATGCTCTTACTCAAACTCCCCCAAGTAGTATTTTGCAAAGACAAGCTCCTGCACATGAGCTGGCATTGGTGTCAGACGTATCCAGTCGTGGAAGGAGGAGGGTATATCATTTACGGCATTGGAGTAATTTTAATTATAATGTCCCCAAAGTGCGATGCCGTCACTGTCGCATATCTAGTGTTAAAAGAAACTCTCACTTGCTTCCTCTCTGCAGGTGTGCCTGTCTCTAATTGAGAAACTTGGTGATGACTTCTGCTCGAATTGCATCAAAGAGATGGGGAGCAAAAAAGATCTGAATCTGAACAATAGTGGCTCAATTTGCGTGGAGAAAACATTTGGGGAGAACGCATTATTCAAGAGTTGCCAAATATGGTATCTGTATTCGACACCATCCCGAATACCAGGACCATGATTGAAACTCGTAATCAAAGTCTTGTAATGGTCATCTTTTTGTATGAATGATAAAAACACATGCTATGGCCAGGAGCACAACTCACTTCATTACAATTTTTGAAGTGTATTTAATAGCAATGTATGCATGCATTTTGATCAGTTACAGTAAGTCTGAGTGCAGCTGGTTTAATGGCACTCTTTGACTTCAAAAGAGCCTGACCCTAATGCAGATGGGGCAGGTGACCAAAGCTATATCTGCCAGTCTGAGTGCAGGCCCCACAAAAACAGGATAGCTGTGCCCTTATCACAGAGCCCCTCAAAATTCAGGACCGGTTTGTCACTTCTAATTCAAACATCACTGGGGGTAATTATTCCATAATGTGATTTTTAGCTCCCTTTTTTTCTCAATTGCCTCACTCCACTATTTGATTATAGTATTTCAAACATCCTGTCTGCTATGCATGGTGAGCAGACAGGACGTGTGAAATACTATATAATTTTGTCATTGTGTTTGTATTGTTTGTAATTACTCTCAAATTGCAAATAGCATGTTTTCCAATCCTTTGGGTGACCTCTAAAGCGAGAGTAAATAATGCATCGCAAATTGTATTTGGACGCGAATGAACTGTGTCACAGTGGATGAGATGACATTATTCAAAGCTGGAACCTAGAAGAAAGTCACTTGCATCAGGCAGTTCTACTTGTTCTCTTGCATGTCTAAGCTGGAACAGAAAAAATACCCAGACTGGCACTGCTCTATCCGTTTTCATACAAAGCACAGAAAGAAGAGAAGATGGGATTCAAAACTGGGAGGTTAATAACCTGCTTGTATTTGGTTCAGCAAAGCAGTGTGCTGTGGGTTTGCTAAAGGAAACAGCTGAAACACTTGGTCTGTAATTTTCTCAGAAGGAAGACTCCAATTACCAATAAACAGTGATCTATATGACACACCTGCTTATGTACACATGCCCTCTAGATTATGCAATGTTAATATTCATTTGACAATCGATTAAGAATTTCTCAATGGCAACTGAGTGGCCATAAAGTCTGAAATATACATTCTATGGTTTGTCAAATAAATGAAAACCGTTCCTGTGTTGCTTCCATTGTCTTGAAGATGGTTACACTTTAACGGGTTTGTGTTCTGTACATTTTTGTAACAACAGCGCCATCTATAGATCCACATATATTAGAAAGAGTGGGTCAGGCAATTACAAATGGTTGGAGTGTCAACAATATATATTTATTTAATGTACAAGCTTATTGTATAAACTGTAAAAATGAGAAAATAAAATTGGTGGTGGTGATTGTGGTGGTAGTAGCAGCAGTATCAGTAGTTGTCATCAGTAATGTGAGTACAGTAAATTGTTTATCCCTGTGTGTTCATAAAATGGCCATTCTGTAGATCTACAGTATTCTGCTTTGAATTTCAAAGGGAATGAACATGCCCCATTCCTCAAATAAATTAATTTCCCCCAATAAAATCCATAGCTTTCACAGATGTGAAACAACCGAATACATATTTAACATTATTACTTGTAGGCAGATGCTGAGAAAGATGCAAAGCAAAAAACAGGTAATAATATGCATTATTTTTTTGATAAATAATAATTGAAATATGATTTTTCATGAAATCGTAGTATATAGTATATGAAATCTCAGCTCAGACACGTATATTTCACTACGCTGAAACTGAGCACAGTGAAGAAAAATACTATAACATTACTTTGTCTTCATTGAAAACATAGTAACCATCCTGATGCTTTAAAACAGTCCCTCATTTTGGACATGAAGTTGACACAGGCAATAGAAGAATGAATATTATTATTTCTAACATTTGTTAATGTAAGCGCAAAGCCCCTTGGCTATGAATCTGTGAACTGCTTGGTTGCTATAGCTGTCGAGTGTGTGAGAAGACTGAAAAGCTGTACTCTTGGCAGTGCAAAATAAACTCTTCTGTAGTGCAGTATGTGTGGGCAGAGCTTCTATAATGTTGTTTAGCTAAAATGAGGAGCGCTCAGTGATAAATGTGGAGCAATATCCAGTCAATAAGGAGATGGCGAATTACCTGTCTCTAGGAGACATTACCTGGGAAGGGGTTTGCTCCTGAAGAGGAGTACATCAAAACAATGGACACATTGTGCTGTAATCCAGTTTTACAGTCCTGGAGTTTATGTGATCTATGGACACAGTCACACTGTCAGCATTAGATCCACGGATTACTGCAGAAACCACTTCCCACACCAGTGATAGAAAGGCAGGGTAGAGAATAGAGAGTGAATTGTTGCTGCAATATTAGTGTGGGAAAAAAAAAGAAATAAAAATCAGGCTCTACTCGACAGCAATCACAAACTGGATCTTCAGTCAATGGGCCCCAAAAGATGCATTTTAAAAAGAGCAAAACATGATTATCATTTTCCTTCTTGAATAGGTATCACATCCTGCCTTGGCAAATGAAGTGTGCCATGAAAATCAACCTTTATTTGATTCTTGATTTACAGTAAAACGAACATACAGCCTGCATTCATTCGTTTTACATGAATGTTTTGTGATTATTCTTTTTTCTTTTTGTTGTGTACTTACCGCTTTGTATTGCACATTGGCATAAAAAATTATATTACACATCTGATCACTTTTCACCACGATGGGTGTGCTTCTGAATGCCTATTTTTTTTTAAGGCCTTTTTGTATGTCTCTAGGGGGGATCTTGCGAAGGTCTGTCACTGACATGGGCGTAAAGAGTTTGTTAATGTAAAAAATAATGATAAAAATAGATTCAATAGATCTGGGTTGTCTAAGTGTAGTTGGTGAAAATGAAATGAAGACCATTTTGTTATTTTCTTCCCTGAAAGTTGGAATTGCACAAGCACAGACCATTTCCAGTCCTTCAGTCTTATGCAGTAATTTGCCTTTCCCTGCAGTACTGTTGAAATAGGAAGCCATGCCACCTCTTGAGCACCATTGTCTCAGACTGCATGCATCAAAAAAAAAAAAATAAATGGTCCCAACCAAAAATTAGACTAAACATAATTTTGTGGAAAATAATCAGGTAATATACAGACATGCAACATCTGGAGGCATAACGTCCCTCTTTTGGCTCCATTGTACGACTAATATTGCCACAAGGTTATGAGTTCATAATGAGGTTTTAATAATAAGTATTTTTATTGTTACTCTAAGTTTGGAATTAATGAGTCATTTCTGATGTTTGCTTTTCTGATCACCTGCTGCTGTATTGAATTAAATGAACTTCAGAGTGTTAGCTATGCTGAAAAAGAGTCATTGGAAAGACGGGGGGTGAAAATATAACGCAAAATGACTTTAGTTGGCACATCAAACTTATTTATTTTTGTGTACCTTTCCCACCCCATGTCAGTGTTTGCTTTCATATGTACACAATACACGGTAAAAAAAGAAAAGAAAAAAAAAAAACATTTCTCCAAAAATAATTGCACATGCCTGCATACACTGATGAATATAATACCCATTTACAAACAGACTAACACACACACACATGTGCTCACACACAAGGCGCACACACAGGTTTGGGCTTCAGTGAAGGGCACTAAGACCCACCTGGAAGCCACTAGCATGGCCTGACTCATGTCTCTGCACCTGTTAGGTCAGAAGTCAGGTGTACGCGGCAACGCAGACGCTCTTGTTTAATCAGTCACTTCCTGTGGTCGTTATTTCAGCAGGGATCGACGAATAAGGCACGGGCAATGTAAGGGTAAGATTCAGCTCGCGTTGCGTGGGCGGACCTGAAACTGCGACCGCGCTGCGCCTGGTCTCATTTGTCTCCACATCTCACAGATGGCACATCGCCAAAGCGACTGGCTGTAACTGCGAGACAGGGTCTGAATCCCAACCAGGTTGGATCTCCAATACTGAATACTGATCCATCTGAGCAACCAGCCCTACAGCAAAGTCAAGCAGGCACTGGGAAGAAACATGCTTTTCCCCACTTGGCAGGACAGTGGTTAGGGAATTACTTTATAATCAGACATTTGCTGGTTAAACCACTAGGTGGGATAGTTCTGTTGTACCCTTGAATAGTGTGATTAATCTTTGGTAATTGCTTTAATAAATATCCTACTATATACTCAAGTTGCATGTAAATATGTAAGCCTTGAAAGTCATCCAGGAAATTGAATAATCTCACTGATATAAGCCCCATTGGTCTCCTAGACCAACAGTGTTCTCTTAAGATAAACATCTTCAGTCATCACCAATCGTTTATTGTCTTAAGTTCCCATGCTTTATCTACTGAATATACTTACTGCCACATTGCTATAGTCTTAACTGGCCATAGGGGGTACCAAGTCTGATATACTGCAGTAGAATTAAGTCCGTTTATCTCAGCCTTGCGAAGAGTCACATGTCATTACATACAGTAAACAGTGGATGATTGGCGGTTGCATTCAGGAAGAGGTCAAACCGCAGACAAATTAACTTAATTAGAGTGATGAGCCGTTTTGCTCTTTCATCCATAAAAGCTAAATTTTTCAACACTACGAAAAGAAATGTTGCTCACATTTCTCTCTCCACCAGCGTGATAAATGTAGCATATTTATATGAAGCAAAATTGCCCATTAAGTTATATTATACTGAGTCGGGCGTAAGAACTTATGGGAGACATTATAAATGCATTCATTTTAAAGTAGAAAGACAGCAAGGCATTTTACTGGCATAATGTGCATTATTAGCAACGTTTGTCACAGTGATGCCGTAATTATATTATCCGGCCTGCCACAGCTACATTTCTACAGGAAATAGTGGTAATAGGAAATTGTTCAGATGATCAGGCATACTTAACAAAGAGAGTTTCCTCATCTGCAATAAGCATTAAATGTTTTATTGCCCATTCTTAGATAGCTCTGAGCAATGAAAGGTTGATAACCGCAGATAATTCATCCGTTCAGGCACCATCTGCACTATGATTTATAGTCGTAAACCTCTTAATTCCAATGAAGATAAACGTGAAGAAAATGCAATTGTAAATACGTCAGATTAATCAAGATATCAAAAACATTAATGTATCGTAAGAGAAGCAGCCTGGAACTGTCTAATAAAACCTGGTCCTGCTGTTTTGCGATGAGAACAATGGTGATGGAAGTAAAGCAACCAACACTCAAAAACATCAATTCTTTCAATGCCTATATTCAGACTTGGGATATAAATATTAAGTATAAAAAATTGAAAAAAAAAAACTAATAATAGAAATATGTTGGTCATTATTAGATATCGTAGTGCTCATTTTTGGAAATTCAGTGTTGCATCAGATGGAATGTTTTTAGCCTGTTTAAAACAAAAATAGACACAAATACTGCACATTGTACAGGTCAGAGGTCACATGTTAGCAATTTCCTAGAACTGACAGAATACATGTCCAAGCTGCATCTTCTCATCTCATTGTCTTAGGGTGGACCTTATTCACCAAAGCAGTCATGCATCCAAGCTTCACAAGTCTCCTGACGGTAAGAATCCAGTACTGCCACATGATAGAGTAGGTGTCTGATGCCACTGCAGGTGTAATCTAGCCCATGTTAAGAGTTGCTGGGCAATAATGCGAACACTCATCTCCCCTCCTCCCTCTGAGGCCACACCAATCCACCATCTCTCCCGGGTTTGATACATAGAAAGGGACCGGGTTCTTCCGGCTGCCGAGTGAATTATTCAGACATCTATTGTCTCCGCAGCGCTCACCTGCCAACAGGTACAGAAAAATAGGGCAGTGTCACTCTCCTCCTTTCACAGGTAGCTGTCTGCTTCTCAGTCCCATATCAGGGCTCTGTTTCAACTCCGGTCAATACGGGAGTGGTTAAAAGGACAAAACTCTGAGCGCCTTCTTCATCAAATAGGTAAGGGCATCATGTGAGCTTTATTATGTGTGTGTCTTGCACATATCATGGCCTAAGCAGCATTATTTTATTAATCACAGTCATGTAATTTAAAGATTAAATATAATACTGTATTGCATTTCAATGTCATTCGTGTTATTTAAGCACATAAAAATAGCATGTGCAAATATGCCTTTTCAATGTCAAGCTATTTATTACCACCGATGCAAGAAGCCTGATATTAAACAGAAAGGAGTCTCTCTTTCAATTGATACGAAAAATTTGTAAACACTATCAAAAGCTTAGAACCATGTCTTAGAACCTTGGCACTATCGCTAATGTTGGAAAATCAACTCAACTGTATTATTATGCAGAGGCAAAATGAAATCAGACAGCTTACAGAAGGTCAAAGGCAGCAGACATTACTGAAAAACAGACCAATGTCTTCAGAAAGCTGACATTAAAAAAATGCCATGATGAAATCTTGATTCATGTTGGTTTTTGTATTATTGGTTCACTTAAATTATGGTTTGAATTACAAGGTTGATAGACATGTAAATTTCACCCAGTATAGAATTTAAATTCTTAAAATGTGTGTATTCTGATACCCATTTCTGAAAAACATCCAGTCTTTAAATACATAGACATTATGTACTAATATAGCAATAGTGTTATTATTCATCTTCAAATTAAAATATATGATCTATGATGAGTTGTAAAGTGTAAAGTTTCAGCTTCAAAGCTGTAAGTGAGGAATACAGGTTTCAACATTAATGTATTATCTGTTATCCACCATCATCTTTGCTCTCTTCAAGGATATGACATTAGAAAATGGCAGCTAGCTTATTCTGCTGGTTCCTTTTCTTCACATTTGCAAAAAATCTGCAAGGCCAGGTCCGGCAGTCCTGTTGGCCATCCTGTGACTGTGTCACTGACATCAAGTTCCTGAACTGCTCCTATAGGGGGCTCACTTACGTGGCTGGGGACTTCCCCCCAGATACCAAGCACTTGGATTTGTCTGGGAACTTTCTAACAGCGCTCCACAAGGGGGGTTTCAGATTGCTGTGGAACCTACAGGTCCTCCTCTTAAGTGACAACAACATCAGCAGCATTTCAGAAGGTGCGTTCTCTCCCCTGGAGAGTCTCTGGAAGTTGGACCTGAGCCAGAACCGGATCTCCTACCTGAGCAAGAGCTTCTCCCTAGGCCTAGACTCTCTGAGGGAGCTTCTGCTGGGGGAGAACCAGCTGACCTTCCTGGACGATGGGAGCTTCCTGCACCTGGACAGCTTGCGGAGGCTAGACCTGAGCGGCAATGCCATCCGGTCCGTCCAGACGAGGGCCTTCATCTGCACGACCACGCTTCGCGAGCTCGACCTGCAGAACAACCGGTTGGGCTACCTCCCCAACGGCATCTTCTCCAGCCTCCGGTCCCTGGAGGTGCTCAACCTGAGTGGGAACCGCATCCACAGCATAGAGGTGGGGGTCCTTACTCCCCTCATCAGCCTGGCCTTATTGGACCTCTCTCAAAACAACCTGCGCACCATCCTCTTTAAGACATTCCTCAGCCTCCGTACCCATGGCACCCATCTCCTCCTGGGGCGCAACCCTTGGCACTGCGACTGCGACCTGCAGAGGGTCTTCAGGAAGCTGCGCAGGGTGCGCAGGCTCTTCCTGGACGACTACCGTAACCTCAGCTGCGTGGAGCCGGCAGAGCTGCGGGGACACCTGCTGAGCCGGGCGGACGCCGAGCTGTGCGTTGCCGAGACGGTCACCGTGCTCGTCATTACCGTCACCGTGGTGATCACCGTGCTAGCCGCCATCGTCATGGCCGAGACAAGCAAGAGGAATCCAATAGCGAAGCAAGGCTCAGAGGAGAACACTGGGTTGGAGGACTACACTGAAAACTAACACCAAGGAGTGGTGTGATTTCTGTTCACTTATTCAGATATTTCATATAATATTACTGTCACATTTGACCCATTAAAGTGAGTTTTTATGTATAAAGGGAAAGCCAAATGGCTGGTTTCACATTTTACATGTGGTTGTATTATGTATGGTAAAGGGTACTTTTTATATACCTCTCATCAATATTTCAGTTCACTTCATTAATTCATTTTTGTTTGTTTTGTTTTGTAAATGGAGACTGCACTGATACTGCATTCATTCTGTGTACTTGGAGAGAAAGGTTAGTTCATTTATTTAAATTGGCAGCTTTGCATGTGAATAGTAGCTACATAGATAGCTGAATACCCCACAAGAGTAAGTTAACTAACTTACAATGATCATGCCACACCCATCTCCATTTTTATTGACATAACTATCCATTATTCCTGCCATGCGGGGTCTTGTTTTGTCAGCCTGTTACTGTATATGAGAATCAAATGTGCTGTATTGCATTTCAAACTCTTGTGAACTCTCTCATTTGTGACAATCACAAACATCTCAAAGGTTTTACTTTTAGCTCCTACGAAAGAAAAATGCCGCAATAAACAGAGAAGGAATTTCCAGCTTAGGCTTCTGCAGTGAACATTTAATTCCTTAGTGTCTTTAACCTTGCTATTAACATTTTACCTAACCTATTAACATAGATCTTACTAAATCTTTTATCTCTTCCTATGTCTTTTGGTTTACTGGGATACTTGGCATAGTGTAGTCATCGCAAATTAGCAGCTGGCAATCTTGTGCACAGTGCTAGGTGGATAGCTATGTTGTAAATTCTGAGCCCATAGCCATGTTTATCTCTTCATTGTAGCAGGCTTGCAAGATAGAGATAGCTTACTCTAGCAAATAGAACATATGTCAATAAGACCTGGTATAGTAGGTTGATTTGCAGACGTCTGCCAGTAATGAATTCTTCTTCCCAAGAATATTTTATATTGGCGGCGTAAATTAAATCCCTCCCCCTTCCTCTAGCAACTTGAAGATCCAGAGTGATAACAGTTGTTGGCAGAAGCTAGCCTGTGCCCTTACTTACCGCAGGACATATGTGGTAATTCAATTGTGTTTAATGCTAGCAAATTGTGTTTTAGTGTCTGAAGGGTGGGATCAGTGCAAATGAACATAAAATGTGCAATGATTTGATGCTTTAGTGATCTAATGCACACAGGAGCACTTCTAGTCCTCGGTGTTCTACAGGTTTACTGTCCGTTTAGCCACTGATTTACACACCTGGAAAACCCGGCCAAAAGTTTAAGCATCAAAGGTCGAGGCAAAAAAGGAAATCTGTTTGACAGAGAGATATTTCTGGGATTAATTTTGCAGCCCCGGAGAATTTTAAAGCTAACCCCCAATAATTCCATGCATGACTGCCAGCCAGGTTGTGCTAAATCAATGACAGCACTGCATTAGAGAAGAGATCTTGAAAGCAATGTGCCACAGGAGCTCAACAAACACAATTATCATACATTTTTCATAAGTTTGTCTCCTTATCTGTCTTATCTGCCAGTGTTCTTTCATTTTATGAGACAATGGCATGGATAAAGCTATGTATCTCAAATACGTTTGTCAAGGGGACAACTTCAGGTTTAATTGAGTTGGAGAAACACACCAAGAGCAAGCTGTAGCCGAAGATGGAATAGATTAAAATGTCACGTCAAATTTCACCAACGTTTAAACAATTGAAAGGGCCCTGGGGCTTTTAGTTTATGATACACAGTTCTTGTACCATAAGAGGACCTGGCTCATTTTTTAAATCATGCCTGTTGAAATAATTGGATCATTTCTCTTCCAGAATACCAAGCGTGAGAATGATTTTATTTTTTTCCCCAACAGTAAGGAGGAGACATTTGCTAGAGTGTTGACATAAAAAAAAATTTAAAAAATGAAATGAATGCCCTAGTCTTTCTTGTTTCAGTTGCTTTAGGAGGTCCTTTCTTTTCAACACTGAAATGGCCTCCATCAATTCAGTGGAGTGCAGATAAGCACAGGTTCTCCTCTGCCTGCCACTGCATCCTTTCATTAAACCGTCGGCCTGCTGGGCTTTTCAGTGTCTTCAGGGAGGATGAATGTCCTTATCAAACCATCATTATCCATGGTTTGATTATTGGTTCAAACTAATAAACTACTTAAACTAAGATTTATGGTTACAAAATGAGCAGCCTATCTAATATTATGATTATTATTATTATGATTATTATTATTATTATTAAGGCACAGTACTGTTTTATATAACCTCAGTCAATATGTGTTCAAAATACCTCTTCTCCCATTGAATTCTTACCTTACAGGTTCTACTATAGCAGGGCTGCCCAGTCATGTACCTGAAGATCTACCATCCTCATTCAACAGCTAGAGATCATGTTGAGATAATTAATAGAATCAGGTGTGCCAAATTAGGGTTAAAATGAAAACCTACATATCTCCAGGAACAGGATTTGGCAGTGTTGTCCAATAGCAGGAGTTCCCAAATGCCTGGGGGGTCCTGGGGCTGCTCTGTGTATTCTGGGTTTTGTTCCAAACAATCACAATCCCAGAATTTTAACAAGCTGTTTCTTTTTTTGATTAGGTACTTTTCACGTTTAGTGAGATTATTTACCCTCTGAAGCCACATTATGTCAGAAATAGCTATGCATGCCATAAAGGATCAAATGTCCATGTTCATATCATGAATACTGTGTTATATTGCGAACAATTGCATAAAAAATGACTGTGGTGAATCAATAGGCTCCTAATTGGTGAAAGTGTGAACACCCGGCCACTAAATCAAACCATTTGGAAGATAATGAAGAATTCAAAGACAAAGCAAATGATAATGAGTCAAACCTGCCTTGCCTTAATGAGTTTAATTTTAAAAAATTATGTAAGAAATTAAACACGTGTTCAACAACCTAATTAGAAGCCTATTTATTTACCTCTGGCTTTCATTTGTTCAAAGAAGTTGTCTCTTCTGTGTAATCATTTGCAGTGTAGCACAGTGTAGCAAAACATCAACATGGGAATGTTATTCTTTGTGGAATGAGAAGCTATTTCAGACATAATATGGCTTAAGAGGGTACATAATCCCTCTAAACAGGAAAAGCACCTGACTAAGAAAAAATAACAGCTTGTTAAAATTCTGGGATTACACTTGTGGTTGGAATGAAAACTAACATACACAGGGGGCCCCCAGGACTGAGGTAGGGAGCCACTATCCAACTGTATAGGTACTGTATATCTGTATGGGCGTGGATCTGACGTTTCTGTTGTTTCTCCACCAGAGGGCAGTGTTTCATATATTGGAGTGATGATGCCATTTGTCAGTGAAGCATGGTATTTGGAAAAAATCAGCATTAAGCACAAAATTATTATTATTATTATTATCCCAGGTCTTCTATAACATTCTGAATTAGAACACTGAATTGTAATACATGGGTTAAAAATGGTCAAAACTTCATAAGTCATTGCATTTTCTAAAGAATGTTGTAGAAGGCATAGCACGTGCTTTATGAAATCTTTTTGGCTGAACACTTTGTGTAAAGTCCACCCAGCAAAGGAAATACAAAGACACATACATGGACTCATTTCATTCAAGGGCAAAACAGTAGAATTCCTTACTTTTAATGTCACCCAATTTTGCTTACAAGCTTGATATGAGATTAAATACAACAGAGATATATCTTTTTCTAGGCATTGCATCTCTACATGCAGACAGGTTAGCAAAATTCATGTCTAAAAATGTTATGAATGCGCAGTCTTCTTGCTGTGGTTTGAGATGTGTATTGTCGATATTGTGTAGAGGCTCCACTGTAGAATTCAATTTATGTTTATAAATTATGATTTTGCATTGTCCATAGTGAAGGTCCGTGTGGTAACCTGCTTGTAAATGGCTTTATACAATTATAAACACAAACTAATTGATGGATAAGCCACAGCTGATGATTGTTGCTTTGTGTTTCCTTTAGTTTCCCGTTTGTGACAAACATGTCTAATTATGTTCATGAAATATATTTGTTTATTTGAAATGTAAAATTGCTTATGTTTCCTATGAAAACCCCACCCCCTTGTGTTGTAACTATATCTATATCTTTACTGTATAAAATGTATTCATTTTTGTTGCCTCTTATTGTTAACTGGAACTGTAGATGCCACACAGGCAGATGTGCAGACCAAAGGCATTTGTTGTCACTCTTTTTTATTGTACATTTGAGTGTCACTACTGAATGACACCATGGAAGCATTAGTATCCACTGCATACAAGGGATGGTGGGAAGGGACTCCAGTTTCCACTGAACAATATTGAAGGTGAGATAATAAAATAAAGACTCCAATGCAACATGAGATAAGGCACATTTAAATTACTACAAATAAATGCAAAACAAATGTGTGTTAAAAAAGGTTTACATTACTTTCATCTTGTTAAACTAGGCCATTTACCCCCCTTCAAACCTACTCGTCTTCATGGTGTTCAAAGAACTCGTGGCAACAGATGGTAACCATGGTGATGAAAGTCATGAACTCCTGGAAGTCGCATTCCGAGTCTCCGTCGGCATCCAGGCTCTCCATCAAACTGTCTATCGTGGCCTGGTCTTTAATGTGCTGAAAGCGAGAGAGGACAGAGCTGTGAACATGGATCTTTTCTGTTCAGCCCAGATTAAGCTGAAAGGAGTTTAAAAACAATGTTACGAGAGTCGTGCGTTCTTGTGTCCCACCCCCAAAAAGTTTGATAGCTCGTTGTTGATCAGGTCTCTTAGTTCGCTCTTCTTCAGTTTATGCTTGTCTCCTTCTTTCTCCGAGTACTTGTGGAAAACTTCAATGATGGTGGCAATAGAATTTTCCAAATCTGACATTTTTATTTCGATTTTCTGTCTGGAACACAAAAGTCAAAATATTACAAGGCAATCAACACTTCATATAGCACTATTGGGTGATTTCAGAATGAGAATTAAGCTTGTGTTGAAAACGAATGAAGTATGAAAGATGGGCCCATAATTCAGCAAAAATCTTTCTTTAATATTTGTTTTCTTTTTTTTTCCCTTTTAATTATAAAAAAAAAGTGAATCATAGTCTGGATGATGTTCAGAAATTGATAGACTACATAAACAACATTATATGCAGTATATTCTAAACTTCAACTATTTCTTTCATAACCGTCTATGTAACCGCAATGTCATGCTTTTGTGATGGTTAAAATTTACCATTAATACATTATAAAGAGTCAATGCAAATTGTAAACACTTCATAATAAAATAATACTAAAGATAACAGGTCAGTGAGTGAGATAAACGAGAGAAAACGTTTAACAAAATCTCCATTTACCTACAGTTTGTTGTATTACTTGTGGCTGTTTAAAAATTAGATAACCCAAATGTAAATAATGTAAAAATATTTAAGTTTTAAAATTGGCACACATTTTTTATGCCACAATAGGAACATTTTGGTTCAGAAATTCCCAATAGTTTTATCTTTGTAGGTGTTCTTCTGTAGAAACATATATCTTTTAACAAATGCGTGTTTTATACAATTGTACAAGGGCGATGATCCTACTTTCTCCTTCAATATTTATAAAACGTGTTGTGCGATGGGGGATTTCATTATTTCACTTGCACAGCAGCAAATTATTTTATTGACAGACCCCCACCCCTCTTTATTGAAGACCACAACATTATCAAACTGGGTGGACACAAAAATATTTCATTTGTGCCAAACAAAATGAATTTCACTGCTCCATCTTTTACACTAGTTGTGACCATTAGAAAGCCCTATTAGAAAACAAATACAATCATAAAGACACACTTGATTGTATTCACAGCAGAGAAGATTTGACATTTAGCACACTGGTTAACAAGAAGGAAACATTAAAAGTATAATATAACAGCCAATCATTGCTAAAACTGGCTAACCTTACGATAAAGCAGTCAGAATCAGTTTCAGGACAGACACCAGGTCATATGCAAATATTCCTTCTATTAGCATAATTTAACATAATAAAGGGAGGAAGGACAGGTCAAGGTGAAGTGTTTCTGTCTTTTCCCCTTTAACACAAGCACAAGAACTGCATACATACAGTTGGCCCAAGTGTAACAATGTAGCTGTATTTGTGAAGGGGCAAAAAAACAACAACAACGTCATAATAATAATAATAATAATAATACTTCTTACTGGACATTGTTCCAAAAGGGTATCTATCATAAAACTGTAAACTACCAAAAGTACCACTGAAAAGCATTTTCAGGCAATAAAAGTAAAATGAATGAAAAAGCAGGACTTACCACAGTGGCGCTGCAGTTGAGGAGAGTGGAGGAAGTTATTTTGTGGGACAAAGAGTGTAATGTCAACGAGAAAAAGAGGTGGCTTTTATACACTGGCTGTTTGGGGAGGGGAAGGCTTCTGGGCACCATCCCTATCAATCAACCTCACTGACCAATGGAGCGGTCAGTCAGTGAGACAGCACACCTCCCCTTGGAAAACTCATCCAGGTAACTTCTGAGTCATGTCCCTTCAACACAGAGTGTGCATGACTCTGCTTTCCATTTGGCACAGCCTTCTTTACACATATAGACATGCAGTTTTTGAACTATCTGTAAAGAATAGTTTTATTCAATGACTGTCCATAACACATCATGTTACACAGTGTAACAGTGTGATATTGAGGTTATCCCACCATATGATAGATTTTGCATTGAAAGGAGAAACATGGGATTTGTGACTGCAAACAGCAGTGATTATGAATTCTAGCTACATGCTCAGGTGTCGTTACAGATTAAGTCAATGTAATCTATCTGGTTGACTGATTAAATGATTTGTCAGTTTAATAGTTATCACAAGCTATTAAATTACGAATATAATTGCATCATATTGCATGTAATTTAATCAGAAATTCAAACACAATCTTACTGACAGTGAAATCTCTTTGCCACTCCAAACATAAAAACATTATAAATTGACCCTTTCTTTCATTTGTAATCCATTTCACAAAGTATTGTATAGAGGATCTTTACTCTGATTCTACCGTCAATTGTCTTGGAGCTTCTGGTCAGCGTGATTTACACAAAAGATTGGTTGTGCTGTGTTTTGGGCCACAACGGCCTGCCTCAAAGGAAACGGATGGCACTGCATGTTAATGACTAAATCCTTTTCACTGGCGGTCTTGGCCAGACATGTGCCAGGACCATGACTGGACTGCTAAATAGAGACAAATGCAGCCTCAGATGTCCACTGTGGAGCAACTGTGATGCTCTGCAGAGAGCTGACAAGCAAGTCAGTGCAGCTGTGGGCCTTGAAATCTGAATGTATCATTTAGTATATCACTTCATGAGTAAGTCCAACTTCAAGAAGTGTTAAACGTATTCAGCTACGAAGTTTAAAGACTGCTTTCTGCTTATGTGGTAAATGGAAAAACGGGGACAAACCAGAAAAAAAAAGTGCATTAGATTCAAGGAGCGATTACTTTGTAGTGTGTGAGTGGGCCATCTGGGAAGTGCTCTCTGAATTGAATCAAACTTCAAACATTAATCCCGGCCAGACCTCTCCGTTCCACGGCCTCGGGGTGACTGGGTCTGCTCTCGCTGTGTGGTCGGTTCTCTCAGTCACAATGCCAGTCTTCTTTGGCCCCCCAGTGATGGAGCAAATTTCTAAAAGTAGTCAGGACAGCAGAATCATTGCCCATCGTCTGACACAGACTGAAGACCCACCTCTTTAGGCTGCACCTGGCTTCCCCACCCATCCCCAACATTCCCATCTTTTCTACTAATTCAGGTTGATATATGTATGGCTTTAGGTTATATTTTTATGGTGCAATGCTTGTTATGGATTGAGGTCAAATGCATTTGAAACGGAACTGCACAGTCTTTAGTCAAACAAACCAAAAAAAAAAAAACAGGTAAATATCCATTATGTGGTCAATGCAGTACTTTTCCAGTGTCTTATTTTCTCAACAAATTGCCCAGTGTGTGTGTTTTTAAACAGTAGAATAACAGTTATTGCACTGTTGCTGGCAGGGCTGTTGTTGGTTCCCTGGAAATCTCAATAGTACAAACTTTTTTATTTTTTGTGCAAAAGAGAGGTGTGTCACCCTACTGTCTCTCTAAACATTCAGTTAAACTTCCTTTTATACACTTAATACAGTTCCCGTGACTTATATAGGGAGGGTACGTCAGTGATCGTTGCATGTGACCCCAGATAAAACTTCTTGGAACGATGACAAAGCAGATTCTGCATTTTATTTTTCATTAATATGGTTAGCATTCTGAACTTATTTATAGGTTATACAAGCTTCTTATCTGTGTTACGCACTGTGAAAACATGAACACTCAAAAAAGCAAAACACACGCAAATCCAGCAACACACTTATTGTAGCCTATAACTGATCACTCATTTTTACTATTATTCATCACTGTCATTCCTTTTCCTGCTGTTTCCCCTCTCCTGCATCTGTTTTGCAGGCAGATCAGGAAACGACTTTTGTGAAAGTGTTCATTTATCACACAAGAAATAAATCTTTGTCTCGTCGCAGAAATAGATTTCACATACGAGGGACAAAAAGAAACTGTTGTTGTCTTCGAACACTGCTTCCAGTGTGTGAAAATCAGCTTGGCCAGGGGAGCCTGATCATCCGCCTGCCTGTCCATAATCCATACTTTTCATCTCTCTTTCTGCCTCTGTTTCTCTTGTGCTTTCTATCTCACTCCATTGCTATGCGCGGAATCTGCACACACTGAGGGATGCTGTCCCAGTCAATGCTGCATAGCTGTAAAATGGGATTTGAATGGGTGTATGAAACAATAACATTATTATAAATTTTGTGTTTTGCACTTTTTCGAATTTCTTTCAGCAAAAGTATGACGACTGACAGCTACAGAACTACAAGTGTGGTGCATGAATAAGAATGCATCTCAGTGCAGTCCTTTTCATCCCACGACATACAATACTCCTTCACTTGTTTGCAATTTTGTTTGCTGCAGTTTCTGTGTAATGCTGTCACTGGAATTCAGAAGAGGGATTTTGTTTAAGTGAGTCTTCAGGAGAATTTGTCTGGCTGCCTTTTACTGTGTGTATACAGTATATATTATGAGGTAATTCTGAGGATGCTGGGAAGTCCCTGTCACCAAGAGACAGAGAGCTGCACAGCTAGACAGCCAATCAAAATGGCCCCATTGATGTCCTATCAGGAGACAGGGTGCTGATCCGAGGGACTATTGTACCAGGGAGCAATATTCTCCCCACGTGCACAGTCATCAGCGCTTCTGTAAATCCATAGGCAGCTCAATAGGGCAGCCAGCAGTGTAGCATGAAGGTTGGGGCACAAGGCTAGTAACTCTAAGGTTGTAGGTTCAATTCCCAGGTCACTGCTGTTGTTTCCTTCAGCAAGATACCTGACCTGAATTGCTTCAATAAACATCCAGCTGCATAAACAGTTTGTACGTGCACAGAATATAAGCTGTGTATATCGTGCCAGAAACGTATCTGCTAAATGCTTAAAATGTAAATGTAATCGAAGATCTGTCCATCCTTGAAATGATAATTAATAACCCCATTGTAGTCTGCATCAAATAAAACATATAATCTTCTATTTTGAAGATGCAGATAGCCCCTTGCTATTGCAAAATTAGCCGTCACAAAGGCAGAATGCCATTTACGAACATTGTAAAGAAGAGCAAGGCTATGTTTTTAACACTTGCCTTTAATGAGTGGAAAAAGACATTATCAATGAAATTCAAAATGTAAACAAACAGCCTTCATAAATCATTAGTTGTATTATGCAAAGTGTAAAATGGTCAAAGTGGGTAGTGAGGGTCTGAGTATAACAGTGCTAGATAAACTAAGACTCAGAAACAGAAAGGCTTGATGCAACCATTCATTTAAAGCAAAAACCCTGATTGGCCACAGCATGGTCACATGGTTGCACATTCACCACTCCTTACACGTGTTATAAATGGCAGAAAGGTTCCAGTTAATCATGCCTCACTTTTCCTTATTACATAAAATCACAGTACATTTTCTCCAGCTTCACGTTTAAGCACAGACTTGCTTAAATCCTCTCTGTGCTTCAGGGCATATGAGGTATCCACAAGAGAACAGCACTGCAGCCCTACAAACATTAGCACAGTCTAATCAGTGTAATAATGCCATGACTTTTTTGTCTGGTGATTACCAGCTGTAAGCCCAGTTACTCAATTTAACAAGCTCTGAAACTTGTTTGGTATGGTGAACCCTGATTAAGGACAGTAGTTGAATGAATCTATGCCACAGAGTATTGCCTGTGTTTTCCCCCCAGATTCTTTTTTCAGTGAAAACGTCTTTCTTTTGTTGGCAAAACACCAGACTGTGAGATCATGCTGGTGTCCGGTGTACTCTGTTGGGCTGTTTCCACGGTGACACACTCTTGCTCGGTGGCATGGCTACCCATGGCCGCTACCCGCAGGGCCGGAAAGGTATGCCAAGGAGCTGACTCATCGCCTGGATACCCACCACAAGGGGCTCGGCCCCCCAGCCCAATAGGTGGCTGGTGCTTCCGGCCAATCAGAAGCCCCACTTTGTTTGGTGTGCAATGTTCTGAGAGAGCTGGCACATGCAGACAAAGTTTGTTTTAATGACTCTGTACCAATGGCATTCCTTAGAAGGACTCAAAGGGTACTGAGTACTGCTGTCCTTTCTTTTTAAGGTCAGGCTGTTCTTTTTTTATATCGTGGTCAGCTTTCATTTTTTGTGCACTTTATTTACATTTCTAAAAATGAACCCCTCTATAATTTAGAATGGCCACTGTTACTGTGTTCTTATGGCACCACCATGTCACTTCTATGTCACCACTATGTCAATGATTGTTTACACTACAAATCCCATAGAGCCCTGAAGTAGCGCGAGAGCCGATCTCACGAGTCATTGCCTGTGTTTTTTGCTGCAGTCCTTCATGTAGACTGGGCCAGCTTAAGCCTGCTTGTCCCTGCAGGATGAAGCCTCTAGCTTCCCACCACAGAGGAACTCCTGGTCACAGTCGCCTAATGACAAGCTCCAGTTTTGACTTTAACGGTTTCAGATCTTTAGACAAAATGTACTATTACACAAAGGGAACCTGAGTAAACTCAAAAGACATTCAAATTATTATTTCATTTATTTCATGAGAAAAGTTTACATATCACCCACATCACCCATGTGCAATAATGTGCAACCATGCGCAAATAATCTTTCATGGCACTGAATGTGACAGTGAAGTGCAAGTACATAGCAGTCTACTTACAATGATATGAGACTATGAAAAGTTCAGTAACTTCTTTTATTTATTGATTTGGCAATAAGGCTTGTTGAGAACAAAAATTAACAGATTTAACTGGTCAAACAAAAAATCCAGTTCTGCAAAATACATTTAAAATGCTCTGTGGGAACAGTCCAAATGGACTTGAATGGACTTTGATTACAGGTGCCACATTTCAGAAAGCCTGCACAACATTTATCTCAGGTTTCTCTTAATTTGTGCACAAAGCTACACAAACCGACTACCGCCATTTTATGCATGTCGTGAAAAATATTATGCTGGTTGCTGGTGAGCAATGAGACGCTGTCTTTCCAGCCAACTAGAACCGTCCCATGCTGTATCTGAACGATATTGTATATGGCAGTGAGAGTTGCAGTGTGATCATGGGCATTCCAAAATGAGGAGAGAAAGGGAAGAAAACCCTTTTTTAAGTACACAATGCTAAAATAAAACAATCTACCATTCAGGTCACATTTTAGTATTTGTCATTTACTTTATAATTTGTATTTGAAAATGTAAATTTTCAACCCTAATATGGCAGACCTGATTCTATTAATTAGTAGCTCAATGAGATCCCTGGCTGTTGAATGAGGTGTGCTTTGTTTGGATTGAAGTGAAAACCTACAGTACCGTAGGAACAGGATTTGGCACCCCTGGGCTAAGGTTTACACTGTGGGGGAGTGCACTGGATAGCTGCTTTGCTGGTTCTAAAGTGTCCTTTTGAGAGGATATTGGTGTTTTTTTTTTCTGGTTGTTGATTTGTATTGATGTCTCTGCGTTAAAATGACTGTCTGCCAGTACATTAAGCATTAAGTGCGTCAGGGCATCTGCTTCAGACCCTGAAGACTTTATGGGACAAAAGGAACAGAAACATTTTGCGCGAACTGGAACTCAAAGAAATAAACTTCCTATGTTGCAGTAGGGTACAAAAAAACTCAATAGTTGGATCAGTTTTTAGATATATTTTATAGATATATTTAAGCTTTCACCAACTACAAAACGATTCAGAATCACACAGGCAGTGGTGCAATGGTGCTCTGAGAAGAACAGAGACTTTGGCTTAAAACAGTCGGCTGTCTTCCAAGCGCTCTACAGAAGACTGATCTGACCCCATCGCTGAGTTGCAACCTTTACTGTTGCCAGGCACCAAGATTAAAAAGATACTTAACCGTTTGATGTGTATCACCCTAATGGCGTGATCATGTTGACTGTTCCCTCCTGAGCGCTGCTACTCACGTGCATTTGAAGTCCTAGGTAATCTTGTATTTATTGCTGAAGTCATCATATCCCTTTCATTGTGCTATTTTATATCACACCAGAGCAAATAAAATGTAATTATAATTTTGCTTGAAAATAGAAACAGAGAGGAAGAAAATATTTCACTTGCCGAATAGAAAATTAAATTTCTTGTAAGATTAAAATTCTTGCTTCCAAATGACATATCAGTATTTTTGCACCATAATTCCAACACTGCAAGGGTATGCAGGTTGACAATTGTCAACATTTTTCAGTAAACCTGAGAAAAAATATATATATTTTGAATATATATATATATATAACATAGCAATAAATAACATTTGAGTAATGCATGATACTACCAAGACAAACCTATTGCTTGTTATGAAGGCAGGCAATCAGTTCAATCTTAAGGCTTCAATCCGAATCAACAATAATTAAAACCTGAGTACAGGACACAGTTTTCGGCCTCTCAGAAACAGACTAGAAACAGGCTACAGATACTGCACATACTACTGACCATTCAACTGACTTCAGCTTTTGTTACTATTTTTCAAATGAAAATAATACATTAAATATGCAATATTTACCACAAGAAAGACAGATATTTTTCATTTAGAAAGCTGTGCATTTAATTTTTATTTTACTGTGGAGGCTTCCTTTAAATGTTTTATTAAAAATGGAACCACGTTTATTTGATGGAGGATGGAACTGGAAAAAGACAGTGGCAATAATTCAGATTAGACTAGTATTTACAGAAAGTTTGACAGTGGTTAATGTATTTGATAAAACTTTTCCTTGTTGTTATGGATACTGAAATCCATCCCAGTGACTAATGGTGGACAAGCCACAAAGAAATATCCAGACTGATAACTTAATTACAGAATACCTAATAGACTGCAAATGATTCTGATCGTGTAAGTCAGCATGCATGCACGTGTGTGTGCAGACAATATTCAGGAGAGAAGTAGTAGGATTATGTGAATATGGCAACATTAATGAAGACTGTATTTGGGATGGTAGGAATTTCAAGGTACAGCTTTAATTGTGTTGATTGTAAGAATTTTGAGCTACTTTGTAAACTTTTGAGATTTGAGCTTCACAGTTTTCACTAGCAGATTCTGTTCTCTAAAACATCTGTTTTGAATTAACTGAATTTATAAACAAATCCATTATTTTATAAAATATAATATCACAAAATAAAATATATTTTGTGATATTATATTTCATTGAGATTTTCTTTTTTCCTCAACTGATCTGCATGTGACAATTGAGTACATCTATTACTATACCTGTACATGTATTTATTTATTTATTTATTTATTTATGTTTTTGGTTTGAAAATATAAAATATTGGATGATAAATTAGACTGGAAAACCATGCCCCAATCTGTTTGCAGTTTTGATATTCCCCACTAGATGGAGATATATACCCATTTACACAGCAATAAAGAACCCAGTGATCTGTTTTGGCTAATCATATTTTTACAATTTGCTATAAAAACCAAAATGTGGGATTTAATTGACTTAAGTATTCCATTATTAGTATTGTATTCAAACTGAAGCTATTGTGAGCAGTGTAAATATGTAAGTACATATCTATTGCATAAGTCAAACACTCTCACATCACCAGCACCAACAACAACAACACAAAAGTGTGGCTATACTTAATCCCAGTGAAATGGAGAAGACTGTCTCACACAGAGGTCACATGATTACCCAAGGCCATGTGACAATGTGCTGTCACGAAACCTGGACCATCTGTGAGTAAAGCATTCAGTGGGAAGGAATGGGTATGAGGTCACAGACAACCAGGAGAGAAACAGCTAAACAGCAAAACAGCTTTGCACTGGCATGTAAGAGAGGGAGCAAACAGACACAGTCAGAAAGGGTGGAGGGGTGCATAGTTCAGTTTTTTTAGACTATTCCAGCACGCTAACTCAAGTAAAAACAATGCTAAAGTAAATAGAGGATTAACATTACACTGGGGTTATCCTCTAAATGGCCTCTCCGTGACACAGGATTAGGTAGTGGGACTGTCACGTGCTTGCGTTTCATTTTTAGTGCACATAACATTGTTGAGGAAAAACAGTCAAACTTAATGTTGGTTCCACTTTGAGCCATGGGAGGGTGTTACTGTGTTATGCTCATAGGGCATGAGTGAGTGATATGGCACTTTTTCATCACGGTGGAATTAGGGCACTCTGGCCTTATTTTATTTTTTATTTTTTTTGGCCTAACTGGGCACAACAACATATTCTAGGATTTGAGGATTTACCCCTGAGCTACACACAGTTGATTAAGGAGTGATCAGGGGAAGTACATGTCACCCAAGCCTAATCCAGTTTCCTCTTCCTGGTGTAATCTGTTTTCTGCTCACACCCAGCATGACCCACATTCAAGCAGGCTGAAATCCTCTTTTCACTGGGTCAAGTGTCTGTCTGACAAATTTCCCTAATCTACACCTGCAACACAAGATATTGATTTCAGGCCTGGGCCCATGGACTGTGCGAATAAGGGGATATTGCTTTTATGTGCCATTAACAATGTCAGTTTGAATTCTAAAAATATCCACAATACAAGGCAGAGGGTGGTTACTAGATTCATGAAAAGGTATTTTCCGTTTTTTGTTTAACACCAGAAAGGCCAGAGACGATGTCATCGGGCGTTTGGACTTTAAAATACAAATTACTCCAATACCGCAAATGCAATACCATGCTCCTTCCACAACCTTTCCTAAATAGCTGTGCTTAAAATAACTCTGTTGTACGAATTCTCAAAAAATTGACTCGTTATAGAAAACAGGCACTTTGTGCTGTTTTCTTCACAAAACCCCCTGCCAGACAATTGGCAACAGGTAAAATATATATACCCGAGCATTTCACTACTACCTGAATTACCCGAAGTAGAAAATGGAGTACTCATACAAAATAAAACACGTTTATTTAAATAAGACTGACATTTCGACTTAGCGTCTTCTTCAGAATCAATAGGTAACAGCTGCTGATATCCAGGTGTGAATGGTACGATTGATACCAAAAGCTGAGTCAAGCACTATCAAAACTAATTTTGCAGATATAATCACACAAAATGAATTCACTGCAATCGTTTGATGAAGATAATTTACTTTGATTATTGCCTTCAGTGCGGGGATCAATAATTATGGGTATTGTAGTCGTAGAAAGTCTGGGTTTATGGTACAACGCCTCAATGACATGCTTTCAGTTTTTCACTGAAATGGTGACACTGAAACTCTGAATACACTACAGGATGGCAATATCACGCAAGCGAATGGGACAAGAGGAAGCACAGGAATTACTGATGAATGACTTCATCATGGACCTGGCATGTGTGCTGTGGAAAATAACAGAAGACAGAAGAAGCAGCCGCCAAAGCAGCCACGATCACTGCATCACCTCGCACAGCCATCACTCGCTGCAAAGAAACGCAGCGCCAGGTCGGCAAATGCAGTCAGAATAAGGCTAAAGACAACTGTGTGAAATGCAATTGATTTGTGTGCGGGCCCTGCTTACACAAACAACCAAAGCTGTGCGTTCCCTGTGGAATTTATGAGTAAGAGGAGAGAAACAGTACATATGTAAAAGCTCAATCAAAATTGCAGGAGCAAGGGAAGGGACTGAGAGAAGCACGTGGAATCCGTTATGACTGAAGAAATTACTTTTTATATACACATTGTATTTCTTTAAGTGTTTTCTCCATTTTGTGTTTTGCTTGTTTTGCACATTTAATGTGCCTGGAATACGCCTTGGCACATTTTCCCTTACCGATATAACAAAACTGTTTTCAAATAAAAATGTTTAAATTGAAACAGTCATGCCCTTTATTTATAATAAAAGATTGCTGTGGGTGGTGAAACCAATGTTGTAATGCTGGATGAGTCTGAATAAGGCATGGCGGTTTAAGGTAGCAAAAAACGTGGCCTTTCTAGTGTTAATGCAGTCTCCTCATAGTTTCTTTAAGCACATACATGTATGTAATCCAGTGGATTATCATGCATAACATTATTTATGTAAGTACCAGTAATTTACAGATGTTTACATAGTTTCTATTTATGCAGTAAGCTATTTACAATAGCAGATTGAGATAAGTACACATGTTCAAGAATAAAACAGAGGTGCCCCACCTGGGAAACTAACCTGCAACCTTAGCTTTACAGGCTAATGTGCATAACAACTACAAGCTAAAGTACTTAAGAACTACAGCCCAATGTCTCTAACAACTACGCCATACTGCCACCACTATTGCCACTTCCACTGATTACAGCAGAAGTCATTGCCAATGGAAAACTGCTTGACCAGGAGAATGTACTAGCATATGCATTACATCTTCAAAAAAATAAAAACAGTATTGTTTTCCTTCAGACAACTTGTTTTTTTATTTATTCTTTTTATTGATGCACCTGTGGTGGCCGTCAGGTGCCTTTGGCTGTGCTGAGCTCTTGTTAACATCTAGATATTAAGCACTGTCATCTAAGGCCCGGGGTAAAGCAGCACTGCATTGTGCTCAAAGCAGAGAGGACAGAGCCAGATGAGGAATAACATCGGACCACAAGTCATCGCACACAGAGCACCAAGCCATTTTTAACTCTGCCTTTCTCTGTTGGCTTTTGGCCCTCCGTTCCCGACACCAAATTGCTTTTCCAACAGACTCTGGCCCTGGCAGCAGTGCAGGATAATGGGTTTATAATGCCCCCCACCCCTACCCCTACCACCCAGCCTTCGTCAATCTTAGTGTCGCCTAGCAACATGACACCCCCTACCAATGCCTTGCTTGCTTCCATTTGTAGTTGAAGGAAAAGAGGGGACACAACCACTATATCAATCCTCCCACACATACTCACTCACATTCATGCACGCGCGCGCACAAACACACACACGCACAATTTGCAGCAACACATCGACACAAAATACTGACCCTCCAGTGCAAGGCACTGAGTCACAGAGAACGGATTAAATCCCATTGGCCAGATTCAGCTGCCGCACCCCCCCCCCCCCCATCCCTCTCCTCAGCAAGCCGTCCCATTCACTACACGAGTTCGGCCAAGAGGCAAAAACAAAAACAAGGCAAAGCTGCTTAGCCTCCAGGTCACTTCAGGGACAGACAGTCTGTTATATTGCTATTCTGTGTACAGCAGAGCACTGAAGTACATCAACTTCTACCACAGTAAACCCGACTTGTAGATGGCAGAAGGGTGGCAGGATGTGGGCACAGCTAAGGGGCAAGTTTGGGCTTGTACTGAATTCCATACTATGAGAAAGCCAGGCCTACATTGAATGATCACATTCGCAGTTCCCAGGAGTCTGGTGGCGGTAATACTGGAGCTAAAATAATTACAGTCTTGTAAATTACAGCAAAATTGAAAAGGGGGAGTGAATGTACACTGTAGGACGAGCAGTGTTTTGGCATGATCTAGCAGCTGCTTGTGTCCCTGCCAATGCCGGAGTAGCAGTGAAGGCACTTTAACAGGATTTGTGCCACAGCTATGGTTTTACTTCTCTGTAAAGAAGTTTGATTACGGAATGAAAAAAAGCCTCGACTAATCTCACTGGACCGTGGCTTTAATCATTAGAGTGCACAATGTTTTTTATTTAAACTTTTCTAAATTAAATTCCTTCTGGATAGGCTCACTCACTTTTGGGGGTAACTGTAAGTAAGTTTTCTTCTTTGCAGCAAATTGAGGGAGAATTTATTGTTGGATACCTGAGAAATTTTGCGCAAATTTACGCCAGAAATAAGAAAAGACGCTTCTCATTAGTGGAATCCGTTTCTGGAAACTACTTTTCTATCCTTGGGCAATGTAATTCATCCGCTGTAATTGTTCCCTGCTAGAGTGCTTTCAAAGGGGTTACAAAGTGTGTAACTATGCTAACCTGTTAAATAACTGCATGCATTTAACCTAAGGCTTTGTGGTAGAGTGCTTTTGTTTTTATACAGAAGAAAATAAGTTCAAAAAGATTTGCACAGTAATTAATATATTAGATGTTTTTTTTACTATGAATTCAGTACATTTTAGTTTATTTATTCACAAGAAATTTAAGAAAGAAAGTTATTAATTTATATCTCAAATGATAGGTTTCCAAAATTCAGTTTTTAAAAATTCAGCTTGTAAAAATTTGGTTTGTAGAAATTAATTTTTCAAAACAAAGACAGAACATCCGGATTACTCAGGAAAAGGTGCAGAACGTGGATGCAATCAATTCTACCAGTAGCCAATCATCATTGATCTCTGTGAAAAGGGCCAATGAATGAAGATTCCAGTTAATAACCTGTGACCTGAGCCACATGCAGCAGACACTCATGCATCTACTCTCCAATATTAACAAGCGAGGCATAAATGGTGAGTGCAGCCAGCTGTATTGAATTCAAATCTTTTAAAATGTTATTTTCTTTCATATTTTTAACCATCTCTGTGCTATTTAACTACACCCATCTAAACAGCAATTATCTGGAATGAAAGCTCTCACAGTCTTATGTTAGGCTAATAGCCTGTTGCATTGAACAGGGGGTCTTGGTCAACACAATCTACTGCCACACATCAGAGATTAATTTCACAAATCTCAGCTTCCAAGGGAGATGAAATGAGTCATGTTTTTCTGTCTCCAAAACAAGACCAGGAACCCAGCCGATTTAATTACAATTACAGCTGACGCCTGGGCTCTGGAGTCAAATCAGCATTACTAGCACTGCCATAGACTCTGATTGGACCTGCTAAATGCATTCAGCTGAGATGCACAACAAATACAGGAAGAAAACAAGGGGAACAAGAAAAACAAAAGGATATACCGGGTTCTCTGAGGTCCTATCTTTACAAATGGCAGCAGTGTAGCATAATGGTTAGGGAACTGGGCTTGCAAAAGGTTGTGGGTTTTATTCCCAGCTTGGAACTACCTGTGTACCCATGCATGTTAGGTTACTTACTCCTGCCATTGCCCTTGACCAAGGCGCTCGCCTCAGAAGCGGAGTCGGTCCCCGAGCACTGCACTGTGCCTGCTTACTGCTTCTAAGTAATTAAAATGGGTTAAAATGCAGATGACAAATTACCCCAAGGGGTTCAATAAAGTATAGCTTAACTTAACTTGAATAAAGTACCCAATTGCTTCACAATATATATCCAGCTATATTAATGTATTGACTGTAAAGAATGTGAGCTGTGTAAGTTGATCTAAAAAACAGCATCAGCTAAATGCCTTTTTTTAAATGCTCGTTTTTCTCCTCCTTTGGAATTCCCAACCTTATTTTTATCAGCATCCACTATCGATTTCGGAGAGAGCAGACAAGCATGTGTGCTGCTGCTCTTAAGCACACGGCTCCTTATCACACTGCGGTTTGCGAGTTGGGCTCGCACTTGTGGTGAAATGAACATGAGCTGAAAGAAGACACTTCACATGCAGATCAACAGGAGGAATTGTGGATGGCTGCTTAGCAAGCGGGGGTTGCTGGTGCATGATGAGTCACTGTCATCACAGCTGACTGAAACCCTCCCGTCCCTGAGTAGTGCTGAAGCCAAATGTACATCACCCTGCATGGTTGCTGGTCACAATTGGTACTGGCACGGTCTTGATGTGACACCGGACTGCGGAGCCTATTTGTGCACTACAATAGCACCTTAACAGGATAGCCACCCAACACACAACATTTTTGTTTTTTCCATTATATTTAGGGGAGGTGGGGTGGGTTGCCTCAGTTACTTGCTTCATTTCCATATTTGAGTGCTTCATTTTTGGATGGCTATGTCCATGAGAGACACAAATAAACTGGCAGCGTTGTTGTGGAGTATTGACCTAGAGCGCCTCGTGCCTCGTCAGCAAATGAATTGCTCCAGTGCTGTGCTACTGCATAATTCTGCAGGTTTGCCTGGCAGAGAGTATATAGGGAACATACTGGCATTGATTTAGAAAGACCCAAATTACCCCCACCTCTAGAACAGCAACACGGGATGCTTATATCAGCAACAATCGCATTCCTGTCAGGAGATAACAAAATGGTATAGCAGCATACAGAAAGGTATTAACGGCACACTCTCAAAGTCAAAAGGTATATAACAAAAAAAATGAGATGTAACATTGCCAGAAAATAGCAATCAATGCTTTCTTTGGTTCAGAGAGAGAGAGAGAGAGAGAGAGAGAGAGAGGGAGAGCAAGAAAGAGAGAGAGAGAGAGTTTGTTGCCTTGCATTTGACTCTGAGAGAACTGCGGACACAAAGGAGAGTCTGTCCAGCTGACCTCTTGCAAAGATAACACATTATTCACTCTTCCCTCTCTGATCATGCTGTCATGGTAACATAGGTTGGGCCATGTGGAGGATGGCTACCGAGGACACAAATTTGCCGACCCATTTCTACACATTACCAAAATTAAAAATATTGGTATTGATTCCCCCAAACAGTTCTGATGCTTCTAGAACAAGTGTCGGGTAAAGTATACCTTCCACAATGAAAAGTGTGTTGAACAGCTAAAGCTTACACATTATTCACCACCTACACACTTAACAGACAGTCCCTGGCCTTGAAAGTTTGATCGTTGTCATGGTAATCTTTAAAACCCACTTGTTAAATTCCCAGGTCCAGTATGTCAGTGAGGGCTTGGTAATATCAGGCGTAAAGAGGCATTTTCAGAAAGCATTTCATATTCAGTCTGAGCCTGCTGGTACTGCCGATATGAAAATAATGTAACGATAGAAAAAAAAGAAGGCTCAGAATGCTTTGATTTCAGCTTTACAGGTATATACAGAAAGCTTCTTCTTAATCCACTGTGTCAGTTCCTGTCAAATCAACTCTGGCATGTTTAGAGATTGATCAGCCTGCCCATGTCAATAGGTTTTACGTGCAGAGTACACTGATGATTCATAAAAAGAACTCATCAGCCTCAGGATATGAGATGCTGTGCTGAAGATAATCCAAAGTCAGAAAACACCTCTCAGAGAATATGCTTTCACACTACCTTTGAAATACCAAATACATATCATTAGCTGCCAGAGTGTAAGTGTAAATGTGGGCAACATATAAATGGCATCACCCCAGCTGTATCTTAGTTCGGTACCTGTCCAGAGCGACTGTCCCTAAGGCTTTAACTTAAACCAGTCCAAGATGATCTTGTATTCTTTTAACATCTTTTCAATTATATCAACAGGTGTCAGGGTTCATACAAACATGCCCTAAGCTGAAATATGTTCGACACTCAAAATCTTATAAATAAAAAAAAAGGAAAATAAGCAATTCCAAAAGCTACTGAAATTATCAAAGGTAAGTTTGATGTGGCTTCCCACCACTGTCTTATTTTAGACCACTATCGCTGAGCGACGACCCTCGAACCTGGACCTGAAAATCAGGCTCCGAAACGGCTTAAATACTTTTCACAAAACTAAAATTAAAACCGAGCTGTTCTTAATTAGCTGGGTGTGGGGTCAGAGAGCTCCAGCCGTGAACAAGGTTAGCGTCTGGGCAAAGCTAAACTTGAAACGGCCTGCATTTACTGAGGGAGCAGCTGAGGGGAGTAAATCAGAGGAGTGGACGTGAATGCTGATCACAGGGGTCGATTGCTACTCCTCTGTCACACTGCAGGAGAATTAAATGGGCAACTTGGTCCGATGCAAACATCTGTGAAATCTCAGATAATTAATTAAGTGTGGCAAAGTAAAATAATTGATCAATTTCAATGCTCCGTTAGCATGCATAATGAAATGCAGAGGGTGATTGACTCCGGTTGCTAACGTGCTATAGTCCACAGAGCAAAACTGTAGCTAAAAATTTCTTCTCTCACTTCTCTTGGCTCTGTGTTTGTAATTATTCTTCCCTCCATACGATGAAACGCAGATATTTCAGCCAGGCGTTTGCCAAGTGTGGATGAGACACAAAGAAATGTGAAGACAATTAAAATATGCGCCATATGCGGGTAGCATCTGTTTCTGACTAATTCAAATATTCACTTATTTTTGCGACTGTTTTTTTTTTTTTGAGTGAAATCTTAATTAAAATGTTGAAAGGAAATTTAAGTCTATGTATGACATGCTAAATATGAAGTAAACTGTATTTATATATGTATTTTTTCCTGCTTTGCTTCTTTGCTACATAATAATGTCTTGAAGAATGTGTGCATGCAATTTGGGCGTTTATAGGAGGGTTCAGAACCAATGGAATGTGATTCCTCAGACAGAAAATAATACTTTGAAGACTCCTATTTTGATCTTAAAATTTCTGAGAGCTATTCTGTGCTCAGAATTTCAATGATTCTGTCTCCACAGGGCCTAGTGGGTTTTCTCCTGCAAGGGTTCACTATGTCTTCCACCCATAGTAAGACGAACATGTACACAGACTGTATCAGACTGTAGAAACATAATGGTTCTGGATGGGCAAAGATCCATACAGCAGATTTTAAATGTGAAAGTAATTTTATTTATATATTGCACCATGAAGCAGAATTGCCAGGGCTTTCATTTGGACTGGTTGGTTCACACTTAAATTTACAATATCATTGTTTTCATCACAAATGGCTGCTTGTAATTGTGTGTGTGTGTGTGTGTGTGAGAGAGAGGGGGGGGGGGAGGGAGGGTGAGACTGTGTGTGTGTGTGTGTGTGTGTGTGTATCCATCCCTCAGCACCTCTGTTATTGTACTACCATACCACAGCACTCAAGTGCATTGCTTTTGCTCTGTGAATCTTAGGTTTGAGAAAGGTGCTATACAAATTAAAGAACAGTGTAAAACAAAAGAAGTTGTGGAACAGCTGGAACATTTGAGAAACAGGGCAAGTTTTTGGATTTAAATTTGGTTTTAGATAAAGCTGCTGCACCAACAAACTCAATCACTTTAGCTACCATGTGTAGCTTTATGGAGAAGTTCTTCTCAATAAAACCATATGCTGGGGGGATTCCAAAATTCTCTAAGCCAGGGGTTCTCAGTTTTATCCAGAAATGGCTACTGTGGGTGTGAATCTTTCATTCCGACCAAGCAGTCACACTCCTGATTCAACTAATCAACCATTAGAGTCTTTGCTAAGGACCTTGATCAGTATAATAAGGTGTGTTATCGCTTGGTTGAAACAAACGCCTGCGACAACACCAGCCCTTTCTGGATAAGATTGAGGACCCCTGATCTAAACTTATGTACCTTGCCTATGAACAAGAAACAAACGGAGGAGTTGGTAGGACCTTTTGAACAAAGGTAGTTGTAAAACTGTTATTTTAAATAGAGTGTCATGAATAAATGGTCAATGACTGCATTCGATTCGAAGATACCAGTGGCATAGTACATCAAAAGTCTCTGAATTCAATCAGGCAGTAAATGATACAGAATACATGTGAGGCATAGATTCGCACCATACGTTAATTTCCATGGTCACTACATCTCTTGATAGTTTTCTGGTCTTATAAATAAATAAATAAATAAACAAACAAACATTATTGTATCGGGCAGTTCAGTTCTGTCCAAACATTCTTGAAACTCTTTAATTTTTAAGAAAACGAAAGGTTTTTAGCTGGGGACATAATGCCCTGAGGAAATTATATCCAGTGCCTTTAATATCCTTCTTTCTGGAGATATTTTTTTATTTTTTATTTATTTATGTGACTTACAGAATCAGTCAGGAGATATCAGAAACCCACAGACATATTAGTCCCACTCCCCAGGTGAATTCTGTTTCTTTGCAAATTTTATGCAACTCTGTACCAATAGCAAGTCAACCTGTATACGGGTTTCATTTATTCACAGTGTTCCTCTTCCTTTCACACAGATTCTAATGCCTGCTGGCAAGAGAGAAAAAAAATGAATCCATTGCCTGAGCCAATATATCCAACTTCTGTTCCCCTGGCCTACGTTCCAGTGCTACCGCTGTCTTTTTGTGACAAGAACTGAACTGAACTGATGTGCTCAGCAAAACCAAAATGTTCTTCAACTATTGCTTCTATACACACAGCATGAATATCTTACCTTTGACCAATGCAGTACACATGAAATGGAAATCAGGCCCGGGTGGAATCTTTAGCTATTCACGTTTTCCTGAATGTGACGGCTCTAACTCTCCAGGGTTTTCTTAGAAAATAAATCTCTGAAAATATGAAGGCCGTTGCTTTTCTAAATCAGCCTTGTCATAGTCATCAGCTTGGTACCCAACAGAAACTCACTGGAATTCACTTTTTTAAACTTAAATAACTTAAAATAGTATGAAAAAGTAAACTATTAAAAAAATGCCTTTTTCACCAAAGGTATTTTGGAAGAAAATGGCTACACCTCATAACTCCCTTTGATATATTTTCAGGTGGAAAATGCTTCCTTATTCAACCAAACAGTTATAAATTGGTTGAACAGTATGGTTGAACAGTTACAAAAAATATATCTTAAATACTGTCAAGTATTATGGAACAGTTGCACAGTAATTTGTTTCACTACTGGTGTTCTTTGTGATCTGTGACAGGATACCTTATCCTGAGATATATATATGTATATTTTTTTAAACTAAAATAAATAAATAAATAACACCATCCACTTGTGGGGTTGAAGTATTGTGACCACAAGCAGAAAGATTTTATTACATTTTATGACACACACACACACACACACACACTAAAGCAGGCCATGATGAGGTGGAAAATCTAAAAGAAAAATTGACTAGCGGTACAGACGAAACATTGGGTGTGTCAAAATCAACTATTTCATAATATTGTTAGGAAGCAAGACCGCACTGGTGAGCCCAGCAATATCGAAAGACCTGGTAGACCATGGAGGACCACTGTAGTGGATGATCAAAGAATACATTAAATTGTGAAGAAAATCCAATTTCCAACTGTTGAATAGATCATGAACACTCTCCAGGATGTGGGCCTATGTGTGTCAAAGACTTCCTTAAAGAGAGGCCTACACCAGCATAATCTGAGAGGGTTCACTGCTGGAGGTAAACCATCAAGAAAAAAAAGCATCAAGAACAGAACTGGAAATGTTTTAATGTTTTATTTCAAATCCAATGTGATGGAGTACAGAGCCACAATAACAACCGGCTCATTGTGTTATTTCAAATCCAATGTGCTGGAGTACACAGCCAAAAGAACAAAAATTGTGTCACTGTCCAAATAATTTACAGATTGCACTGTATATATTTATCACAAACTCATTCGGTCCAAGATTCAGATTTGTGACTATTTTTGGTTCTCTTCTGAAACAACATTGAAGAAACCTAATCAGCTACGTCAAGTTGAAGAAATGCAGGACCCAGTAACATGAACAAATGAAGGAAAACCTTGGTTGCTTTGGAATAGTGCTATTTTAATTTGCTTAAATATTAGTGAAAGTTTAGTTGTAACTTCTTTTGAATGTTTTCCAATGTCTTTGTCAGGCAACAAATCATGGCAATAGCATTTGTTTGACTAGTAGGCTAAATTACCAAGCAGTAATTTATTTTGCTAACATCAGCCTTTTCTTCATGCTGCTTTTTTGGTGCAGTTATTCTGACAAGTGATGTTATAATTAACTTCAAGCACAGAGTAATAGGCCAGTGTATTATTGAAATTGAAATTCATTTTAAAAAAAATAATTTAACTCCTCAGAAGATATAGAAATGCAGGAACTGTGTGCAGAATTTTCTCAGGGAAGATATACCAGATACCCACCTTTTTAATCATTTCCCAGATAAAGGTCTTCTGACAGGAAGCTTAGTGCATAACACAGTTGCTCTTATCTCAGTCTGCCAAAGTTTGATGTGTTTTCTTTGAAGGTATACATTGTATCTTTGTTGCACTTGACATATTTGGACTGTGAGATGTGGAGACTCTCCCTGTACTGACTTTATCCTTGTTTTTAACGTTTCTATTCTATTCTATTCTATTGGAAGCAGAATAATAAATATGTGGAGAACCCTGACAGACGCTCTTCTCAGCTCTGTTTCTGTAGTTTTCAAAATGTTTTAAGACTGGGTATAAAAAGGGTAACGGGGTCTACAAAGCCAGAACACTATGAAATGATAACCACATCACCATTTAAACAGGATTTGGTCAGCATCCATCTATGTTGAGAGAGGTGACCAGAGAGTAAAGCCATGTTTTTGGTGGTGGCAAATTGATGGCAGGTTAGGAGTTTTCTGTT
The DNA here is from genome assembly GCF_018555375.3 of Anguilla rostrata. Taxonomy (NCBI): domain Eukaryota; kingdom Metazoa; phylum Chordata; class Actinopteri; order Anguilliformes; family Anguillidae; genus Anguilla; species Anguilla rostrata. The sequence continues at coordinate 19,034,296 of NC_057935.1, forward strand.
GGGGGTGCTGGAGGCCTCTTTATGCACACAAGGCTTTGCTTCCCTCTTCTGCCTTGGGAACAGAATACTGATTAGCCTGCGAGGGAGTGGGGGCTGGGGGTGGGGGGGCTGCTTTCCCTCACCATGGTAACAGGGAAGCTTTCATGAAAGGACTGGAGGATGTCTCAGAAAAGACGAGAAAGCCCTGGAGAGTGGATTCTTTCTCCGTCAAACGGAATCGCGCATGCATTTATTGTAATCCGCGGGTCTCCTCCCCAAGATTTCTGAATTTAGGATGCTGTGTGGGGAAAGTAGAGGGAAGTGTAGTCAGGTTCTGCAGAGGTGCTGCAGGCCGTATGGTGTGCAAATGAGTAACGCTCGGGGCATATTTATTTCCTTGCTCTAAAGACTAGTAAGTATTCATATGGGTATCATATAATCAATATTTAATAGTGTTTTTTTGGCTTCACTTTCACTGCATATTTTGTTTAGATCTGTCTTTTTTAATCATATTTTGTATATCTTTGGAGTTTCCAAAAAATGTGAAGTGTACAAACTACTGACACATATGTTATTTGTTATTTGGTGGATTAAAAATAATTTATGTGATTTTATAAGCCACACTACTTAACTTGTGAAATTAAGTTGAAAATATTAAAGCATTAAGGTTAAAACCGCAACGTTATTTGCAAGGTTCCTCAATTAGAAAAAAAAAAAAAAAGAACACTCAGATCTAGAGATAGATCAGTTGTGACATTAAATGATATTATAAAACGGGTAGGGCAAATCTTGCAATCTGACTGGCTAATAGCCACGGTATAATAACCATATACCAGGCCTATGATGTCTAACACTTATTTCAATTATCATTCCATGGCTAAGCAGTCATTAAAGTCAAAATAAAAAAAAACAGTTACATGTAACAATCATCGTCAGTCACAAAATGAAACTATTTGAGAGAGATTGTGTCCAGGCACAAGTGTGTGAGCTCTCTCCGGAGCTATTTCTGACCAAAACTCGGGGACCACAGTAGTTGGAGAGGCATCTTCACCACGCCGAGAATTGCACCTACTCCACTTAACAAAATGAGCAGACCTACGCAATGTGATCCCACTGATGTCGGACAGTTTTTCAGTGGTTGCCCAATCAAGGGGAACATACAAATAAACATCAATAAGGCATCAACTCTTGTTAGTTAAGGGGGTGATATTATCACAACACACCTCAGCTGTGATATAATCACAATATACCACTGCCTGCCATGAGTATTTGGTTTAGGCATAGTTTTCTGCCCCCAAATGCACTTCGTAGGGTTCCTGGCATTGGTGGATATACAAATTCCTTTTTGATAATCCCTGGATTGTGCATGTTTGAGCTTACTTTATTTCACATTTTTGCCTGCCCTAAACTAAACGAACTGCTGCAGATCTCTCTCTCTATCATCATATTTATGCCACATGATATACATAATGCAAATAATATTTAACTGCACATGTTGATAATCATGGCGCTTCAGTGTCAATGACAGGTTACCACATACAAAGCATACTTTATATTTCTCCCAGGGGAATGGGTAACTTTTGTTTATCAGGAACTGCGGAAAAATTTGGATTGCAAAATATTGTTTTTATTTTTCAAAGAAGTTCTTGGAATTTCTGTATATTTATTGCAGTGTAGAAGGAAGTGCAGTGATCACATGTCCTCTCCTCTTTGGGGGGTGCCAGGTTTGTTTATGTCTTCAATGGCTAGGCTGTGATCTGTCTCTGCTTCATATCTCTGACATCAGAGAGATATTCTGCCAATTTATAATGTATTAACATTATAAATTATAACAATATAGTTTGTTTGCAGTTTTGTCATTATCTTACAATGTCCCAAATAAGAATCTATTGTTCAGTTTATTAATTGGATGGTTTTAAGCATAGCAGTCCTGGTCTGAAACTGGTCATATTTAGTATTGTTACAGTAGTTGTTGCATAGTTTGATACTTCCAAGGCCAGATGAGAGGACTTCTACTGGGTCTTAGCTCATGGGATAGGAAGGCCTTATTTTGGAGGGAATTTGATTAGCTTTGTTTTAGATGAATCCACAGTGTTAATGCTCTTTTATGTGTTTATATGTAAAGGGTAACAGCCTAATTCTGCCCTGCTTGCATTGTCTGGTGTGTTTCGGTGGACCTGGAATGTTTTGTAGAATTCAGCATACAGGGTTTCCACTGGGTTTTTGTCCCATCCTAAGTAGTCTTGATGGCAAAGGAGGACCTAGACCTCACTTCACACAATCGGTTGTAATATTCTATCAATTATTTTTAACCATATTCTTACAGGTATTTTAATGTTGTAAAACTTTGTTTTGTGATGGCATAACATTTAATTTCAGTGTCATGTAGAGTGAGTCCAGGACTGGCATATTGTTCCAACATTGTGGCCGATGTCAATGTTAAATAATCCATTTCACTTCATGACGTCATGACATGAGTGAAAAATGATGTTCTTTGATTGTCAATTTTCACTGCACATTTGTTTTCTGAATACATTGATGTAATAATATCATATACTTTGCTCCCTAGACCAGTTTGAATATTTTATAATTTAATCCCTGGTACCAGATAGAGTCAAATTATTTCTTAAAGTCAATAAATCATACACAGATTTTGTCTTTTTTAATTTGGTGAACATGAGGGTGAGGGTGTAAATGTGATTAGTTATGTAGTGTTTTGGGAGGAAGCCAATTTGAATCTTACAGTGCTCAATAAGGAAGTTTATAATTCTTATATTACTGCTTACACAAATGCCTTGGTAGTTATTCTGGTCTAATTTATTTCCATTCTTGTACATCAGGGATATAAGTCCTTGGTTCCAGGTGTCAGGGAAGCAGCCAGTATGTAGTGGCAGGTTGACTAATTTTAATAAGGGTTCTTGTATTTACTAATTGCTGCTTTTCAACATCTTTTTATTTATTCTGTCAAAACCACATGCATTTCTTAGTTTTAGAATTCAGAGAAGTTAATTTTAACTGGTGTGTCAACTGGATATCGGTTGATTGATTGTTCTAATAATGTGAGATTTCATTTTGTTTGTTTGTTCATTTGTTTTGTTCAATGTTTATATATAGGTTTTCAAAATAATACAGGTTTTCAATACAGGTTTTTGTGCTCTGTTTCTCTCATAAAACTCAAAACTTGGAGCTAAATCTCTAAGTACTCGACAATCACCAGGCTTAATTAAATTGCTGACACAATATAATCATGTTAGGGCTTGAAAACACAAGCAGTGGGGTTTAATTAAAAAAAAGTCATAATGAAAGACAATAATGAGTCTGTGCAACAGGCCACTATACAGGGAACCGTTTCCAACCAATGTTTAGATTAGTTTATTTTGTATTCAGAACAAAATTCCGGATAAGGTAATGCAAGCGGCTGTTTCTATTCTCATTCCTTTGGTCTTACTCAACAGTCAGTGAATGACTCAGATAATATTCTGCTGGGTGGAATGATAGGGGTTTTTGTGTATATTGCAGATCCAAAATAAACCAGTTGAGTCTGGTGTTAATCCTTCTGCCAGGCTTGAGTAAAAAGCTGCCAAACATTGGCTTGCCATGGGCGTCATGCTCCCCAGTGTTTCGCTGGAGTCCAAGGTTAACGAAATGTCCAACATCTAAAAAAAAAGTTAAACGCGCTTCATGGAGTACATTGGGGAAGAGAAAGTAACATGTTCTATAACAACACTGGAACCACTCGGCAACAACCCAGTCCTCCTATAAACCAATGAAAGTGTGGTAAAAGACTTTTGCTAGTGGAGAGTGGGGTTGATGCAAAGGCAAGGTTTATCCTTTTTTGACGTAGCCACTGTAAGCCCACGGAGGATTGTGTTTCCACTGGGATGCTTTTCCCTTGAAGATCTGGAGTGGGCAGGAGGGGCGTGCGTTACTCAGTCAAGTCTATAAGCTTTAACGACTTGTTTGAATTCCTCTGTACTAATACTCCTTTCTGCAGACGTTGCATCTAAATCATCCGCTCTCTAACGCCCCCTCTCTCGGCGCATTTCCTGCCTGCCGTCAATGGTGAGAAACTCAGCATCCCCCCTGACACCCCCCACCCCCGCCCGGCAACCAGCGCAAGATGCCCAGTCACTGAGACCTAATGAGCTGTATGAGAAGCACTGAGGCACAAAGCAGATTCTCTTTCAGGGGTACGAGTCAGTAAATTCGATTTCCATTCAGAAAGGGGAATGCTGTAAAATGAAGGGAGCTCAGAAAACTGTGTGCTGTGCATGTGATGTGTGTGGATGGGCACGCACGCATGTATATTTACGTGGACGTGTTGTCATTCATGCGCATTTGACCATGCATGCAAGTGTGCACATTGATGAGCTTGTGTTGGTGTTTGTGTGATTGGGTTTATGAGAAAGTAAGTGTGTGTGTGTGTTTATTCCTGCTGTTTGTGGGTTTTTTGCTCCTGCACTGTAAAATGTTCCGTGTTAAATCAACTCGAATAGAGTACATTCGATCCCTCTTGGACTCATATAAACTTTAACTGCATTGTGCATGGGCCTGTCTTCTGTCGCTTGTGTTTTCATGAAACAACAGCTTCCCATTGAGTGAAATATAAGTTTAACAATTTTGTCTTTTTTGTTTTCTACTTTATTTTTGAACTTGGAGCACATCCTGAGACTGGGAAGGAGGGTAGAGTAGGATTTGTTCCTCTTTTAATGGGCAGGGGGCATTCTGTATATAATGTATTTATACATTATCTTCACACAAAAAGCATACGTTTTTGCTGTTTGTATTTTCCCTTTGACAGCACGTCCCATGGCTATCCTGCATTTTCGCGGCAAGCTCCTCTGCTGCCAGGGGATGAATGCAACAATGTGTTGAAAAAAAAAGACTAGCTGCCCTGTGCCTGAGCTTGAACAAATTCCTTTTGTGGAGATTCAAAAGATGCCACAGAAAAAAAAAAAAACCTGGGTTCTGCAACAGCCTGTTGAGGACATGAGTAAGTAAGGCCCCAGGGGCAATTTTGTCTGCTATAAACGGCTAAGAAAGAAGCAGACGAAAAAAAAATTCACGCAAGCAATGAAAGAGCAGAAATGAGTCCCTGAAGAGAAACCTCTTCCATTATAATGAAGTGAAAAAATAACTTGTGTAAACTGAAGTACCTTAAGACAAAATGTCTCTCCTTCACCAGAGTATGGCCAGTACCCAGAGGTCTGCAACAGTTTCCCACCAGTACTTCTAAGACACGAACCAACTTGTGTCTGCAACAGCACTGTGGAATGAGTCAAAGCTGCAGCCGTTACTACTGCAACAGAAAAAAACCTGTTTGTATGGATGAACAGACTGTAAACGCAGGCAACAGGCAAGCCCTCAGAAAGGGAATGTTATTGGGCCTCGAGGATGTTTTCCTGGCATGAATAATGCTGACAGTCAAACAAACCGAAACAAACAGAACATAAACATCTGCAAGCTGAAACACTCCCATGCCTTTTGGTCAGTGAATGTTTTGAGTAAATACTTGAACAGCACCTCTTATATGAAATGGTCGTCCCTTTTCTCTGAGGCAAATGCATTATGCACATTTTTTGAAACACAAGCAAAAAATCTCATTGTTTTGCACCAGTGACCATATTACCACTAATTTGTGTCCTGGTTTTTAGCTTAAAAATGTTAAGAATTTTTAGAACCCTGCTGACACCACACATCCAATTTGTCCAACTTCAAGACACAGCTTGACTGCATACATTATAGAAAGCTAATTGGGAAAAACATTAATAAAAATGTATGTTGCTTCTTTATCATTCACTAGACACATCCTACCAAATGTATTATCTTAATGTGAAATTAACACATTGGTAAACTCTTTTTGGTTTGATTTACTCCAGGAACTACTAAATGCAAACAAAGTCTCAGCTAATACTGCCTAAAAAATGTAAATGTTAATGTCAATGAATTGTGATAAGGTGGTCTCACAAGTATATCCAATATCCAATTAGTATTTTCTTAAATAATGTAATTACCATTAGCATGTTCAGTGGGCAGTAACACCCTTGTCCTACCTTCTGCAAACAGATGAGACTGCCCTTTATCTGTTGCTAATATAGACCATATGATAACAAAGCTTTTTAACTTGTGCAGAAGGAAATTATTTCTGAAAGCGGTCAAATCATTTTTGAAACTCGTTGCATAAGACAGGGTGTCACCTTAATACAATTAAAGTATTAATTGTAAGTGCCAGGAACAAACATTGTACGCATTCCACACATGAGTCACATGTGAGGAAATGAAAGTGGTATGGTATCTGACAGTCTGATACCTGTAATAAAAAGATAAAAAGGTCAGCAAATTCACATTCAACTATTAATAACTAGGACATAGGCTAATACAGGTGCTTGTTTTGAAGTCCCATTTAGCTGTCTCAGTTGTAAAGTATAGCCTATATGTTAAACACCCTTTCCTCTGGTTACACCTATTGCTAAAGTATTTCCGTTTCCCAACAAACATACCCTGGCGTACAGAGATTGGTAATGAAGTGGGAGATGTTTCAGTTTACTGCAAAACCCCAACATAAGTCAATCTTAACAAGTATTTTAGTCTGAATATTTAGACTTCTTATTCCACTTTCATTTTTTTTTTTTTTTTGCTAAATAAGACAATAGATTGCCAATGAGGTGAGACCGTTTTACTTGTTTCACCAGTGGAGTAAGACAATTTCACTTGTAAAGCAAAAAGTAATTTAAAACAAACGAATATGTTCTACTTGAGTGAAAAAAAGGGCTCATTACCAGATTAAAACACTTGTTACACCGACTTTTTGCAGTACAGTCAGGGTTGTCAGAAGCACGTTGACGTTCATTGCATGTTTAGCCAACGATGCTTCAACACTCTATGCAAAGGGTATTCACGACCGCATATCCTATTTTGCATACAAACACTATTTTATGTTGAAGCAAGCAGGTTGAACTGGATTGCCAAAAGTATAAACTGTAAAAAAAAGACGATGTGGTAAGGTGGTCTTGATAAGTAGTAAAATAATATATTTTTTAAAAATACTGTGTGGCTGTTACTCCGTTAGAGTGATCATATAAACCTGAAAGTAAAATCCTAAAACGCCACTCTTATATTTAATTTGCGTCGGCAGTTACACAGGATTCATATACCCACTACCTACACTAGGCTACATAGAACCGCTTAACATAAAGAGTTATTTTCGTATTGATTCAAAAGTAAGATTATTCACGTAGGCTATCGCAAAGTAGGTTTAGCCCGAAAGATTGCAGTTGTAATATGAAACTCCAAGTGGATGACATCAGTGAGCGGACGGTTCCCGTTCACTCCCTCGCAGTGACATCACTGAGCGCCTGCTTTTCGCCAGCGCTGAGTGTCTGCACAAGTCTCACAAAGGAGTACCTGACGCTTGGATGCATTCAACACTAACCGACCACTTCACGGGCATTTACACAGGTGACTATAAAGTTTCCTCCTGTTATTCGCTCATATTTTAATGTAGCCTGTGTGTCGGGTTATTCTTTGCTATACACAGTTGTTGGTTACATTTGGGCAGTTCGCAAGGAAAACGGGATGTCTTAGTTGAACATTTGCTTTGCGCTTGAACACGTAGCCTGTCTTTCTCGTAGCTAATATCTAGTGAATTTAACGGAATCATTCTTGTTTACTTTGTATTACAGGGGAAAGAATGGGAAGCTCACTGTTAAAAAAAAACTGTTTTAAACTGTTGGCTATGTAGCGATTTCTGCACGTATATGCTTTTGTAGATTGTTTAGCCTACTATTAATACATGCAAGGAATTAATGAACAAGAATGGATTTCTCTTTGACATTCCAGCCCCACCACGCAGCGCGATTAGTTGACAGCTTTTGTCTTTGTAGCCTAAGGTAATGCGCTAGCTACCGTTATTCAACAATAACTTGGACTGTCTTTCGTTTCAAGAACTTTAGCGAACTGACTGACTGATTTTCGCTAGCTTGATTCAGTCATCTGTTGCTGAGTGTATGTATTTACGTAGCCTGGCTATGTGCTTCGTTGTTCTTGTGTTCGTTCTATTTCCCCCCAGCTATTTAATTTGCGCCTGCTAGCCTATAAGACTGTGTGTAGCATAAATGCGTGTTTTGTTACCATTATATTGTAACCTGCCAATAGCAATGCCAGAATTGTAACTTTAGTCCCACTATTAAATTATTGGGCTGCTGTAAAGTCTGTGTTTACCTACACCGTTATCACGATTGTAGCTCATGAATAATGTATTTATCGAGAAACACCCCCTTTAAAGGTTAATTCCTACCTGACAGACCTCTCGTGCGTGTCGGTCGTTACCATGGCAGAAAGAACCCCCCCGAGTCCCGACCCCCCCTTTGTGACCAGCACATTCCATTTAGAATTTGAATGCAGCAGTGACACGCCGGCTTTACCGTACCACCGTCTGGAATAGTGCACAGACGATTTGAACACCCACACATATGCTACTTTCCCAAACCTTTTCTCACGGTCAAAGAATTTGTTACTTTTAAATATGCAGCACGTTGATTGGTTGGGGGTCCGGGTTTTGTGTTATAGGCTAATACTCTTCTGGTTTGATTTCCACGCTTGTGAAAATTACCGAATGCATTGCCATTGAACGAGATCGTTGTGTTGACATCTTTTGCTCTTTTGCGCGTTACGCCAGCGCGTGCTTTAAAACCGTTTTATCTCCTCTTGAGTGGACTTGCTCACATACAGTTATCCCTTCCGCACGTTCCAGGTGTGCTCTAAACACGTTTACGGTAGGCATGTTTTTGGAACGAAAGACGGTAGCCTACGTAGCCTATTATTTAGTAAATGCTTTTATGGGAGAAGCAAAGGATAAACTAGTGACTATCATTGAGGACATTGTGGATGGATCTCCATAAACTGCCCGATTGAGTATTTGGCTGTTTTGCTGATCACTCCCTGCCGCCCATTATTTGCAGTTGTTACAAACGTCTCTAGGTGATAGACGTGGCCCTGTTCATTATATTACAGTATAAATCAGATTTACAGCTGTGTGGCGTCCAGCTCTAATCAATATGGTAACATCCCTGAGCACCATTACCCACATTAAAAAAATAATTTAAAAAACCTGGGTAACCTTGCCTGGGGCATCAAGAACCTGCTGAAGAGGACCAGACAGTGAAATCTTTGCTGGGGGTTGTTTTGCCCCTTGCTGAGCACTTACACTAGTTTCAAGTTAATGCTGAATAATTGATACAGCATGTATGTTTAATTGAGACAACAGATCTGGAAGGTTGTAAGGTTTTATTTTCTTCTTTTTTTAATGGAAATCTCCTTTTTGTCACATTTAGGGGGAAAACGACATTAAAAAAAGCTGACACTGCGATGTAAAAATGGTCATGCTGATGTCTGATTTCGGTGAATTTGCAAAAGGGTTTTAAAGGATTTGTGCTAGTTCTACAGGATTTTTTTTGATGGTAAACACACACACAGTCTGTGTGTGCGCTGGGTCCAGCCTCAGCAAAAAATAAAGAAATAAATTAAAATTAGTTTGCAGTTTGAGTGGCAACTGGATTAGCACATTGTGTAATGAATTAACATGTGATTTGAGATAAGCTGCTTTTGTAGTAACTTGACTGTGCCGCCCAGTCCTCTAGACGGGGGTTTGTATTGTGACACACGGCTTGGAATGTTGAATTTTGCATTCGGTTGGTGCGCAGCTGAATTTGAGTGAAAGGGGGTGGAATTTAATGGCTACGTGCACGGGGTGTAGACCATTTTAAATTGTTTATAACAAACTGAGGAAGTGATGTCAGCACTCCCAGAAAAGTTCCGGTGGGTTGTGTGTTTTGTTTAACAGTAGAGCCGTGTTGTTTAGTGGTAGATTGCTCTGAGACCTAGAACAAACTTTCTGTCAACTCAGAGTTTACACACCTTTTCAGAATGATCCTGTTTGCTCTTTTTTCAGATCTAATGTATTGACCAATTATGGAAAAAAAGGCTAGCTAGTTAATGCTGTCTCTCTCCAATGACTTGTGGTTTACCCAATTTTTTTTACTACCACATCACTGGGCACATGTGCTGGTCCATCCCTTTAGCTGCTCATAAAAGGGTGTAATAAAATGTGTGATAGTATGCTTTCAGTGGTTCTGTCCTTTTTATGTATGGAATTTATTTCTTTGATATCATTTTTGCAGCTGTTATTCCATTAAGTGGTCAAGCATAAAACAGTAAGCATAAAAAATCACTACAAAAGTGTTTGTTTCTCATATGATCAGCCAATGTGGTTATTTTGTTTTAGTATAAGTTCGGTATGAATTGCATAAGGATATAGGCCTAGTTAGTATGATGTTTTGAATTAGTACAGACATGACATGATTGGTCATTGTAATAGCATGATTGAATGGCAGAGCCCCCCACCCCCATCTGTCAAGATTTGCATGCTGAACATTAAATATTTGTTAGAATCCTTGAGCCCATCACAGATTTTAATTGGGCTCTCAGTTTCCAATTGAACACTGTATAGGCTAAATTCTGTGCTGTGTCTCCTCACTGAGTCACAGCTTCCGGACACACTGGATTTGCAGACAGGGGACATTATAGCGAAGGAAACAGGTGATGTGGGTGTAAGAGGAACTGGACAAGGTGAAAAGGTCAGTTCATTGAACTCAACTCCATCGTCTACCACAAATGGCTTTGGCGCATTGCCTTTTTAGTCTTCCTCCAGCTGTTGATCCCCATGGCCCAGCCCACCGGTGCCATGTTTCTGCTCTGGTCTTCTTCTGTCGCGCAAGAATGCATGACTTCATTACTGCATTCCAAACATTTTTATTTTTACTTTGTCCCAGACGAACATTAGGTCTGATATTTTTATCATGGGAAGAAAAAAGAAGGAAAGGGAAGGGGGGGAGTCAATGGTTAGGCTAAAGAGAACATATTTCTTAATTTGCTAAAAGAAAATGTTGTAATTGAACCACCTGTTTACCTAAAGAGTCCAAGGAACTTTAAACAATTCTGCATTGCTTTTACCCCTTTTTGCTTCCCATCGTGGAATTGTAGTTTTATTAGTGCACATTGCCACAATGTTCTTGATTGGTTAAGGAGAGCACAGGCAATTAGGCTTGAACTTTTAATCCACTTTAAGTGGTCCTGTAAGTTTGCATGTTGCCACACTTTTCCTGGGTGGGAGTTCACTCTTCCTTAAAATTTGTCTGCTGAAGTCAGAAAAAAATCAATAAATAAAATAAAAACGAACCAAAATCTTGCACACAATGCATTTTGATGAGGTGCCAGTTACGACCAACTGCAAATCATAATACGTAGAAGCTAACTATCACTGAAAAACAAGGAAAAGAAAGAGACCTTAAGACATTTGAAGCTGAGTTCAATGACAGTTTCGGACACCAGTGGCAGCCTCTCTGTCCTTTCCTCAGGTTCACCCCTTTTGTGATGCTGACATTTTTTTTATAGGACAGAAAGGGTGCATCCATTGGCCTCTGTTGGCCTCCAGAAGCATAGGGTTAACCTCGCACCTCTTTGAGATCTTTCCGTCTTCTTTGAATTTTTAAGCCATAAGGACCAAGTCTTATCTGACTGTGAATTCAATGAACAGTTTTTGAGGGCAGATCTTTCTTTGAGTTTGAAGTTAATTTAATTTGCCTACTTTTTTTGGTAGCTGTGGAATAATATCAGATAACGCAGAATCTCTCTTAACAGATCAATGTGAGTTTAATTACAGATGTGCATTTTTACGGTGTACAGGCACTGGAACATTTTAAATATCCCTCCAGGGCACCTGGGGCTGTTTCCTGAATAATGTAACTAAATACTCTATTGAACAAAATTGTTTGTAGATACATAGCTTTGTTTCTGCTCAAAGATGAGCTCCACAGAAAATTTAGTTGATTTTTCCAAGCAACACACCAGTTGCCTAGTTGGCCCTTTTAAGTGAGATTAACTAATCACTGATTTGGGTTTGTGCAATAGGGTCACTGGAAGTGCACAGGAGATTACAGTGGTTGGAACTTTTGAGACTAGTAATTTCACCCTTAGTGAACATTGCTAATGCATCTCTGCAAACTGGCATTCTATCAGATTTCCGCTGTAAGATTTGCTGCATTGGAGCCTTAGCAGTGTCCAATTTGAATCTGCAGTTTAAACAGCACATATTTGAATGAAGAAATCAGCCTCGCCCCCCTTCCCCACAGACCATTCCAGCAGCCATCCCCAGGTGAGATTCCATTACATGCAAATCCCAGCCATCCTGCCAGCTGCCAAACGTTCACCCGACAAAAATGCTCATGAAATGATAAGAACAGACACCTAGCCAGCGACAATAACCTTGGTCACATGGTCCCACAGGCTTTGAAGTGATGTCATCATCTGCATGGTTCTGCCCCACTTTCCAAGTGGAGGACACAGCAAACGGGCGCAGTAGGTGATGCCCAGTAATTCTGCCCGATGCTGCATACAGCCTCGTCTGAGTGACTAGCTCCGCTAACATCTGCTGCTCTCCTATTGGCCCACAGGGCACTGCTTCTCTCGTCGGTCCGCACAACGATCCTCCGGACTTCAGAGGGGAGATTTGCCTTGGCTTTCATGACTCAGATATTCCTCCTGGAGTAAAGTGAGCCTCAGAGGGGGAGACATGCAGGCGTCTGGGAGGCATTTCCTCGCATTCCGCTGCTCCACGACCCCTGTGAGAGAGTACGCATGTCTGATGCCCTGGGCAACAGATAGCGCTGTTCAGCAGACGATAGGGTTTAAATTTTCAGACAATGTCCTAATACCGCTGTCTGTGCGTGCGTGTGTGTGTGTGTGTGTGCATGGAGTGCGTGTGTGATTGTGTGTGGCTGTGTGTGTAACAGGGCTGTTTCCTCCATTGGTTTGATGTAGGCCATGTGAACGTGAGCCAGGTGTTGGCTGCCAGGTGATAAACAGGAGAGGGATGGCAGGCTCGGGCAGGAAGTGTGACAGCAGAACACGTGGGAGTTTATTATAGGTGTCACTCCCGACGGCTTGGTCTGCGAGATGAGTCAGGGCAGAGTTCCAGGGCGTAGGACGGCGAGGGGATTTGGGACTCATCAGATAACCTTACTTACGCAGGGCCAGGGTCAGGGCAGGCGGGCGGAGACATAGCACGCCCCGTCCGCCGCTCCCACCTTCACATTTCCTGTTTCCCGTTTCCTGTAAGCATTGTGTGACATCTCAGGGGAATGGCAGGGATTACGACACAGTGGGCTTTAAAGCTTAAAGCGGCTTTATAACGGTCGCTTATGTAAGAAAATAAAATGCAGGGAAAGCAATTTTCCAAACAATCTTGTGCGAGCCAGTGACTTGATACATTTAACAGGAGACTCCCTGAGTTTCTATATCAAACACTGAATAAATGAAACATTCGGTTTTCTGTTTTGCATCATGACTGCATATTATGCGGAACAGAAAAACAAATGTTTCATTCATTTCACTCTTTGATATTGAAAGTCAGTGGAATGGTGGAACTCAAACGATTTTGTTTTTCTCCTGGAATCTTCAAATATATTTTGAGCTGTAATTATATGTTGATTTTTAAGACTATCTGTATGGTAAACTACTGGCATTCCTTTTCCCAGGGAAATGACTCAGACACCCTTGAGGAAACTTTCTTCGGATATTTTTTAGAAGCATATATCCACAGGTGCGATATAGGCCTAGGGGTACACTTTCACCAATGTTTTTGTCACGTATGTAGATACACATGAATAAGAAACAGTTTCTTTAAAATCGTGCTGGAGTTGAAGCTATAAAGGCTTACAGCTGGCAGTTCCACCTCAGGAAGGCATTTCCTGATGCTCAGGAACTTCCTGTCCCAAGCACAACCCTCCCAAATCTATAAACAGGGGCCGAAACCACCACCGGAGGACAGGCCATTTGTTCCCTAGTTCCACACCCCCAACATTTCTCTCTGCCTCTTTCTCTCTCTCTCTTTTTCTCTTTCTCTTCCTCCCTGGTTCCTCGCCTCTCTGATTATAAACATTGTGTGGCTCCTTTTTTGTTTCAGTTTATGGAAAGAGGAGGAGGCACGTGGAAGCATTTAACAGGGATTTTCTAGCACAGGCTAGCAAATGGCAGATGTTACATATGCCCCAGGGAGAGGAGTCATATAGGCTACATTCTTAGCATGCTGTGCAGACCAACAGTTTGACTGGGTTATGCGCAGCTGATACACTACAGTGCACTTGAATTTCCACTGAATATGATGAACTCTTTGAATTAGTGATATTAGCATCAGATAAGCTAAGTAATAGCCTGTATGTACTCAAATATGATGGATGAGGATGGTGATTATTATTATAATTTATTAGGCCTAGGCCTAGGCCTATATGCTCCAAAGTTGACGACAGTGTTGAAGTGCACGTTTTATTGCCATCGTATCAGCTATTATTGTGAAATGTGTTTTTAGTGACTGAAATAGTAACTCCGACCATTCAGTGTGGCTGCTTGTTCCAGTAGCTTCTAAAACAGACCAGACCCAAACTGCAATTGCAGTCAAAGTAATTATTTTATCAGGTTTTTTTGAGGCATTTAAAATGACAGTTGTCTTGCAGTGAATAATGTACAGAGTACAGATGTATCCCTTAAAGGGTTGGGAGAATATCACTATCGAGGTTAAATGGTTAGCCTGACATAGCACATTGCCTTTGTGCTTTATTTCAGTAATGTTGGGAGACAGCTGTTTTGTCATTACAAAACAGTGCTGTCTATCAGGAAAAGGCGAAAGCTTGGTTTTATTAGCCAGATTAGTCATATTTAATTGACACCTGTGTGTATAATGATGCTTGAATAGGTCTGACGTGTGTGTGTGTGTGGACAACGACAGAAAATTGCGACAGATGATTAAGTGTGCTTCTGTCCTTGGTTATGAGAAAAAAATGGAATCTCTCTCAGCCAGTCCAGCTGAATTTCTCATAAATGAATGACGTCACGCGGGGACATAATGCAAATTGAGGAACCATTCTCCTCTCCCCACTCGCATTCAGCCGATTATACGATAGCCGAAATGAACTTGGCGATTCATTAGCGTGGAGAGATCGAGTGACAAGTTCATGGGAAACGCTTTTCGGGAATTATCTGCCACCACCGTTTTTCTGCGCTGCCATTTCCTCATAAAAACCGGTGTTATTTTTGTGTTATTTTTTAAAAAAAAGGCATGAGTTTGGTTTGTAACTCCAGCTTACGTGTCAAGAAGCAAACAGTGTCCATATTGTACATTTTATGTGAAAATTTACACCGAAAAATGTGTAGCTTTATTTCATCTCCAGAGCATCTTAGTGATTAAATGGGTCTAAAAATACCCAATTAGAGTAAAATGTATTCCATCAGACTTTTTTTTTTTTTTTTTACTGAGCAATCAACAATCCGTTCTCAGTTTCACATAATCATGGTATATTTGTTATCAGCCTTGAGCTTGAATAAGGTAGGCTATTTCATCTCTGCTTTGACACCTGCTCGCATTAAAAGTGAGTTGGACCCCACATAAAAAGGCTGAAGGTCAAAGGTATTTCATAAGAACTTTTTTTCCACAGAAAAGAACAGAGGACAGTAAACGTGTGGGAGAGGAGAGATGACAGATGCTTTCTGGCCTGCCCTCTCTCTCGAGGCCTGTGTGCCGTAGCGTGGCGAGGCCGTCGGCCCAGTGCCGGGGCTGGGCTACTGTTCACAGTCGCCGTGCACTCCTGCCCTCCTAGTGCCGGCTGTGCCCGTTTGTGCCTCTTATATTACACGCAGGCTTTGGCCTAGTCGCACGCGCGCACTTAAGCTCCCACAAAGTAACACGCAGCAGTGCACAGATACGCAGAGACACAGGTACACACACACACACACACACAGAGGCACACACATAAAACACACGCACAACACACACATAAACATATATGCACACATGTGCTCACACAAACAACTACACATACACACACACATAAACACGTATGTACACACACACACATAAGCACATACACACACATAAACACACGCACGCACACATACACAACACACACACAAGCACACAAACCCGCACTGACACACGCATACACACACACTCTGTCCGCTGGCAAACTTTTCACACTCTTCACGTAGCCTCTGGTTGCAGGCACTGCAAGCATGCACACAAACAGACACATTCTTACATCCTGAGGCACAGAAGCCTGGCTAAGCTCCTATCCCTCTTGGTCTGTGGCATAGAAGTTCCTTCCAAAACCATTCAGCATTTTTTCTGCTAATTTGTGGTTCCGGCGACAAAATAAATAAAAGAAAAAATGAAAAACTTTCCTGTCCAGAGTAGGGAGGTGGGAGGAAGCTTTTAGGGACAAACACAATGTAGCCTTCCTGCATTCTGTTTCATAACAAGACCGGCCTCTGCTCTTTCTTTTAGAAAAATCATAAAGGGCCTGTGTTGTGAGAGAAGGTATCCACAGCGGTGGAGAAGGTCATCTTACTTTCTTATTTATCTGAGAGCCTCTTCGACAAACGCTGGGCCGTAGCCGTGGAAACTACCGCTGCGGCGGCAGAGCAGCCATCAGCGGCAGCACCGACCCCGGTTAATTATTGTGTTGTGTTGCTGTTCAGAATGGATTTAGGCTGTGTAAAAAAACAGCATTATTAATTTGCTGAAAGGCTTTGTCTGAGTCCGCATTAATCCCACAACACACCCTGAATGGGGAATCGCTTTCAGAAACCCGTGTTCGGAGTGACATATGGGCGTGAGGTATTAAGGTTTAATTTCCTTAGACTAAGGCTAATTTGTTGGGGGGTGGGCAGGCTAGCGTGCGGTCCCCGCAAACACACACAAACCCGCACACACACACACATACCCACAGATGATGTGTCTGCCTGAGAGGCGGGTAGGTTGACTAAAAAATGGTGCTTTAGTCGGAATTAGCATGGGGATAATTTCCCTCCCGCCAGCACCTCGTGACGGATGCTGTCCAATTTACAATCTATTCATTTGGCGGGGGGAGTCTCTTGGGGACTTACAAATGCGCACTTAACACGCTAAGCGAATTTACAGTCAAACCGGTGCCACTGTGCGGGGAAATGCCTCGAGACCTGCGAACAATGGGAGAGAAGGATTATTATTATAATTTTTAGAAACATTGCGGTGGTGTATAAAAAGGTGGGGTGTCATATCTCTGTGGAAAACAGCCATGAATCAGCCTTCCTGATTGATTGGGGAAGGTCATTCCACCATTGGGAGAAGAGGCAGGAAAAGAGGCAGGGCCAGGAGAGACTCTCTTTTTCCTTCACACACCCAGTGACTTATGCACTCAAACCCCCACCACGCAGGCTATTCTCTATTCTAATGTTGTGCTGTGGACAAACTGACAGCTCCAGGCCATTGGATTAAAAGACAAATAAAACTGAGAAAATAAACGTACAATAAAATGATTAAGTTTACACATTAGGCTGCCTGTTGTGGGCATATCTTTCTGAATAATGAGAAACCAAGTCACTGTCGTTCACCTTCCTCTCTGTTTTTGACATTTATATTATTCTCATAAATAATTCTGGTGTTCTATTAAGTTTTTCATAGTCTGCCCAATTCCCTTAACTTTACTGATGTAATTAACCTGTCAGGGCCCAATAGGGACAAGGAGGTCAACGCTAATATGAATGAGTCACGTTTAATTAGCACCTCCGGTGGACTGTGCGGCCTTTTTCTGTCTTACATTCTCGACATCAGACCCCGGAGGTGTTTATTCCGTCCACTCATGCTTACTCACTCATGTCAATTCAGAAGCAGCTGCCTGTTTAACAAGTGCAGTTATTAAAGTTGTAGAGCGGTCCACAGAGACCAATGAGAAGACAGGTGGCCAAAAATTTGGCTTTTCCCTCTGCACCGGCCAGCTTTTACATAAAAAATGGGCTGAGACATTCATGGCTCGGCAGTTGAAATTAACCAGGTAGAAATGAGAAGGCCAGGTTTGTGGCACCCAGAACGGGTGTTGATTTCGCTAAGGTGACTTCCACGGCCATCCATTTTGGAGAGGAATAAGACTGCAGCAGCCTTCCTCAGGTCCTCAAGAAGTCTGGAGCTGGAAAGCTGTGACAGGGTGCATCGGCTTATAATGTATTAGGTCTACTCGCAGCGTCAGTGAATTAATCTTTCTGTGACTTTATCTTAAGACCCTACTCTTGAACTGCACCAGTTTTTTGGGCTGAGAAGGGGGAAGGCGGTTTAGCTTCGAGCACATTGATCGGGTACTTGTATCAGAGCGGACGGCTTGCATCGCTTGTCAGTCGCTGCAGTATCGATTCACTGCAGTGCCCTCCTGTGTCTCGTCCTTGGCAACCAGGGCTGGCACCCTGGGGCACCCCCTACCAGAGAAGCCCCCCCCCCCCCCTCCTGCTCCACCAACAGAGGAGCTGTCCTCAACCCCTAACTATGAACAGTGATGTCCTCGCACGATTTTGTAAACCGTCAAATTTCCAGTCAGTATCTCTACACTGCAGGAAAATCCGCACTTTATGCTCAATCTCCGCTCTTTACTTCATCTGAAATCTGTCTTCTCGTAACCTGGACAGCACCTAGCCATCTTTTTACCTGAACATCCGTCAGACACTGAGAGTATATATAGGCCTATTCATTCCCAGATTAGTAACACTAGAGCAACTGCATAATACAGTAGAGGAGATGTGACAGCTTGTCAATGAAGTAATTATGGGGCTTTGAGACAGCATCAGCTTTGTAGCCCGTGTCTCCTTCATAATGCAAGAGTGCACTGATAGGTGTTATTATTTCAGAGATAGTCAGGATGCAGCTCATTTCACCTCCTTCTCAAACTGTAGCATGATTGGTCGCACAAATGTAAATGTACTACGATGGCTGAGCAGATATTTTATTAGCCATCGTAATGTTGTTTAAAATGTAATACTGCTGGCTAAATATTGTAAATGTAAATGTACTACGATGGCTAAACAGACATTTTCTGACAATATATTTTGTGCAGTTGTAACACATGGATATTTGATATGTTTGGTAAGATTCTACATGTAGGATCCTGATGGCCTGTTCAGAATTAGATATGCAAAATTCACTTGGGCATCAATGACATGTACATTGCAGCTCCTGCGCTGGAAAGTAAATATGCAGAAGACATGGCTGTGCTGCAGTCATTCATTTGACTTTGCATTTGTTATGTGAAATAATAATAATAATAATTTTTTTTTATTTTTATTATTATTATGATTATTATTATTATTATTATTATTATACGTTGGAAGAACTCGGGGAGACCTGATGCTGAAAAGTCCTGTGTTATTTAGCATTGTGTAAAATAGTAGTTAAATGTTTGGCATTTGGCTTTACAAAATTAAGGAAAATTACTTATGTCTTCTTAACGTTTAATTTCTCTACCATTCAAAATGAAAAGAGTGAATGTTCATTTTGCGTTTCTATGAGAAAAGACCTGTTGGAACTGTTTGGGAAGATAGTTTGTCAGTCTGGAAGTGTGCTACTGTGTAATACTGATTCATCCTGTTGAACCGGAAGCCTCTCTTAAGGGAGTTACCTCTTGTTTGAAAGGGAAGTGCTCGGCACTGTGTGTACAGTGCGCACGCATGTGTGCGTGTGTGTGCGTGCACGTATCTGTGTGCGTGTGTGCTGCTTCTCTCCGATCTGATCATATTTTTTCTGTTGTTATGGTGAAATTTGCGCCCTGATTTTTCGTGGTCATAAATTGCCTTCAGGTCAATTAGTGAAATGAAATAGCTTCAGTTTACCGAGACCGTATCAGATGCAGACATCATGATCCAGTACGTAGGTCAAAATGTTGTTGTGCCTCGGTTGGTGTTGATATAACTTCCGCCAAACAGGACTGTTCCCCTGGCAACCCTCCGATTAGGGCCTACCCCCACAACCCACCCCCACCACAACCTCCAAAATGATATGCACTAATTAGTGGTATTGTTTTTGAGATTCTTAAGTCCCCTCTCATGAACTGACATTTTTTTATGAATTATGAATGAACTGTAAAATAAGACAGAGAGGAGGGTTTAGGCTGGTTTGCTGTGAAGTGTGGGGGTGTGTTAGCGTAGCTTGTCGCAGGGTCTTGGCAGGAGTTTGCAGTAATGAGCTCCGAGGCTCGGCTGGCGCGCAAACCCTGTGGGTGTGTGTGTGAATGTCGTCCCCGAAGGCCTCTGGAAACCTGTTAATAAAACCGCATGAAGCAGTCCAAAAAACCGTGGTCCTGTGAACAGAGGCCTCGGCGCGCGACGGGAACGCACTTCCCTGGCTTGGAAGGTTTCCTCACACCGCACTGGTTTATGGGTCGTATAAAACGGTGGTGACAAAAAGCCACCCCCCCCCCCTCCCCCCGCCCCATCACATGGAACCTCACCTCAGGGTTTGCTTGCTTCTTTCCATTTGATTGTTCATGCCCTTGGGAGACATTAGGAAGTAGTGATGGGTACGAGTAATGGATTGATCGATTACTCATCGTATAGGTGCTCAGTCTTATCTTTTTCATTTTCTCATAAAGGCTACGCATGTACAACTAGCCTATGTGTTGAAACTTGGTTCCATTTATTACTTTATCATGCAGTATGTAAAAAAGAAGAAACACATAAAAATAGTGTAGATATTTCTTCATTTAATATGAACAAACTAAAGAAATGATATATTTTGAAATATTTTTTGATTGCAATTTAACTTTTTTTGGTATGCCGTTATAAAAGTGGGATAATGTCTGAGGGGCTGAGTGTTATGCAGTTTGAACCCCCAGCTGAGGAAATTTGCCCAAGGCATATTTACTACCTCCGTCAACTGTAATGAAAACAGACATTTCAAAATAAACAATTCTATTGGAATGGAAACGTTACTTAAGTATTCCAGCAAGCAACCCATCCCAAATAAGAATGCGTCTTTCTAGTACCTCAACCGGGTTACCTAATAATAAAATTCTGTTTGGTTTTAAGAAGAAATGGCCTCACAGCATGTTTGTTTTAATGTAGCCTATAGCTAGCCAACTGCTCAAAACAGGCTAAACTGTAAACATAGTCAAGCTATAAGTAGGCTAGCTACTGTCTACAGTCATTGATGGACAAGCTGACACTGTTGATAAGTATATTATAGCCTAACTGTTGGCGTGCTTGCTTTTACACATTTCCACTTTATTTATCAAGTCAGAACAATGCACATGAATTTAGAATGGTGATTGAACTTTTGTAGGAGCTATTTCGTAGCTGGGTATATGTTGAAAATAATTCACAATCAAAATCCCTGCCAATCAAAATTGAGTATTCAGCCACGCCATTATATATTGCTATTGTGGCCACACAGCATTTGTGAGTAAAATTATTTATATCAAATCTCACACTGACTGTATTTATTGACACAGTCGGCTAAGCATTAAGACTTTATCATGATGGAAAAAATTGAGTATTGATGTGCGTTGATGTGATATGCCTGCATGCATTTTCTATTAGGCCCAGCCAAAATGTGTTCTAAAAATAGATTTTCCCCCATGCTAGGACAGGGTTTTTCCTGACTCGTGCTTAGGTGGTGAGTTTGTGTGACAGCTAATATTTTACTGCCACTGTCAACTCAACGTGTCGACTCCCTATATTTAGCTACAAGTTCTGGTCTTCAAGAGACCACCACAGTAGATTGAGATGTAGGCTATAAAAATGAAACGCTTGACAAAAATTGGAACAATTTAAATATGTATTGAAGGGTTAAATATTTTAAGTGCCATACCTGTTTCTGTTTAGGATTCCAAAAATCTACCTACTTTAACCAGGCAATACATCACGCAGAACAGGGAATCATGGACACATTTTTTTATATGCTGGTTGACGGACTGTTTTATCTTTTGCATTGAGTTCACATTTGTTAAGTTTTGTGTGTAGTGTGCACTCACATTGCGGAGAGCAACGTCCAGAGCGCTTCCCCGGGACTTAAAAAAACAGGCTGGAGATTAATAAGAATCTACACTCCATTTCATCGAAACCTGTTACGAGCTTCTCTATTTAGAAGCAATTAAGAGGATGTAGATGGTTGAATGCAGCCATCTGTTCTGTGAATTATCACAAGGAGAAAAGAGGAGAGTAATTGTTACAGGAAGATAGAAATTCGGTGCTTATTGATGACTCGTACATCAGAAAGGTGTCAAACGTCGGTGTCAGAGTATAGCATTCCACAGGAAGAAAATGGAATTGTTCCTGCTATGGCACAAGGTCCTTGCAGTAAGCTTATGCTCTGTAAAGTAAAGTTTTAAACATCATATAACATTTCAGACTTTTTATGAAGCCCTGTGGCCTCAGTGGAATAGCTGTGGGATTTAAGTTTAGGAGTTTAATATATCAAGAGTCTTGCAGTGAGGGGAAGGACATTCCAGACATTGATAGATACACTTCAACAAAAAACCCAGCTGAGGACTATTTCATAATGTCTCCCATCCTCACAGGTCGGCTGTTCTTGGCTTATGAACAAAGGAATATGTGATATCAGGAGCTATTCGGCATTAAGCTGAAATGCACTCTCTGTGGAGCAGTGCCTTCGAAGCAGGCCGTGTTTCTGCAATGATACGTTTGTGACATTTTAAAACTTATTACCGCCATGATATTTGCAGTTTTAGGAATGTAACATGAACGGTTTCGCCCTCACCTGTGGCAGAGCTGGGGCTTATGGGGGAATGGAGGTGTTTGTTATTTCAACATGACCTGAGGGGGAGTGAGGGTGGGGGTTGGCATCTGCCAGAGTCTCATTTGTTCTCACCTCAGGCCAAGGCTACCCCCAGAGCCTTGTCAGGACATGCTGCAGTTTCCCAGCAGAAAATCAAAGGAGTTTTCAGTTTTTTTCCCTTTTTGCGCTAACCACTAAACACAGGGGCCCGCTTGGTTTTTTGTGTTGCCTCTGCACAGTGAAACTGCATACTTTGGCTATGTTGCAGCATTTCAAATACAATAAGAACTTTGCTGTTGGGTGGATTCATTTGAGATTCATTTATATTAATTAATTTACATATAGCCTAATAAATAAATGTTCAGCCCTTGACCACTATGTGTGTTTGTCTGTGTGTCTGTTTCTATATATAACACTTCATATTTGTACAACACTCCCTAAGTACATGTTTACACTTTTAATTTGTGAGCTTTCACTGAGATGCTAACAGCATGCATGTATGCAGCAGAATAAGCCTTCTGCCCAGTTAATCTGTGTGTAAGGGTTTTTCTTAAACTAGTTTGTAAGAAAGATTCCAAAGCATTTTGTTGGGTTTTGTTGAGCATCTTTGCTAAAGTTGTTAGGCCTTTACTAATCAGGATTTTTTTGGTCTGCTTTTGTTTCTCCAGACAAAATGGAAGATCGCCAATGAGCGATTGTCTTCATTGGTGGAATGGACCAGGAAGCGTAGCCTGAGAAGAAACAACATGGCCGCCCACCGTATCCGAGCGACGAACAACAACAATGCACTCCCTCGCTGCAAATCTGAGGGGACTCTCATTGACCTCAGCGAGGGGGTGTCTGAGGCCAGCCTCACAGATGTCAAAGGTCAGCATCTCACACCATTTACAAAGCGTAACAGTTTTAGGGCTATATTTACTAAGGATTTACAGGGCTTTTACAGATGTTTTTCCATATTTACTTTGGTGTCGCATTGGAGATTTGCGCTGGTAAAATGGTGTGGGCGATCTCATGTTACACCGCAAAAATATGGGAGGAGAGAATGGAAATTTATGCATATGGTCTGCTAGGGCTGATTTATCAGGGCTGGTGGCCATTGCGGCAAAGGTATTTGCATCTGTTTTTTAATATCTGCACCAGTCTGGCCATTCGTAAGAGAAGTAATCATCAGTGTGTTTGAGTAGGGGAGAGTCGCCATAAATGGATTTTACTCATTTATTGAGAAAATATTTAGCCGAGCACTATGGAATTTCACCTCAGACTGCTTTGACACATAATCAAGTCGTTAGCCGTTCCAATTAGATTCACAATTTAATTGAGTCGGATACAATTAAAACCAAGGTTGGTATGACAGTATCCAAGGTGAGGAATAATTGTAACAGTAAATGAAAATGCCCTATAATGTGCGTACACAGGTTTTTCCTGCACATACTAACGTTAATCATGGAAACACATTTCCAGTGGTAATGTGAGATCGGCCACATCCTCAAATTGTGAAGCAAAATTACTTCCAGAACAGATTTTTACTTTGCTTGCTCAAAAACTGTTTTTTGGAATTGCAATTTTGTAGCACCGATGATAATTTGCTGAATGCTTAGTAAATATGGCCCTTAGTGTGATAAATTATCCAATTAGAACACCTTTGATTTACAATAAAAATAATGAACTAAAACGTCTGTTGATTGATTCTCTTCTTTTGCTATTTATCCTCTCCTATCTCGTGTTTGCAGTGCCTTCTCCCAGTGCCTTAAGACTGGACACCTCGGCCTCTTTTGGAACGGCCCGGGAAGTTGTTGCCATCAAGGATTACTGTCCCTCCAGCTTTACCACTTTGAAGTTCTCCAAGGGTGACCGCCTCTTCGTGCTGGACACGTCAGGGGGAGAATGGTGGTACGCCCACAATAACACGGAGATGGGGTACATCCCCGCGGCTTACGTCCAGCCAGTGAACTACCGGAACTCGTCTCTCAGTGACAGTGGGATGATTGACAATCTCGGGGATGGCCCTGAGGAGGGCGCCAAGGAGCTGGATCTTCTTGGCGAGTGGACTGGGGTGGTTCCGAAGTCCAGCCTGCCCCATGACAGCAACCCATTTACCAACCGCTCCTCCACTAACCCTTTCCTCAGCGGAGCCCTGGACCAGAATAGCAATGAGAAGGTGCACAACAGTGTGGACCTGCTGCTTTTTGACACTCTGTCACCAACCGTCCCAAGCTCCATCTCCAGCTCCGCGGTTACTGCCAACGGCTTCGGCAACAGCATTTTTGACTTGACCCCAATGAGCCCTAACCAAGAATTTGGGCACTCTCTCCGCAAGGACAACCCCTTCTTCAGGAGCAAGCGGTCCTACAGTTTGTCGGAGCTCTCCATCCTCCAGGCTAACTCCAATGCTCCCCAAACCTCCTCCAGTTTCTTCAGTGGCTTGAAAGCTCCGTCCCCAGAGCAGTTTCAAAGCAGGGAAGACTTCAGGACGGCATGGCTGAACCACAGAAAGCTGGCGCGGTCTTGTCATGACCTTGACTCCCTGGGACAGAACCCGGGCTGGGGTCAGACACAGCCGGTAGAGACCAACATCGTGTGCAAGCTGGACAGCTGTGGTGGAGCCGTCCAGCTTCCGGACACCAACATCAGTATTCACATCCCCGAGGGCCACGTTGCCCCAGGAGAGACCCAGCAGATCTCAATGAAAGCTCTCCTGGATCCCCCACTGGAGCTCAACAGCGACCGCTGCTCCACAGTGAGCCCTGTGGTGGAGGTCAAGCTTAGCAACATGGAGGTCAAGACCTTCATCACACTGGAGATGAAGGTGTCAGTGGTGGTGAAGAAGGAGAGCAGGCAGACGGCCGATATCGTGTGCGTTAGAAGTGACTGCAAGGAAGGCCCTTACGCTCCAATCCCTCAGGCCTATGTGTATGGGGATATGGTCCAGGTCCAGCTGGACAATCTGGAGCCCTGCATGTACATTGCTGTTGTGGTGCAGGCCCAGCACCTGTCCCTAAACTCCACCGTTTGGGACCATGTTCTGAAGAAGGTCACACTGGGCGTGTATGGGCCCAAGCACATCCATCCCTCCTTCAAAACGGTGGTGGCCATTTTCGGCCATGACTGTGCCCCAAAGACTCTGCTGGTGAGTGAGGTAGGGAAGCAGATCCACTCTGCTCCTCCAGTGGCCCTTCAACTGTGGGGTAAGCATCAGTTTGTCCTGGGGCGACCTCAGGACCTGCAGGTTGGGGTGTACTCCAACATGTCCAACTATGAGGTCAAAGTCAACGATCAGGCTAGGGTGGTGCGAGGCTTTCAGGTAAAACTGGGCAAGGTCAGCCGGCTCATTTTCATGATATCCTCTCGGAATCCGGATGACATCTCCGATTTTACCCTGCGGGTCCAGGTCAAAGATGATCATGACTCCATCCTGGCACAGTTCTGCGTGCAGACACCTCAACCGCCTCCCAAAACAGGTATGCGGACAACAGGCCAGAGGAGGTTCCTGAAGAAGAAGGAAGTTGGGAAAATAATTTTGTCCCCACTGGCTATAACCACAAAATACCCAGTGTTTCAGGATCGCTGTGTCACCAACATGAAATTTGGCAAGCTACTCAAAACGGTGATCAGACAAACCAAGAACCAGTATCTCTTGGAGTACAAGAAAGGGGACGTGATTGCGCTGCTTAGTGAGGAGAAGATCAAACTGAAAGGACAACTGTGGACCAAAGAGTGGTACATCGGATACTATCAGGGCAAGACAGGGCTTGTCCACGCAAAAAATGTTCTGATTGTGGGGAAGGTTAAGCCCATATATTTCTGCGGACCGGACCTCACCACCACTATGCTATTGGAGCAAATCCTGAAGCCCTGCAAGTTCCTCACCTACATCTATGCCTCGGTGAGGACGATCCTGATGGAGAACGTCGGGAACTGGAGGGCTTTCGCTGACGCCCTCGGGTACACCAACCTGCCTCTGACGTATTTCTGTCGGGCGGAGCTGGACAGCGAGCCCGAACGCGTGGCGTCCGTGCTGGAGAAGCTCAAGGAGGATTGCAATAATGCGGAGAACAAGGAGAAGAAGTCGTTTCAGAAGGAGCTCATGATGGTGAGTGGGAGTATGTGTGTGTTTGTGTCTTTGCCTCGTTTCCACTGTTTCAGCACGGAAAAGGACATCAGTGACAGTGCCAGGCTGTTATCTGCAGAGTGCTACGTGAAGCTATGGTCCACGGGGCTAATTCTGTTTTGAATTTAGTTGATAAGCGCTGCATGGCTTTTGGGTTGCTTGAGGCTGTGGGAGTTGTGAAGCGCAGCAAGTATTTAAATATTTTGCCATAATCCCACCCCGCCACCCCCACCCCATCCTCTTTCGTAAATTGCTTTGGATAAGGAATGCACGTTGCATGCTTAAATGAGTGGAGAAGTCTATCTGTTTATTTGCTCCTTTAATTTAAAACTTACTTTTTTATATCCATTAATATTCAATTCTATTAAGAGTCAAACAGCAGAGGGATTTCACCTTCAACACAGTTTTTGCAGTACCGTGCTTTACATGCACAGCCTTATTGTTAAGAACAGAGATTGTCATCGGGTTTGGTAGCACAGGGGCTGTGGTTCATGTGTGTGTGCCCCTAGGTTCAGTCAGCAGAGGGTTAGCGTATGTTGCGCAGTCCCTCCAAATCAGTGCGATTGGATGCAAATGGCTCCTCCAGTCTGAGCGAGGGCGTCATGAGTAAGTTGAAATACCAGGCTTGCTTTCCCGTCGGCTGTGAATAGAACGCAAACAGAGATAACAGCATCCTGTGAGGTTTGTACTCTGTGGAACTCTTAAGGATAACGCAGCGAGTGCAGTGACCTCCTCTCTCCCTCTGGGTTGCGTTTCCTCCGTGGAATCCGTGCCGTTGCCGTGTGCACTTGTGTTTCCACAGGCAAATCAGACAGCACCACTTTGAACTTGAATCCGCTTAGAGGCTGTCTGGGAAACCAGAATTTGGCATTTTTTTCATAGAAGGGAAATGAGTGGCTTTTCATAAGAATCTTTGCTCGTGGAGTCGGTTATGAAAACGAAAGTTGCGCATTTCAGTCTCCTCAGGGGAGGGGGAAAAATAGGCTAACGTTCAGAGCTGTCTGTCCGCTGCTTCAGACGACCGTGTTATTGACTCTCCTGCTTTGTATGCTTTGGTTCATTTAAAGGCCTCTGCCCTGGAATGGGAGGCTTTGGGGTAAGGCAGGGTGTAAGAGCTATAATTTATGTGTAGTCATAAACACCGGTTGCAAACATTTATAGACACAAATGTATATTGGTGTTGGGGGAAACGTGCTTAAAATGAACTGGAGGTTTTAGACATGGCGAGACCATCCTGGGTTATACTCCAGTGTGTTTACGCTGGCAGCAGACATGCTTAAGGGGGTACATTGTTTTAACCACAGCCATCAGTAAATCAGGCTTTTTGTTCAAGTTAAAATTGAATGTTAGTATGTTCTTGCAAAATTAAAATTAATATGGTTGTTGGCAGTGGGCTTGATCAGTAATTAAGTAAGGCGCAATCAGTAACTTTCTGTGAAAGTTAGTTTTTCTTTTCTATTAGGCCTATTTTGAGCAGAATACAATTTTGGAGCATTGAACATTTTCAATTGGTTTTGTACAACAGGTTTTCTTCAACTGGAATGATAAAAAAAATAAATAAATCTATTCAGTAATCTGTAAAATTTATACAGTAAAGTACACATTTATTAGTTCACGTTGTAAACATGCTCTGTCCACCACTGTCATCTATGCGTGAGTTATTATACAAACACAGGTAAGCCGATATTTTAGTGACTATGTGTTATTTCAGTGCGTTTCAGTGCACAGACTTTTTTCCATCCCTGATGTCACATTATTTGAGAACACACTGCTAACTACTGTGTTAGCTTTTTAGGGTCAAATTAAGTGTGTAACTGTCCTGCTGAGACTTAACTGTCAAAGTCTGCAGCAGAGGTGTATAAATGATCTTGTAATTAAGAAAATCAATTGTTAGTGTGCGATACAAAGAGAAACAGTGAGAGGCGATTGCATCTGACATGCTATAGGCTATTTATCAGGCTCACACAAGGCAGTTTGTATAATGCAGAGGCATGGGACACTATCTCCTTAGCAGAAGTTAAACTGATTTTCAGAACTGAGGTCCTCGGTGAACTCTTGTCTGTAAATGCACAACTTTTTATGTTCCTTGCCATGGTCCCTTTTCTTTATCTTCCGCTGCCATGGCTGTCCGTCTCCGAATTGCCTTTCTTTCCCGCTGAATTGTTCCCGATCATACGTGTAGAAGATGAGGGTGTACGCAAGCGATTACCAAAAACAGGAAAGACATAAACAGAATTGTGAATTCATGCTTGCGTCTGGTGCTTTCCCCTCAGTATTAGGCCTAATAAATCTGTGCCCTGTTTGTCTGAAGCACTGCTCTCCATGCTATCGTGAGCAGAAAAATCCTTTGAAAGTGGTATTTATCGGCATCGCTCACACTGACATGCGACATCCGCACAGCCTGATACTACCGTTTTCGCCCTGAGGGATGATGGGGTGGGGCACTTAGAAGCTGTGAGCAGCCATTAGGTTCAGCGTAGAAGACTCCAGACGTCAGTGTACACACATCCACTGTAGCGTCTCCCAGGAAGTATGCGATTATAGCCGTGCGGATGTGAGCTAGGATATTCTTAGCCATCTTCGAGGTCAGGGGTGTCATTAAGTAACACGGAATGTGTATCATTTTTGCTGCGGGTTTTAGCTCATTTATTTCTGTGTTGGTTTTTGTTTTTTGGCCTGAGCTACAGTGGGATAAGGATGGGACGGGGACACAGACAGGGCTAGCCACGTAGCAGTATGTGGTTTAACACAAGCGACCTCACACAAGGGGTTGTGTGTAAACACATAGCCTACTTGACAGAGGAAGAAAGACCCTGTATATCTTACCATGCTAATCCCAAATGACCAGCCAGCCAGCCAGCCACTGGAAATAAATAGCCTATATGGTAGAATTATTTTTTACGTGATCAGTGAGATGGGGCAGCCTGAGATACGGCCAATCAAGGCAGCTCTCTGCAAGACAAAAGGTTAGGAAGCAATGGTCTGAGTGAAGCCTGGGACTCAAGCATCAATCTATGCAGAGAAAATCAATTTACACTAGAGCTGCTTCTTCAGTACTGATGGTAAAAAACAAAGATAGATTTATATGCATTCAGTTTATGCAGACCACTTCAGACTGCACTATGACTCCCCGGATCCTCTTTAACTCTCTTAGCTGCTTTCTTTTTTAATTTCCTTTTGGGATCATAGTGTTAGAGGTAGGCTATAACTGTAAATTATATGATAGCTGTGTAGCTACGTACTCTTGTTTATGATACTAATTGTCAAATTTTTTTGGTTTACTTTATATTTAGCCTAATACAAACTTAGTACAAATGGGCTTTCCGTGCCTTCTTAGGGATATCACACTTCTGCATTTATGAACTTAACAGTGATGTTCTTTACCTTTGTACATCACTCTTGATAGGCTAAGTGTCTGCTAAGTGATGCAGTGTGCGTGTAATGTAATGTAATGTCTGTTATCCCCATTAAGAAACATCATAAACATCTATGCTCCTATATCTGGTAAAAGTACTTCACATTGTTACCCATAATAGCCCATCACATTTTCATGTGACAGATCAGTATGGTGAATAGTGATTGTTCTTTTGAGGCAGGTTTTTAGCTGTGGAAATACCATCACATTATCTCTCTTGCCTGCTGTTCAGTCGGACACTCGACTGAGTAAGCGCGCCATTGTTTCCTGAGATGCTTTTTAAAGGAAGGGTCTGCCATATAGGCCTATGTTGGTCCCCGCTTTGCAGCTATAACAGCATCCACTGTTCTGGAAAGAGTGGAGCAGTTGAGAATTCTTTGGTCATCAACTGTAAAGGTCTTCCTTGTCCTTCGAAAGCCCTTTACGATTACTGAGCTCACCAGTGCTCTCTTCTTAATGATGTTCCAAACAGTTGATTGTAGTGAGCATAAGGTTTGGCTTATGTTTGACCTATGTTTTCTTTATATAGGCCTATATCATCCTCATAATGGCTTCCTTGACTTTCATTGGCACAACTCTGGTCCTGACGAACGCCAATAACAGACTCCAAGGAAAATTAAAAGCCTAGAACCAAGGCTGTATACTGAAAGCTCTCTTATACTTGCAGTAAAGAAGCAATTGAACACACCTGACTAATCAGAAACACCTG
This sequence comes from Anguilla rostrata, assembly GCF_018555375.3. NCBI lineage: Eukaryota > Metazoa > Chordata > Actinopteri > Anguilliformes > Anguillidae > Anguilla > Anguilla rostrata. Next base: position 19,065,146 of record NC_057935.1, read on the forward strand.
TGAAGCCATTTGTCCCAAGCATTATGGTGCCCTGAAATGGGGTGGGCGTATGTATAAGGGTTGTTATTTCTAGGCTACATGGTGAGACCAAAATGTAGGTTTAATAAAAGCTGAGAATCTGCACTTTAACCACATATTAATTGTTTGATTATGTAGCCTAAATTATAGAGTACAGAGCCAAATCAAGAAAATTTGTGGCTTGTCCTGCCCATTTCAAGTCAGTGTTATTCCTTATTTTTTTAAAACCCATGGCACCTATAAATTCCACACGCCTCCTGCTTCTATCATTTGACCATCTGTATTTTGTCTGAACTTGTAGAAATGTTTCAGATCTATGCATGCTCCTAATTAATGGATGCATTTAGATTAATTGGCAATGCACTGTGCAAAGTAAGCTCTGAGCTGAGATTAGCTGTGCATTGACTGACAGTCACAGTAAATCTAGCTGATATGGTGTGAAGAATTTATTGCTGTGGGGTGCGGGGGGGGGGGGGGGGGGGTGTTGAGGGGGTTGCTATGATGCAATTGACTTACCCTGGGTTGTGTTCCATAAAGGAATTTCTTATTAAAATGAAAATTTAGTTTCTGGTGCGCTTAGGTGGTGTGGAGGAGCGGTGATGTGGGTGTAACATAGTCATGGCTGATCTAATGATAAAAAAAGTACTGAGATGAACTTTGGAATGCCATGCTGGTAATTACCACTGTTGGGTCCCGGTTGTATTTGAAACATGTAAGGAATCTCAATTAAACATCTGCTCTTAAAATTCCGTATTTAATTGGACTGAGTTTGTGGTATCTCTGGCTATGGGCTACATGTCCTCAAATGGCTGTGCTGTGTGGTGCACTCTCTTTCCATCTTTTAGTCTTACTCTTCCTTCTCATGCCACCTGACACTGATTATGACCAGCCATACTGTCAGGTCATTGGCCATGCTATCATGCCATTGGCTATGCTGTCAGGCCATCAGCCACACTGTCATGCTGTCAGGCTGATAGGCCATGCTACTGGCCACACTGTCAAGCCATTGGTTGTGCTGTCAGGCCATTACTGTAGTAATCATGGTGGACAAATGGAAAATGATGAGGTTATACTCAAGAGGGCCCAAAGGACCAGGAAACCCCACATAAGAAGGTTAGTGTAGGGTTAGACTTGGATATTGAAAGCATACAAGCAGGGTGGATATTCGTAGTTTTTAATGTAGTTTTTACAAGCTTTTGATTGGTGAATTTTTTTCAATGAAAATGTACCTTATTGACATTGGTGAATATATAGCTCATACATTAACTTACATTTTATTTACCGCATGTTTTATAAAGTAGCCTAATCCTATGTGGACCATCTGATATGAATTGTTAATGGAGTATGCACTTCTTGCACTGGCTGTCTTTCTTGGGACAATATTTCAGTTTATTTCCTCCCCTCCAGGGAATTACTGAACCTCACTCCCTGATCTTTGCACATGCTTGCATTGTAAGTCATCATGGATAAAAGTGTCTGCTAAATGACAGTAATTTAATGCAGTGTAATGCTGACTCGCTGCTAAATCCTGGAGCGTTGTATTTTATCAGGGTTTTCTGCAATGTGAATAAAACTTCATAACTAAATGCACACTGCTTCACAGAGGGGCAGGGGGAGAATGGTGTCACACAGGGTCATCTTTTGCAAAACAAACTTTCAGAAGATAATAGCATTGTGCCTTTCCTGCTATGGCACAATAGCTGCCTCTACCATAGCACTGCCACGATCATAGAGTGCTACCCTCACCATAGAATGCTCTATAGCCAGCCCCCACCATAGAGTGCTACACAGGCAGCTCCTACCATAGAGTGCTATGCAGTCAGCACCCACCATAGAGTGCTACACAGCCACCATGGGGCGACATAGCTCAGGAGGTAAGACCGATTGTCTGGCAGTCGGAGGGTTGCCGGTTCAAACCCCGCCCTGGGCGTGTTGAAGTGTCCTTGAGCAAGACACCTAAACCCTAACTGCTCTGGCAAATGAGAGGCATCAATTGTAAAGCGCTTTGGATAAAAGCGCTATATAAATGCAGTCCATTTACCATTTACCATAGAGTGCTCCACAGCTGGCCCCCATCATAAAATGCTACACATCCAGCTCGTACCATAGAGAGCTACGCAGTCAGCCCCCACTATAGAGTACTACACAGCCAGCCCCCACTATAGAGTGTTACATAGCCAACCTTCACCTCAGCCATATTTATGTCTGTTTAACTGCAAAACAAAATCCCTCCTGCGACCCCCCCCCCCCCTCCGGGGGGTTTTATCCTGATATAACTTGGCCCTCAGTGATGGAGGGAATGTTGTATTAATATTTAAGTAGCCCTTTTGTGATGTCTGGGGAATCTCAAAAAACATGCACTCGGACAGCCCCCATCTCAATAAATGAAGCAATAAAGTATGAAATTGGGTTGTCTTGGAAAAAGTTAAAAGTAGGCTATATTTTGAAAAAAATGCATGGTCATGTAGCCTACATTTTATTTTACTTGTCAAAATAAATGTAATTCATCATTGGTTTAGGGCTGTTTATTTCAGGAATTATGTTGTCATCCACCATCAAACTCTTAAAAACAACAGTTTCCCCTGAAAACAGTGGATGTGTTTCCACAGCAAAGACCTCCGATTCCCTGCTACCTCCTAAAATTAGCTAAATGAAAGTGAGCATATGAACAAAGTAGCCTATCTCCGGATTGAATTGAAATGCTTTGTATCTTGAAAATTGTGGGGCCTTTTCTTGTTCTTTTCTTTTCCTTGTTTGGTTCATGGCCGAACAAAAGGCTTTGCTCAATAAATGTAGTATAATTTGACTCAGGTTTGGCAGGAACTAAGAGTTGGCTTAGTTATTGATGTTAAAAATCATCACAAATGATGGCGCTTCCGGCATTGATGTTGTGGTCGGGGGTACGCACATCCAAATACATTTGAACTTTTGTTGTGCGAACAATAGAATGTATTCGGTAGCACTATTGGCTGTGCGTAGCTGTCTGAATTGAACCTAGGCACTATCACATTACATTTAGGCATTTAGCAGATGCTCTTATGCAGAGTGACTAACACAGCTCTTTTACATATGACCCCTTTAGACAGCTGGAATATTTGCTGAAGCAACTTGGATTAAGTGCTCAAGGGTACAATCGCAGTGCTCCACCTGTGCATAGCCTATTTGCTGCGGAAAGAAACTTTGGCTTGTTTGTATAAATTAAATGACATCCGATTAGGCTACCTTTGAAATGCAGTGTATTTTTTGGATGAGCATCCATTTGCTTCTGAATCTTGTAAAGCTTTGTTGTCTTCAGAGCAGGGCACAGGGAGCATTGATAAAGTCATCTTGTAGTATGAATGGGTGCATGCTCTGGAACATAAAGTGCAGGGAAAGTATAGGCTACTTATTAATCGTAGAATCATGCATCTAAAAGACACCTGTGGCATCTTTGGTTCCGCGTTCTCATTCTTCATTTGCGGGCCCCGTTGTTGAAATTATGTCACTTCCAGGCCCCAGTCATGAGGGCGCCAGAGATCAGGTGTCATGGCGGCTCGCATAGTCCGCCATATGGCCTACAGACAGACCCTTCCTCATTGACTTTGGCCACCGCAGTGTGTACATCCCTTCTGACCGAACTAGCCGAAGTGATCACATGATGATGTCAATGTAGAGATCGCCCACAGTTGGTTTAAAATATCATGCGGGTGGCCGCATTGCCATGTGGAAAAACTCATCTCATATGTTTCATGACAATTGCATACTTTTTTTTCACCGCTAAATAATCTAAAGCGATCATCCTCTTCCATATGCTGAAGTGTATGCTCCTTCCCCGCAGTCATTGTTGTTTTCCTTACTTGGTACAGAAAAAAAACATTGTTTCCATGCTTCGCCTGGTTATCAAAACCATTCAAAAAATTTGAATCTGCGCTCTCCACTGGCGTGGAGTGTCACTAAACGAACAGTTTGAAGCCTCATTGAGTGTACAAATGTACCCATTTGTATGCGGCCCGTGTTCAGCTGTGGTTTGATTTCGGCTGGATTCACCTTCGTTTTCACCCAGCTTTACAAGCGCAGTTCCCTAACTTTTGCGCTACACTGGCATTTTAGGAACCACACCCTTAGGAGGGCTGTGCCTGTCAATCAATCAAGGCTGACACTTCTCCTCCTGCATTTTCTGAGACACGTGGAAAAACATAGGAAATGGCTGCCAGACAGAATGAGCTGGCTTCTGCAGTACAGGCTTCAATGCACATTTTTATTCATGAATAAAATAGGTCTATGGACAGCCTTTTTAAAGAAATATAAAATCAAAGCCTCTCCATACACTGTTCACTCGGTGCATTCATAATAACGTCCTTAGCAGAGGCTTAAACCAGATTCTAAACATGGTCTTTTAGTCAACGGGACTTAAATAATGCGTGTTGGTTCCAAAGATAAATACCACGTACCTGCAAGCTTTTGCTTCTGTGAAAGAAAGGGTTTATCTTGTCAGCGGTGAACATGATGTGTTTACGGTAAAAGAAATATAGGCCCACTTTCTGTGCGCGGTCAACGCTTTTTGTGGAATGTTCCTTGCCGCCTGCAATCTTTGATAAGAAACAGGCGTAGAGGGTTTTAAAAAGAAGCGGAATCTGAAATCTACAGAAGTCAGATTAATTTGCACAATATTCACAAGCTTTTAAGTGCAATAAATCTTAAGGATGAAAAGCTGCAAAGCTCTGTCCTCCCTACTTTGTTCTAAAACATAGAAAAGTTGTTCCAGTTATCCCTGGAACATTTATCGTGAAAAAAATGTATAGGCTAGATCACAAGAACTTCAGGTACGGGGCTACGTGCAACATGAAAGGGACACATTTCAAACAATCTATTCTGTCCAGGTGTTCAAGCACAGCGCTGTTTGTTAATCTGAGGCTGTGTTCACATGTGATGATTTGTTACACACACACACACACACACAACTTAAATATAGATGAGAGTACAACTTTAACTGTTTTTTGACTGTCGAGGTAACTTGTGCTAGAGACCAAGAATAGTTCTATTTAGGATAATCCAAGTTTTCTCATTGAAAGTCAAGAAATGCTACCATCTCTTCTGAGGGTTTTAGTGTAATTGAAGTTCTCTTAAGTTTAGTTTAGATGAATCTACAAAAATTAGGAGCCATAGAAAGAGTTTAATTGGATGTAGCCTACAAAGCATTTACGAAGCGCGTTTCTGCAGATCATTAATGCATAGGCCTATGTGAAATGAAAGTGAAAGCTGCATGAGTGGAGTTATTGTTATTTTTTTGTGTGTTGTTATTTTTTTTGATAATAGTTCTTAGCTTAGGCATTTTACAGAGAGCCCCTCCACAGCTTTCAAAAACAAACAACCACACTCCAAAGAATAGTAGGTTGCAGATTTGCTGGGTAACAGTGGGGACAGGGTGATTGCGTGTGCTGTGGTGTGTGGCCCATTTGCAGGGTCATTGTGTGTGCTGCAGTGTGTAGCTGACGAGAGTGAGTGAGTGTGTGTTGGTATGTGTGCTGGGGTGTGTAGCTGATTTGCAGAGTGAGTGTGCGTGTGCTGGTGTGTGTGGCAGGTTTGCAGAGTGTGTGCTGGTGTGTGTAGCTGGTTAGCAGAGTGCGTGTGTGTGCATGTGTGTATGTGTGTGCCGGGGTTTGTAGCAGGTTTTCTTGCGTAGATGTAGGGACAGATGGTGAGAAATGAGCTGGTCCAGATGGTCAGGCGCGTGCTATTTTTAGAAATGGACTGTTAATAGGAAGTCTGATTCAACAGTAAAAGCCCATTAAAGCACTCATAGATGCATGTGCACACAATTACATGCACAGAGACACATACCCACACACACATACACACACACACACCACCACACAGCGGTCAAGCATTCCATTTTTGTTCATATTCTACTTGTCTCATTGATTGTGTCATTACGCTACGCACTGATGATTATCACAATAATAATAATTTAAAAAAATGGAAGGTGACACACACATGCTTATGCATACACACATGTGCATGCACTTGCATGCTTACAGACACACAAACACACACACACACACACACGCGCGCATGATTGTAGTTCAGATCCAGGGCGGTCAAGGTTTGTCACCAGCAGCCGTACTGCTACTCACAAAGGCCGGGATGAAATCGCAGCTTCTCATGTAACTGAATTGTGGACCCTAACGCCGCTGGAAAGTCTCAGCGGAATACCGAGGGGTTGGGCCGCCGCGGGGGCCCCAGGCCGACGCGGGGAATCTCAGCCCCGCAGTTGGTTCCTGCGCATTGTTAGCCGCGAAACACAAACAGGCGTCGTGGTGTCTGGAAGGTCCCTCCTCGTGATGGGAAAACAGTCCGGCGACTGCTTAAGGAGCTGCGGGCGTTGTTTCCCTGCTCAGCAAGTTTGTCTTTACTGAAAGCTGGGATAGCCATATGGTGGAGTGAGAGGACACAGCCGCCGGTCTGCAAGCGAGTACGCTGTACCCCGAACCGCGTCAGCGTCGCGTCAAACTTCCTCTGCGTAGCCCTCAAATGGACGGCCGCGCCGGCTAGCATTTCTGACCTATAATGGACTTTATTTCAGGAACACGGCTCTCAAAGGTCGAGCGGCTTTTTCGCGACAATTACGTGTCATTTCTCCCGTCTGTCCGGCTCCGTTTGTTTACACTTCCCTGTTTTCCGCTGCCATTCTTTTCGTCCGTTCGTCTCTCCGGGGGCGAGGTGGGCGGGGCTCTGAATGATGCAGAGGCAGTGTGGGATGGCGGCTATTGTTTGATTCCCAGGTGGGGAACTCAGTACGTTTAATGCCATATATACATATATATATATACACAACATGTAAATTGTGCTTTCTGCTTTTGGTAGGGCTCTGTAAGGGAATTTGCAAAGCAGATGTAATTAAATAAGGTAACTATTGGCAGGATTTCATTAGGAGATGTGTTAACCGAAATTCTGCCTCTTCTGACTTTAATCTGAGCCGTGGCCTACCAGGTCGTTTGCAACTGCTTAGCTCACCAGAGCATTTTTGCTTCTGAACAGTGCCCCAAATAGTTTATGTTGACACAAACAATGTTTTGGCTGTCTCTGATCGATCGATTTATTTGGATTTGTAGGCCCCATGATGGCCTGTTTTGCTGGCGTTGACACGTCTTTGGTCCTTAAGATGAGAGACCACAGCAATCGACTCCAAATGCTAATGGCGCGCTTGAATCAACTATAGACCTTCTGTTAACTTTCTCCTGCATGAACTAATGATGCAGCGACGCACAGCTGGCTAAGAAACAGCTGAGCCGCCAGTTGTACATTATTTTTTTAGTCTAGTTTTTTTTTTTTTTGCTGTCAGCTGTGATCATTGCCTCTTCGGCAGCATATGCCTTTTTGAACTGTTTGAGGAAGCTTTTTCCAGTTCTCTTTATTCAGGGGGTGTGGCTTTAATGGTGTTGATTTCCCTTCGTGTAGCCTATTTACATTGAACTCAATTAAATTTGACTGCATTAACCAGTCATGCATTAGCACAGGATATGATGGTCCATTGTGACGGGCAATAAAGATCCTGTTTTACTTTGTTGTGCAAGCGTCCTGGTGGAAAAATACAGATAGGTTGTGCAAAGACGGGGGGGGGGGGTACTGAGAGGTGGGGTTGAGAGATACTGTTAGTCGCCTCCACCCTGAAAGCTGTCTTTCAGTGGAAGAGGAGGAAGTGTCTCCAGATGCGCTGTGAACACACCCTATCCACCTCCAGGGAGCTTCAACTTTGAGGAGAACTTTGCTCTGAAGTCTTGCGACGGGGCTTTGGTGTTAAAAACATGTATGCAGTTTGGCTGAGCCTTCCTTCAAAGGAACCTGTCTCCAGTTTGTTTTCTCCAGAGGTCTGACCAGACTCAGCGTATCTGGGTCAGTGATGTCATGCATACCTGTGTGTACTGTAAATGTGTCATCACAACTGCAGCTTCCTGTTGTGCGGTTGGCAGAAAGTTTGCCAACACTTGAAGGCAAACCACAGGGTGGAGCTGTGCTTGGATTGCTGACATGCTTTCAGTACCAGAGCAGAACAGGCAAGCAGTAGGGGTCCCCCGCCAAAATGACTTTTACACTTACCCGCGCACATGTAGAAATGAGAAATACTCGCTGTGGATTTAATATCCTTAGCCTGTATTCCAAGGCTCCCAAGATTGAATACACAAATAATCAACGCTGCCCCTTGAAGCACTGCAGTTTGTCAGTGTTTGTAATAACCTACTGCAAAGTGATCTGCATTCATGACATTCACTCACATTTTCAGGAAGAATATATCATATTAATGAATACTATCTTATTTCTGTATTTCATGAATATTGATGGAAAGAAAATAATGAAGACTGATTTTTTTTTTCTTCCTGGCTTTAGTTAAATGAGATAGTACTGGAACTGTGCCCCAAGTAGTGACCGTCTCTCTAATGTTTTTGTTTCAAGAAGAGCTAGGCCCGTAAGTGCACAAAAACTGAATTAGGGTGCCTGCCTGGTAGCCTAATTAAAAGAATATAATTACATTTAGCACATGCTCTTATCCAGAGCAATGCACACAGCTTATATTTAATACAGTCCATTTACACAGCTGGATATCTGCTGAAGCAATTTGGTTTAAGTATTTTGTTAAAGGGGACAACTGACAGTGCCCCAACTGGGGGTCAAACTCGCATCCTCTGAGGTATAGCCTAGCCAGTTTCATACCCATTCTACTACACTGCCATCCCAACGCAGGTCATGTGATGCAGGATCCCTCTCTAACGTACCCACTTCCTCTTCCTGTGTCCCATAAGGCTGTTGCTCATTTCAGGAGAATGATGACCTCACTGTGAATGTTGGATTCACTGAAGGTCAGCAATGCCAGTGTCTCTGCTTCAATGTTTTACAATTTCCAGAGCTTTCCAAATCTCTGAGAGCTGCCCTCAGTCACCCTATATCAGGAAGACAAAGCACAGATCAATTAGGGATTAGCTACATTATAGCTTCCAGATTCAGGAGAGGATCATTTTACAAAATTCATTAAAAAACCAATGAACAATTTTAAAATACAGACAGTGTATCCGATCAAACAAATGTTTGTGCACCAGAGTTGGAGTAATGAACTGGCTTTTTTATTTTTTGATGAGCAAACTTTTTTCCATGCTGTTAATAATTACTCAGCAGAAATGACTCCAGCCAAATGAGGAGGAAGGGCTTATAAAGACAATTTTACAAAACATTTTCCTCGCCTCCTTAATCCGTTACAGTTTGCTGAGTAACGGTCTTATTTCTCCCCAGAACTAAAGCATTACAATTTGTTTCGGTCATTTCCTTTGGATTTGGAAATAAAATCCACAGTGTACATTTTTTTTTTCTCTACTTTAACCTCTTCCTCTTATCTTGAAATATATGCACATGTACTTTTAATTATGATTTGCCTTGGTGGTCCAATATTTGCATATATGAATATTAATTAATATAACTGTTATTCTAAAGCCAGGCAAGAGAGAGCCTCACCCTTTCATGGATCCTGGAGGCGTGGTCAGACATTCCCGCATCACCTCAGTCATTCAGCCACCAGGCTTATCCCCATTGGAGCTCAAAGTCAATCTTGAGATTTGGACTTGGATTTTTAGTTCCTAGCGCAAAGCCTACAGACCAATGACACACAACCAGGGATGTCAAACTCCAGTCCTAGATGGTCTCCGTGTCTGCTGGTTTCTGTGGTATGCTTTTAGTGAGCAGCAAAGTAGACAATTTGGGTGTGCAGACTTTTTGCCGGAACACAATGAAAATCAACAGATGCTACAATCCTACAGGATTTTAGTTTGATAACCCAGCACTACACAAATATGGTACGATTTTGTAGACATTGCAGGAGGTCTGCAGTTGTGCATTGTACTTCATTGCTGCAAAAGAGGGCCAGAGTCCTTATTTTAAAGACCAGTTCCGGTTGTCCACTGAGGAGACGTGTCTTGGCCATTCCCTAAGGATGATTAAAATGGAGGCACACTAGAGATGAGACAGGCTCTATTCGCTCCTCTGCCAAGGTTGATACCCTTGGCAAAGGGCAGCTGTTAAAGTTGGCAGTGATGAATAACATGGTCATTTGGAAGACGCGAGTGAAAGTGTGTGTGAGGGACGGCGTTGAGACGGCCGTTGAAGCGGGATGATAATGGGGCTGCCAGTCAGGCCCTGGAGGCCGACGGGGATTACCGCTTCCTGTCATTCCACGCATTCCTGCCCCAGTCAGAGCTGTCCGTGACTGGGCCGCTCTGCCCCGCTTTAACTCTCCGCTTCCGCCAAGAGATGGGTGTGTGTGTGTGCGCGCGCGCGCGTACGTGTGTGTCCACATGTGCAAGTGCGTGAGTGGGTGAGTGTGTGTGTGTGTGAGCAAGTGAGTGTGTATGTGTGTGAGGGTGCGTGTGTTTGCTCTCTTCGCTGGTTTCCGCCCAGCAAACATATTTGTGAATGAAACACAAATCTTTTTTGTCAACAGACAGTAGAGCCTCTGCTTTGTTCAGGCCAAGGGGTACAGAGGGGGGTGAAGTGGGCGCAAACAAACCAAGGCGATGGAAACGGGGGTCAGTTTGACCCCGGCAACGTCCTCTTTATAATTCCCTGGACAGAAAAGCGTGTGTTCCCCGCGGCGCTGCCCCAGCATTGTAATTGCCCGCACTCGGCTCCTTTTCCACCTTATCTCTGCGTAATCACTGGCGCTTGTTTTCTACCGCAAGAGCAAACTAATTGCATCCCAAATCGCTCCGGATTCATTTATCCCCCTCAGTAATGCGCTTGGCAGCGCGCCGCCTTGCTGCCCCCCCCCCCTTACCCCTGTGTGGAATTCGGTAATGAACCCAGTGAGCGTGCCCGGCGAGGTGCGGTGTGGAGTAACCCACCTCGCAAGAGCCTGAATTGGATGGGATCACACCGCGCGACGGGGAAGAGCTTTCCTGTCAGGTGTCCGAATGGCTCGTCGGCGGCGGCTGGTTTTCTGAAGCCGGAGTGGGCAGCCCGCGGTTTGATTTCCCGCCGCACCTTCGCTAGCAAATCCAGCTGCCGGTGCGGCACGGCCATTAGGGACTTCAGCCAGTGTGAAAAGCAGACTTCAGCCCAGCTGTGGCGAAGAGAAGATTGGCGCTCGGCAGACAAGACAAGCAGTATCTCTCAGAGCAGTTCCGGTGTTTGACTGTTGCAGTGTTTGACTGTGTGGAAAGACACAAAAGATGTGTGTGCTCCGGGCTGTTCTTATCACGGTTGGTGAGGCCTATTTCTGAAGTTACCAGGGCAAGAATTCTACTCGTAACCCGAGAGCTTACCTCACTTGTCAGGCTCATGAATATGTTCAGCTTTGCAGCTCTGCTTTGCTACTGACCCAATGGTCGGCTTCTGTTTTTTATAAACTGTGATCTTGTGCAGGCAGCGTGCCATATTCAGGTAGCAATCCGAAGCGGGGCCACTCTGTGGGTGGTGCATCAATAAGTGATGTACATTTAGCCATATATATGCTAACATCTTCCATATCTGACCCCAAAAAAGCCAGTGGGGTCACTGCACTAGGTGAAAGAATGTCAGCTGACTATTAATCAAGTGAGACTTAAAATCGAACCACTGTGTACACATCTGGCAAAGCTCCAGAGTCTGAAACGCTTTCCTCGATTTATTAATTAGACTCAAATCAGTCACTTTGACAGCCCAAAAACAATGCAATACTGTCCATTAGCAATGACCCCTTGAACTCTTACCTTCAAACATGTCACATGTTCCTCCGTGATTGAAAATAAAGGGCATACTGCCAAATGATAGTATTGTTTGGTCACTGCTCGGTAATTCTTCAGTAACAAACTGCTATAAACTGCATAGCATAGGCCAGGCTTGATAAATCAAACTTTTCCATATCCCATCATTAGGTAGACAAAATGTGTGGATTCAACTTAGCAGCCCCAGCCAACCAGATCCATTATAAGATTTCTGCTGCACCATTTAGATTACTGGAAGCCTGTGTCAACATTAAGTAAGTTCACAGAGTTAATGGCATATCCCAGATGCTTTATTGGGGATCTGAAAGGGAGACTGCCAGAGAGATGGTAGTTGGATTCCCAGGCAGAACCAAAGCTATTGTGCCCAGGAATGAGATATTTAGCCTTAAGGTGCTTAAATCTGCATTGCTACTGTTACCATCCAGATAGATAAGGGTCGGTATAATATAATCTGTATTAGTCTGGGAAGGTCTGGGAAGGGTGTTAGCCAGGCCTGCCACTGTGGCTCATGTAACTGAGATGGTAGCGCTTGAATAGAAATGTGCCCTTTCAATTCGCTGTGGATAAAACTGTGATGTCAAATAGAATGTAGCCTAATAAAACTGTGTGTGTCTAAATCAATGTAAAGCTGCTTAATGTTGCAAGAGGCAGTAGAGTAGCATTATAGTTAGAAAACTCGGTTTGTGACTGCACGGTTGTAGAATTGATTCCCAGGTGGGGCACTGCCTTTGTACCCTTGAGCAAGGTACTTGACCTGAATTACCAAAAGTGTCCAGCTGTATAAATGTACGGTATGTAAATAAATTAAGCTGTGTCAGCTAAATGGCTAAAATGTGAATTGTAAGGGAATAAGTACGGTAATGTAAATGTAATATTAGGTAATAATTTTTGGATTACTTAATGTGCGGTGACCATGGCGATTAACGCGTCCCCGCGCCCGGCTCGTTCTCCCGCAGGCCCTGCTTAAGATGGACTGCCAGGGGCTGGTGGCGCGGCTGGTCATGGACTTCGTCCTGCTGACCACGGCCGTGGAGGTGGCGGCCCGCTGGAGGGAGCTGGCCGACAAGCTGGCCAAAGTGTCCCGGCAGCAGATGGATGCCTACGAGGCGCCCCACCGGGACAAGAATGGGGTGGTGGACGGCGAGGTGAGGGCAGTGGGACCCCGCGTCGGGGAGGGGGCGGGCGGGTTGGGGGGGGTCAATATCGCCCCATGGAGGCCGAGCCAGCATTCCGCCTCTCATTAAAATGAACAATGTTACAGTAAACAGTGGGTTTCATTTTTAAAAACAGTAATTATTACCAAAATCCAAATGAATTTCTCTCTGCAGGCAGTTCTCTCTGTAGAGATGGCATTGGTTTGCATTAATGGCTTAGTTTTCTAGTTTCATCACTGAATTTATTTATTTATTTATTTACTTATTTGCTTATTTTATTCATAATGACCTTGCACAGCATAACGAGATAGATAATTTATTGTTACGTATTGACTGATAGTTTTCTTTATTTGCTTTATTTTGCTAATATTCACTGTGTTTCTGTGGAGACCATGTGAGCTCACATTTTTATTTACATCAACCAAATTTCCTCAGCCTAGGATGTAACAATGCAGGCACATCAAGGCTAGAAACAAATTAGGATGAATTTGTGTAGGTATTATATAATTTTCATAAGATAGCAGACCAGGAGTTATTACGGATGGATACAACCATAAGAATAATAAGTCTGACAATGACAGTATTACACAGTACAGTTACAGGCACTGAGGCAGAATGAACAGAATGGGGACTGAAATGATGGAAAAGATAAGAAAAGCTAGGAATATTGAGGGAGGAATTTAATAGGGAGCAGATCAAAGGACGATATTAAGCCCAGGGTATTGTCTCGCCTTTGATCCCATCCTCTGCCCTCTCGCCACAGGCTATGTGGAAGCCAGCGTACGACTTCCTGCTGACGTGGGCGGCCCAGATCGGGGACAGCTACAGGGACGTGATCCAGGAGCTCCACATGGGTCTGGACAAGATGAAGAGCCCCATAACCAAGCGCTGGAAGCACCTGACGGGCACGCTCATCCTCGTCAACTGCCTGGACGTCCTCCGGAGCTCCGCCTTCAGCCCCGCCGCTCAGGATGACTTCGCCATCTGAACCACGCCCAATGCCTGAGACTCCGCCCCCAGCCCCCACTTCACCAGGGAGGGGGGCGGGGTCTTTGTGACTGTAGCCCCGCCTCTTCCTGACGCCCGCCTTTCATCATCGACCGTCAAAATGGCTGTTTGTTCCCGCCCAATCCCCAGTAGGCTCTTGCCTTCTGCCCTGCTCCTATGGGAGAATTTGGCATCTTTGCCCTGCCCCTTCCTTTCCCCCCTAACTCAGAAGCAATTGTGGGTAGCCTCCCTAGCCAATCACTGTTGTGGTCTCAGTATTTGGTTTTTTGCTAATTTGTAAAAGGGTATTTTTATTGATGTCCTTCACAGTATATATTTTTTTACTCTTAAAATGGCACAGCACCAGTTTTTTAGAACCACTGTGACACTATCCAACATCATTTACGTAGAGACTGAATGCTAATTATGGGGGGGTGGAGTTTAACTAAATGTTAACCCTGTCATGTCTTAAATGGGAAATATATATGTATATTTATATACGTTCAAATTTTTATGTTGAAAACACAATGACCGTGTTCAACTGTCGGATTTCTGCTCACTTTTGGTCTTTTTACATTTCATTCTTACTTGCTTAACCTTAAACGCGAAGATGAAAAACAGCGTGTAAGTGAGACCTTCTGATTCTTCTGAAGAGCGACCTCCGTATTTTTTATTACTTTAAAGCTTTTCCACATACCTTTGCTCCTGCTGCAGCTCTTTATAGAATATTCCAGAAGACATTTCTACCGGTTTATCCACTTTTTACAAACATGATTTTGTACATTTTGTATGGAAGCTTATCAAACAAGTGAATAAGGCTTTTTGACACGTGTAGCCTATATGCTTTGAAAACAAGTGTCTGTCATCAATGCCAACTACCTTTATTTCAAGAATTTGCCCTTCATTTGAAGGCTTTCAGCTGTTTTCTGTGGTGTATTCAGTGCAGAGTACTGTATCAATGTTTAGTGCTGGGGGGTGGGGGGGTGGGGTTGTATTATTTTATGACTGCATCTGTTTTCGAGGGAAATAAAAAAAAATGAATGTAAATATTTGTACACATGGTTACAGGGATATTTTAATGTTGGACTTATTGTTTATATTCTGAAAAGTCTCGCAAGCACGTCTCCATGGTGTCTGGATGAAAAAATGTGTACATCTTTCTGGTGGAAGAGTGCAAGATATTTTCAGTCATTTGTGTTTGTGTGGTTATTTTGTAGTCCACTGAGGCATAACATTGGATGCGCTCATGACCCGAGTCAACATTATTTTTGTTAATTTGCTGCCAAAAATGTTTGATGAAAAGACAAGTCATTTAAAGCCATCTGTCAGTTTTTTCCCCCATTAATTCAATAAAGTGGATACATTTGGAAATATTTCTTGCTACATCGTTGTATCCTGATCATAATTCTTACGAGGAAAATTCACATTAATATCTCTTCTGCACTGGCGAGCTGGAACCACATTTATCTTCCTGAATTTAGTCTGGTGAATTCATATTATTATTATTATTATTATTATTTATTTTTTAAATCAAGCTTCCGCTTCTGGCTTTCTCTGATCGTTTGCTGTGGTCAGCCATAGTAGTATGCTTCTTTCCTTCTTTCATGGTTTTGACACTTTGATTTTAATGCCGACAGTATCCGATGAAACAGCTTTGTAGCTTGAAAGTAGGCCAGCGCATCATCGCCATCCGTCTTGGCTAACATGTAAGTGTGACACACAAAAAGAAATGGATAATCAGCCAGAACTTGAGTGAGTGAACCAGCCTGTCTCCAGTTTTTCCATTATTGTCAAGGAACGATTACTTTGCTCAGAGTTTCCCAGCCTGGGAACTGAACGCACAACCTTGAAGTTACAAGCCCAGTTCCATCATGTCACGCTACTGTTAAACACTTCATTTGGGAAAAAAAGCCCAAGGTCCATCTTCACCAACATCTCTTTGACTTGTTGTGATTTCAGGAGCCTCTGTAATGACGCATGAAAAATAAGTGTGGTGCAAAAAACCACTCTAACAATCCTTACATTTCTTCGCCCCTCAGGGAGAGCAGTTCCGGGAGAGGTTGTTCCTCTCCTAAATGTATTCCTCCTCTGAACTCAAACACCTGATCAAGGCCTTTATTTGGAGAAGTTTCTTCCCCCTGGATTCTAAATTTCATTAAAATAAACATGCAGATACTGTATGTGAGAGATCATTTTTAAGAGTTCTGACTTCATGTCAACAATAAATGATGAATAAATTTATTTGGAAAAGCTTATGGGTTTGAAAATCAAGTGTTAGATGTTGGATGTATCAAGCAAAAACAAAGTTAATGACCCTGCAGGCCAGATTAATAAACACTTGCTATATCTAGCAGAACATTTCTGCTTGATTTCATTTCCCCTGTGCTAAAGAGGTACTTACTTAAGAATGCTACTTCCACATTTAGAAAACATTGCTACTGAACAACAGCTGAAACGGTTTAGCACGGTCCAAGCCAGGGATGTCAAATTTGTACTGGAGGGCTGCAGTGTCCTCTTTAATGGTCAGCTGTCAGTCAACTGCTTTAGAACAAGTTGTGTTATTTGGTCATTCAATTACTTGAATGATTCGCTGGTGCTGAAACCTAGCAGACACAGAGACACCGCATCCCACCAGAACTGGAATTAAACCTGAAGACCCCGTGACCCTCCAGAACAGGAGTTAAACCTGCAGGCACTGCAGCCCTCCAGGGCTAGAGTTAAACTTGCAGATGTAGTGGCCATCCAGGACTGAAATTAAACCTCCGGGTACTGCGGCCCTCCGGGACTGGATTATGACTCCTGGTCTGGTCTGTGTGGAAGACTACTACATTACATTACATTACATTACATTATGTAATGGACTACTACTGCCGATTACTCCTGTAATCACTGAAATTGGACTGTCTGTATAGTTTTAATATTTTTCTTTCCTTTTAATTGATGGATAAATATTCCACAGATTTCTTTTTTTTACTTGGCGGTGCAACTTTCTGAATTATGGTCTTGTGATGTATTCCAGAGCATTGTGTAAAAGCTTCCAGAGCTTATGCACTTACCCCTTTTCACTGATGCAATGTTTTGACAAAGCATCAGTATTAAAAATTTTACTGTTTTGAAATTTTCAGTATTATCTTAACTCAAACTGAGTGTTTGTGAGTCCAAGAGGGATCGTACTCCAATAGAGCAAAATTAAATCTGAATAGGTTTACTGTGCAGAGAGCTCCTGTGTGTTTGCGGTCAGACACCTCAGGATCCACAAAAAGACTATGAACAGGCAAAACGCTGACAGTTCTGCAAATTTACAGTGCTTGACTGAAAGTGCAGACCAATTCAGAGGGAAAAGCAATGGAAGGGGAGTGATGTGTTTCAGTGCTCCTGGGTTCTATCCGTTTGTTTATTTAACTTGTTTATGCTTTCCCCAGCACTTTATTCATTCTTATGCTGAAAATCAGTCACATGCAGTATTTTAACTGGAGCAATGGTTCCAAGGGCATGTTTTTCACGATTCTGCAGTTAATATACGGATGACTGCGGGAGAAATAAGGAATTCAAATTAAAATAAAGTTGGAATTAATTGCAAAGGCATAAAGTAGAATGCAGGCAGCCATATGTCACGTATCACATTGGGGTGAGCAACCCTGTGGACGCCAACTGATGCTGAACCGTTTGCATCACGATCTTTACATCACAATGTCCATTTCCTCAGAGTCTTCATCTCTGTTGTTTTGCTAGTCACTGTTTAATCGTCTCTTTTAATCAGATGTAAACCCCTTGATGCAGACGGGGACCATTACCTTTTATGGAACAGGGCTCAGGAGTGTATAACTCGCTTTCTCTACCATTATTTTATTTTGCAAGAAATTTTTCATTATTATTATTGTCCTTTAAACATGAAACATCATTTTTTAATGAGACAGGATGGATTTAACAATTCCATACAAATGTGTGTTTATTGTATGTAGCGTAGCGATCCACTGCCGAGGCTGCCTAACTGCTCTGTAAACAGTGAATTAAACTTTAGTGCCATGGTTAGCACAGCCGTTTCTCACCCCTGGTGACCCAAGCTCAAGCCTTGCCAGATCCTTGATGTTACTACATGTGACAAATAGATTATTTCAATTTTTTTTTTTTTTTTTTTGGCTCTATTCCACAATTTTAGATTTTTCTTTTTAAATCAAACAATTCACATTTGGTTGAAGTGCAGGTTTTCAGCTTTTATTAAAGGGTATGTTGTTTCATTCTACAGCAAGACAATGATCTCAAACATACTGCTAGAACAACAAAGAAGTTTTTCAAAGTCAATAACTGGAATCAAACTGAACAAGCATTTTATATTGTGGTGAGAAAGAAAAAGTATTTGTTGCCTGATGAAATGAACATTCTTTATTGCAAAGCCATAAATGTCTAAAGGGAAAAAGAATGCTTGTGTAAAGCAACATAGACTCTTCAATTCTTCTGTATTTCATTTCCAGGGCTTAGGGTCTAAATTGTGGTCTCAGGCACAGTGGACAGTCTCGGACATGCAATGAAACCAAATTTGAGAAATAATGAATGCTGCAAGGTTTGTACAGGTCAGCGGTGCGTAGCCTCGTGCTAAAGGAGCCAGGTGTACAATCAAGAATGCAAAAGAACTGATCCGTTTAGGATTGCGTGCCAAATTCTGCTCTATATTATTTCATTAGTTCACTCATATTTGCATCTGACTTTGGTATATGTGCAAGGTACAGCCACAGACTCCCCTAAAGATTTTAACCATGCTTAAGTTCAGGAGTGAAGTTCATTGTAGTTTATGATCTGTTAGAAAACTAAAACTACGGTAATTGGTTGGAACAGAAACCAGCATGCAGATCGGCCCTCCCGGACAGGAGTTGTGCACCCCGGGGCTAAGACTAAAGCGCAATCCATTTCCACTTAAGATGTATAAATACTATCAGCACACACCATTTCACTGATGAATGTTGAAACATTCATGTCATTTAGCCTCACCTTTACTATAAAAACATAATTGTGACTATTTCCTTAAAAGTAGCTACTGAATTATTTGGATCAACTAAGCCTCACCCAAAAGCCTGAAATAAGAGCAAAATCAATATTTACCTATATTTTTAAAAAATAATATTGGTTAAAATACTTGTTAATAGCCTACCCATTTGAAATGTGAACTGTTGTGTCACTTTACAGATTTGAAAAAAACAAAAAAAAACTAAATGGATAGTTTGCTTACAAATTCTAACAAGTTGCCCTTCAATAGAAGCATCTAACTGACTGATATATGTATGACTAGTGTACTGAAGTGGCCTGTTTTTCACCCTTTCAGAAAAGACTGGCTGACCCTGTTTTCCCCTTAAATCTGAATGGCCTTTAACCCAACTGTGTGTTTAACACTTTGTGAGGGGGGCGGCGTGGTCGTGGTGCTGGCTGCAGGCGGAGAGATGGGGGAGTGGATTAGTCGGGCGGCAGTCGCAGCTGTGGGCAGTTACGTGATTAGTGCTAACCTTGATATGTGCTGCCTGCATTGAAACCGGGTGACCTGAGATGCACAGGGTCAAGTACAAGAGCCACAACAGCAACAGCAGCAATGACAACGACTACGACTATGACAATGGCAACAACGGCGACAGTGACAGTGTTCTATCTGCACTTAGTTCAGTCTTGGTTTGAACCTTAAACTAAACTTGTATATGTATGAAGTGTATGCAGATGGAATGCTCCCAGTCATTCAGAATGGATAGCTGCATGTGCATTTTCCCCAGTTAAATGACAAAGGATACAAGGATTGATCACTCAGAAAACTTAATAGGGTATTGTAGGATTTGCTGCATGAATCATATTTTATAATGTTCTTATGATTGATTTTTTTCACAAAAAATGTTCTATTTGTTCATTACTCTTTGACCAACCATCGTTGCTGCGAAAGTCAGCATTTATATCAGTTCAGGACATTTTTATCTGAGTCTGTAAGTCATGCCTGTGGGAATCAGAACTGAATAGACAATTAGCTTCTCTACAACTCATCTCCAAAGTTAGCCTCAAGACAACTAGCTTCCCTGAAACCAACCTCATCTAATTGTCAGTCTCCCATGTGTTCTGTGTATGTAACAGTTATTGACACATTTATGAAGAGAATAGAGGTTTAACACAGAAACACACACACACGCACACACACCCTACTGTCGCTGTTTTATTTTTGTAATCTTGCACATATATATGAATAGCCATAGGATACTATGGTAAGTCAGAAATTTCTGAATCGTTATATTGTATTGAAAGCAGCTCTTGCCACAGCCAAAAGGCCCAGTGGTATTAGTGTAGAACAGACTTTCTTAAAATGTGGGCTTTTTGAAAAAGACTTCCTCAAGAGCATAAGAATAATAAAGACAAAAACAGAGAATCAAAATATTTCTTGTTTATTCTTCATTTAATTTAATTTAATGTCTCCCATTTGGATTCTTCAGTTGGACGCAGGAGGCTGTCAGTTGCCATGGTTATTGTTTTATCCTACCAGACCCAAGTTCCACAAGTACAGATGGGGGGGGAGCCCAAAAACTACACCCCCCCCCCCCACCCCCACCCCCACCCCCAACGTCCCCACTGTCCCGCTTTTCTGTGGCTCAGACACACCACAGAATCCAGATTTGCTCCAGTACTTATTTCTTTCTTCTTGCCAGCCACTGCCACAGTGACTGGTGTGGGAAGGTCAGACAGGGGTACCTATTCATTGATTTACTGTCCCACTGAGCTGTTAAAAGCCTCACAAATACAGAGGAATTGAATCTTGATACGTGAGGGATTATCTTGGACACTTGAAGTTTTGCACAGATGGCTCTACTGTCTTTATTCTGTGGTGGTGAGAAAGGCCAGTTCTGCACAAAAGATGTCCAATTCCTGTGCCACCGCGTATTGTTCTGAAAATTGAACTGGCTGCCACTTGCTGGCTAAAAACAAAGTTGAAGCTAGAGCATGCATTCCAGTGGAGGACTGAAAGGGTGCCCTGTTTAGAATTCTGTTCCTCTAAGAATGCTAATTTATTTGCCTCCATGCTTGTCTTTTCTTCTTTGATGAAAGAGAAATCCCTCACCTCCCTGATTGGTTGCATCTCTGTTCATCTTCAATAGAAGGTTTCACATCATTGATTGTTTGGCCTGTGTACCTCAAATTGGCTGGCTGTCTCAGAAGTGCTTGGAAATTATATTTCTGAGTTAACCCACCCCTCTCTGTCCTAGGTTTTGATATCATTCCATTTCTTGTAAAAAAAAAAAAAAAATTAAATGTGATGCCAATCCAGGATCAGCGGATATGTGCAAAAGGACAGATCAGCATGAGACGCAATGAGGAAGTGATTGGAACTCAATATCATTAACAACAACAATGGCATATATTAAATGTTTCAAAACCAGGCATGTTTTTTTTTCATCATAATGCCCAGTTTATTTTGTTTTAATTTCAAATTCCTTCTACACATTTCAGCAGTTCTGAAAAATGCTGACATTTAAAAGCAATTTAAAAAGCTACCTTCCTAGACTCAGAGGGTGGCTTTAAATGATTAGAGTTAATGTGAGTTAACTTTGTTTAACATTTTCACTGATTATAGCCTATTCATGAATAGATGTTTGCCAATTTGTAGCAATGTCTATAGGTTAGGTGTTAAAACATTTTGTTGAAGCGCATCAACATTATATTTAACAATGTTGCCCCTATTCACAGTTTTAAAAAAATGCCTGGATCGATCTACAAGAAATGTGATGCTTGCAATACATTCAAGTGAGTGCAAAGGGGCTGAAAATAGTTAAAATAAGCATAAATTAACACAGAGGGATGTACTGACCACACATCCAGCAAATATCTATTCAAAGTAATGTTAATAACTGTAATAACACACATTTCAAGTAAAACATAAAAGCTGTATTTAAAAAATATTGAGTGATACAACTGTAGAAAATGTATATGCAAAATGTCATTGTGGAATTTAGTCTGTCAGAGAAGCGCATTGGTCTCGGTCACACCGGCTGGTGGAGAGAGCACACGCACCTGAGTTGCATTGACTAATTAGCCCAGGTGCTTAAAGGTGTGTTTCTCTCCACCGTTCGGGGCCAAGACTGGGATCAAGTTTATGATTTTCAGTTCATTTTATTTTGGAGTTTTTGTTTGAGCACACAAGATCAAGAAAGTAAAAGAGGAGCTGGTCAGGTGAAAATCTGGCCAGCTATGAGCGGGGAACTGAAAAGTTGCCACTCTGTTTTGCTTCCTTTTGTCTTTGTTATTTTAGTCTGTTGTTTTAGTTCATTGTTTTTGCCTGGAACCCGTGAGGGGGAAGGATGAAGGCGTCCGTTTATTTAATTTTGTATTTTGTGTACGTGCGGTCTCTCTCTCTCCATGCGGCAACCAACTGTGCATTCCTGGAACTGGGCATCTCCCTCCCAGGGGTATCACGCTGGCGTGTGACAGTCACGCTTCTATAACTTTGGAAAGTTGAGTGCCATTTTCAGTAGTAAAACTAAACGACCTATATAGATTGTTAGAGTCTTCATAGACTTGATGTTCATGATTAGTCAAACTAATTAAGACTGATTTTGGCATTATGCTTGCATGCAAAATGTTATTGGCCCTTAGCCTGTATACTGTATACAGTACACACTGAATGTAAATGGCAGTTATCTTGCTTGAATTATAACTGCATACTGTATGAAATTATGTGAATATTTTGGGTAGCAGTGTAGCTGTGGTGGTGAGGTGCTGATTCTGCACAAAAAGATGCCCAGTTCCTGTGCCAGTGGGCATTGTTCTGAAAATTGAATTGGCTGCCACTTGCTGGCTGCACACAAGGTGATTGTGAGTGCATGTGTTCCAGTCGTGGGCTGAGAAGGTGTCCTGTTTATCCCCAGAATGCTAATTCATTTGTCTCCATCCTTGGGTTTCCTTCATGGATGAGGCAGAAATCCCCCCATCCCTGTGATTAGTTACATCCCTGTTCCTCTTCAATAAAAGGTTCACATCATTGATCTCTTGAACTGTGTGTCTTACTTTGGCTGGCTGGTGTCATGCTAAGTGCTTGAAAAAAAAGTGATTCCAAGCTTTTTGTAAAAAAAATTAAATAAAAAATGTGATTCCAATCCAGAATTGGCTGAGAAGTGCAAAAAGACAGTTGAACATGAGACAGAATGAGGATATGATCGGAACTCATTATTAACTACGACAACAATGGTATATATTAAATGTTTCAAAACCAGGCGTGTCATATTCATCATTATGCACCATTTATTTTGTTCACCAGTTTTAATTTCAGATTCCTTCACTGCATTCCAGCTGTCCATGGAAACGCTGACATTTAAAAACAATTTAAAAGCTACCTTCCTAGACTCAGAGGGCAGTTTTAAATGATTAGATTTATTTTTCTAACTATTTTTTATTGTTATCACGATAGTGAAGCCAGTATGAATACCTTTTCATTCTGACAATGTCAAGTTTGTCAAAGCACATCCAGAGACGTTCACATCTTATAGACGTGAGAAGGACATTGGTAGCTACCATAGCCAGTTCTATGAGAGTACAAAAGCATACATTGAACCCTCTGTTTGAAATGTTGCTCCTTCAGTTCAGTTTACTTAAAATAATATAGTGATCTACTTCATTTAGAGACCAGGCGGGGATCTGGGATAACACTCAAGCTTCCTTGTAACTGAAAGGATTTTACCTTAAAGGCATACTATGCAGGATTTCTTAGCCTGTGTTTAGAATCAAAATAAGTCTTTGCCTCTGTCTTCAACACCACCCACTCATTCAGACTAAGTTACCCCACTTAACGTAGCTAGCTGGATAGCTAGAACTAATATTACTACCACAAAATGAGTGACCATGATTAATGAATTTCATTATTTTGAACATAATAGTGGGTTTGTCAGATATCAAATTTTTAGATTACCACCTTTAAGAAACAGGCGGTGTAAATTGATCAGGCAAACTTGCTCTGTGTGACTACAGTAATGTTGTCAATTCCCTCACTGTTTATCTGCCCCCCCTCCGCATTACAAACGCCAAAGTAATGCCTTTGGGGCAATTAGGACCATGCTGGAGGTTGTTGTCCTGGAGAGTTTCCTCTCCTTTCAGAATTTTATGACTTTACCACCCTCCGGAAGAGATACAGGACACTCAAACTATTAGCATAGAGATGCAGTTGGCTAAAGAATGCTAAAAATGTCATCTTCCTTTTAAGTTTGAATGCAATCTGTGACCATTAATTGAAATCCTGGATTGAAAATCTTAATTTCTTAGGCAGGTGTCATTCAACTACCTTAACCCATCCCTGTCTATTTTTTAAGACTAATCATCACAGATTATAACCTTCAGTCATGTCACATTTACACAATAGACTTGCCTAAAAGAGGTAAACTACTATCCTGTTGATGATGATAATAATATAATAATAATAATAATAATAATAATAATAATAATAATATAGGCACCTATAACAATATCAGCACCTACTTGTAAACCTTGGTATTGCTGCCCACCCTAGCAGAGTTTAAACATGTTTATAACCTACTCGTGGCGTAACTTAGCTCCTAACCTATCTAGTAGACTAGTTGGCTGTAGACTGAAGTGGACTAGTTGGCTGACTGGCATTAACATGTCCAGGGGTAGACAGATGTAAGAAATGGCACTGACCACCACCAAGCCAATGAAACTGGAGTCCAGAATATATTCTTTGTAACTCCAAGAGAAGGGTTGGGAAATATAACTCCAAGGCTGTTCATTTCCCAGGTGGGTCACTGCCATTGTACCCTTGAGCAAGGTACTTAACCTCAGTTGCTTCAATAAACATCCATCTATATAAACAAATTCTCTGTAAAGAATGTAAGCTGTGTAAGTCACTTGGGATAAGAATATCTGCTAAATGACCAAAATGTACTGTAACTGTAAAAATGAATGAACCATGTACTAAATCAGTACTGTCTCTCAGTGTCTTAAAATAATTGGAATGCTTGTATAGGCAGATGGCTGTATTATTTTTGCACATGCTTGGACTGCATTATGTATTCTGTTCATTCAAATCTAATATGTTTTGGCATCAACTAGTGATAGAATTTTATCCAAAAATGTGTCCATAACATTACATAAAACTGCATATCTTGAATAGATTTATGTATTCTTTTTTTTGCAATATATACCATTTTAACAAAATTAAAAAGTACACCATACATACCATTGAATAGATGCGAAAAGATAATATTTGCCCCCCTAGGGTTTTTATAAACTCCCGTTTGTCTCAGCGAGACCTGTGTATTGTGTGACGCTTTTTCTGGTCCTTTGGGAAATGAGTTATTACTGCACCACAGAGCCTGTCCGTTTGGGGTCAGCCACGAATGGGACAGCAATGTCCATTAGGAAGTTCAGGGTGACATTGGCAATGTCATGGCTAATGTCGAGGGCTGCTCTGTGAATGGAATCGTTTTAGCTGTTCGACACTATTATCACACTTTGGGTGGTGGTGGAAAGCTTTTAAGATGTCACTGTGGCACTCTGCTCTGTTTCCCCAACGTCTATGGTTGCAGGGATACGGCTCAGTCAATTTCACTTCCTGTTTGACAGTCTTCCTATGTAGTGTGCATCACCTCCTGAGGGATGGTGGGAGTGGTTGTCCTTCTGTACTTGGAAAGTGAGGTAGGCAGAGATAGAGAAAGTACTAGAGCGAGAAAGAGCAGCTTGCTGAATGGACTACTGTGACAATTACTCATGTCCTTGGTAACCTCGGCATACGCAGACTTGCCAAGGGGTGTCATGAGAGTGCAGTCTCCATCATCTGAGACACAAAAAGCACCAAGAAGCGAAGGAGGCGTTGGACCATTTCAGATCAAGCAAAAAAAAACCAAAAAAAAACAATGCTTTCTTTAACAGGCACGTTCAGGACACCCACGGCCTTCTAAGGGGAAAACAGGTCACACAACGAAGGTGAAAATATATGCCCTGACCAAGCTGATTACGCTGACCACCAAGCTGAAAGCGCAGTATTTCCACAGCAACAATGACTGTTATTTTTAATCACGAATGTGGTTCTGCACTTTGACACAGACTTATTCCTCCATCGGAGATAAGTGAGGTATTTTCTTTTTTATTTGAATCTGTGGGGTTGTATCTATGCTGCGCTACATTTATATTGTATATTCTAGCCTGAAAGAGGTGCCCGGTGTGCAATGTAAAGATTTACAGAGCATATCCCAGCAGAGCTTCTCCCTCTGGCCTAATTACCCCCAGCACATTTCCATAATTCCAGTCTCTGTGCCTAGGAAGACTTCAAGGTCCTTGAAGCAGCCATCACCTAGCAACTTAACGAGGAAGATATGCCATTCTGTAGAACTCCGTTCCGTTTTTTAAAACCGGCCGTGTATCCCTTTCCTATTAGCCGGATGCTTCTAACCGTCTTTGAGAAGTGGCGCTGACCTCGGCTGCGTTCGTTGGAATGGGCTGCGGTCTGTCTTTTTATACCCCGTAAGGGCCGGATTGTTTCAAAGGATCGAGGGCCGAGGAAGTCGGGGGTGTAAAGCGGCTCTCTCGTGGCGCACAGCGGGGTGTTTTGCTGCTTCACCCGAGGCAAAACAACAGAGCTCGCTTCCTGATCTGGCCAAGCTCAAGAGACCGCGGCCCTCCTCGACAGCGCAAAAGCAGCGATGATCTCGGGAGATGGACGACGGGCATTTTAGATTAACTGACCGAAAGGTTTGCTAATTCTGCTGTTAGCCTTAGGGGCGGAGGAGTAATGGTCTATGTCATGTCTCCGGGCCAGATGCAGCTAATTTAGCGCTCGTAAAAGGCCCCTCCATTAATGACCTGAACAGAGCACTCCTTTGACTGTGTTTACAGAAAAAGAAACCTGCTATTGTTTAAAAAATGCATCAGCCCATCTGAACTGCTTCTACTGTACTATTACTACCGTGAGCATTCTTCTGCTCACTGGAGGTTCATTCCAATGTCATATGAGAAGAGCTACATTACATGAAACCTTCTGCAATTTGATTTTACTGCACCTGAAGTGGAACCTGTCCAGTACATTTTCTGGAGCATCTGGCCGTTATCTACAGATGCAATAGGGAGAACCATTCCATTTAAAGGGTGGTTTCCAACTCTATGTAAATAAACTCATTTTGATCTAATTATTTGATCTGGCTAAAAATGTAAATATTGTTTAATTAGATCTTTCAACATTTATAGGATTATTGATGACAACTAGACTGAATACAAAGAGCAATTCAATGTTTTATTTATTATAATAATAATCTATACTAAAATATCTAACTAATACATTTTATTATTATTATTATTATTATTAATAATAATAAAACATTGAATTGCCTCTTATTCACATTCTTGTTGTGCACATTGGGTCTAATGGTGAAATTATTACTTTAACAATATTTACATTTCAATCTGTGGTGGTGGGAAAAAGGTCATCACACAAATAGGAAAATAAACCCTGAAGCCCTCCATCTTAAATGAGCTGTGTGATATCCATACTCCGACCATGTAACATTCTGATCAAAGGTTCAGGGATCAGAGATTGAAGATTACTGTGACACAGCTGGTTGTCAGGGAAGCGGGGGGTGGTTTTCAGTATCTGGCTCCAGCCACTGGAACTCGAGCCCCCCTGGGGCCACGCCCAGTGGGGACCGGATGCAGCTCTCCCGGCTTACCGTTGAGCGAATGGCAGATGTTGTCTTTCTTCTGCCGACATCCTTTTCATCAGGGGCCATTTTCTTTGTAAGTCGACATTAATTCTGGGCCGGGGAGGTTAAAAAAAGTAAAAACAACATCTTTATGCAAACAGGTCTATTGCTGGATTGCTTTCATTTATATGAGAAAGGATTTCTCTTTATACCTTTAAAGGATTTTATAAATAATTTAAACATTTCCTAGAGATCCTTAAGAAAGAAAAACACACAATAAACTCCAAAAGAGAGACTAAAATCATCCTGGGATTAGTGAGTGAGAGAATATTATTATTTTTTTGTTTTGTTACTTTGCATTTCAAAATGCAATACTGTTATTATCAAGCCAGTACTGATAAATTGAATTTAACAGGATTCAATTGGGAAAGAGATACATACACAGTCATGTAAGTTCAATTAATTCATAATAATGGTGATGGCCCAACACTATTTATTCAAGTGTTCAGCAGGAAGGACCGAGTAAGTAGGAAGATGATGGAAAATGTAGTAGGTCTCTCTCTTTTTTGTGACAACAGGACTGAAGCACCTTTTGAAAAGCAGTTCACTCCTAGTAAACAGAACACGGTGTGCCTTGTACACACTGAAACCATGGCAACAGCTGGAGCAGACAGCGACTTATCTCCACCCCCAGTGCTACATCAAGAGAATAGGGCTTGTTGTGTGCGTGCGCGTGTGTGCCAGAGTGCGTGTTTGTGTGCGCGTGAGTGCATGTTTATGTGTGTGTCAGCCGACCCATTATTAGACTGCTCTTTACAAATGATCTAACAGAGCGCACTGCAAGGACAAAAAAATGCAAGCGGGAGTAATAATAACATAAACCACGTGACACAAGAAAAGGAAACTAAACATTGGCAACAGAGACAAAATTACAGCAAATTAATATTGAAAGCAGTGAAACAATAAAACATAAGCTGTTCGACTAACCTACAAAAGAAGCTAACCAGTAACAGATGCAAACATGCAACAGGGTTATCAGTAACAGATGCAACAGATGGAAGTTGCCACAGGTCAGCCAAAACTATGCTGTCAAACGGTAGAAATTGAGCCGGCCAACAGAGCTGATTTCCTTTTCCTCTCCTTTCCTTACCCATCTGTCTTGCGCTATTATTGCAAGTGGGGGTAGATTAAGGGCAGCTGACCTCTGACATTGACGGATGAGTCAGATACACCTGTGTAAATGCAACACAAATACAAAACTACCCTTTTCAAACCACCTCTCAGCGTGTCAAATAAGAGCAAGGCAATACATCACCCAGCACTTAGGAGGCACGTCTAAACATGGCAGCTGTTGAACTACAGGCACGTAGCTATGAGGAAAAACACTGCATTTTGTGGTAGGGACTCTAACCTAAGTTTCTATACAAACTAATCTAAGTTTTGGAGTAAATGTGGAGAAGGACTCTAATTGACCCACAAGATGAGAGAATGTAATTTTTATTTCAGCGGTTCTGTAGCTTAAAGCCCCGCTTTCTTTCAACTGTTAAAATTCTGATGACGAGCAAGCAGTCAGCTACTAAAGTAGGTTTATGTGGATGAAGTTGCTTGGGTATTGCAGTGCTAATCCTTTGGAGATTTGTAACTAAGGAGCAGAACTCCTTGCTTACAAATAACTAAAAGGAAGCCTTTTTAATATTTAATGGGCATATTTTAAAGAAGTTGGGTGAAATATGATATTTAAAAATAAGTAAGTAAATAAATAAATAAAATCCTTACAGCAATTTTTAGGGCTAGTTGCAAAGTGGAAAAACATTACTTTGACTGCTAGACAGTGACACTCTGTAATAAACCAAGCTTGAGAGAACAAGAAGTCTCTCGGTATCTTTTCATAACCAGACTGCTGTGAACATTAATTTTTGCATGGAGTTCCAGAGAGTGGTCAGGATTTTGTATCAGACTACATCTCCGACATTTTACCTCATGTCAAACTGTGAAGCTAGTTCTGTTTTGTCTGAATTGAATAACAAATAATATTTAACCGATGAACAAAATGTACAACATAATCTCTATTACTATTAAGACTATTTAGATAAAAAATCTATCTGGATTCATTCACTGTTGGTCAGCCACCTGGAATTATCAATTAATTTGTTACAATAATAACCCCCCCCACCACAGAACCTTTAAATCAGTATTGGCAAATTAAAGGCTATAAACAATAGGCTTCAATCTCATAATTGAGCTATTGGCAAGAACAACACGCACAACAGCAGACATGCTAATGCTATTTGACAGCTCACTGAAAACGGCTGATCTCATTCTGCAGTGGAACTGTTGCATTGCAGGAGTGCTGTGTGTGCGTGCGTGTGTGTGTACAAAAACCATACCCATGATGCACTTGCACCCCTTTTGAATGATGACAAGAGAATGATATGTTAAAGCTGACAGTGTATTTCATGCAGTTACAGGTTTTTGGGTGTGAGGAGGGTCATTAGCACGGTGCTAACACATCCTATAAGATCATGAGCTCTTTGAAGCGCAAGACAGAGCAGGACCTTGGGTGAGAGGAGGGTCATTAGCATGGTGCTTATCTGAGAACAGCTCCTGCCTCTTCTTCTTATTCTGCTCTATCGACCCGGCTCACAGTGCATGCAAAATCAATGGCCCGCACAGGAAGAGAAAGCGATTTTAGCACATTAAATAAATAAAGGAAACACTATTGTGGCCCCATTGAACCAGGTCATGCCAATAACCAGTCCCCCACCAATAACAGATCTCATGTATGCAGGCCAACAAGACAATGACCTTGCAGCACAAAGACAATAAACTTACAGAGAGTATACAAAGCTGCTATATCAGGTGGCCACCTCATTTTCGCAATTGACAACCAGCTCATTATTTCAACAGAAAATAATTACTTTTATGGGTTTCATTTGCTGGGATATGTTATCGAAATGTTAATGCATTGCCATTTACTGCCATTCCGTGTACATGTTTATAACCAAATTAGACTGAAACCAGGAAATTAATGGAGTGGGCATTTTAGATTGGCTGGCAAACAAGCATTTTTTTTTTGCAGAATTGCTCTGTGCCCATTACTGCTCTGACACACCGACAAGGTGCGATCAATGAGAGATTTATTTTCGTTTTGGCAGAATGACAGATTACATTTTGAGGATGATGGTAAAATTGAGATGAGTGTGACCGACTGACTGGGACATGAATATTGATTTTGTGCACAGAATAAAACGCATCCTCAGAAAAATAACTTTTTGGTTTCAGTTGAACTCTTTCCTGTTGTGAATCCTGCGCAGAAAGAAAGACACCAGCTTATGGGATAAGATTCAATGCCATAAAGTGTGACATTGCTTGCATTCCTCTCTATTTGATTCCCCCTAGTTTGGAAAGCCCATTTGTGCTTACGTTGCGATGCTCTTCGCAAACCTCCGTTCTCGATTCCGGAGAGCACACACATGCACTTGATGTCGTTGTCACTTCTTATCACACCGCAGTTGAAAAAGTCAAGCTCATACAGAGATAAGGAAGATGCTTCAGGTGCAGGTCCGGTGCACAGTAAAATGTTCATTGTTAATTCAACTCCAACAGAGTATGTATAAGTCCAACTGTGAGCTTATGTAATCCTGCAAGAATGAAAACACAGCATTTTAACTGTGTGACATTGCTGATTCGTATGAACCCCATGGTAAAGCCATTGTGCTACAGTGGTAGCCTTCGAAACCTCGTTGATTCCAGACACACACAATGGTCGTGTTCACTTCTTTACGCAGTGAAGTCGCCTCGTGGAAGATGCTTCAGTGCAGCGTCACATAAAGAATTGTTCAGTATCAATCACGGATGTATAAGTCAATGGAGTATGTACTGTAAAGTTGTGTAAACGTACATTTTACTGTGTGGGGGTTGCTGATGCGTGATGAAACATGGTAGTCCCAGCCAGCTGAAACCCTTGGCCCATCATCGACTGTGTGTTACCTTGCAGTGCTGTTGGACACAGTTGGCACTGGCACAGGTCAGATTCAATATTGCACCCGGTAGCACCGTTTGGAGGGGGTGGGAGGTTAGGATGGTTCCAAGGGCCCTTACTGACAGGGGCCCTCAAAAAATTGAGTCGTAATTGTTCAGGGATGGAGTGGCCCAGGGTGGTGGGTCCCATTGTGAGATCTTTCTATTTGGCCCAAATTCCCTGACGGCACCGCTGACAGCACCATAGGGCTCATCCATACACTGTAACAGCGCATTAACACATTGACAGGATGAGCCACCCTGCAGCCCCTCACTCTATGTATTATGGAAATCACCCTGTCCTTCAATATGATGTGTTATCACATGGCAATTTAAGTATCAAAAATAGAAACGCTGTCAGGTTATGAGCATCTTCGGAAGATAGCAAAACAAAACCATTTCATTGGCCTGTTTAACACCTGTGCCCATCGTAAGTCACATGCCATCACATGCATTTTTAGATATATTGTCGGAAATTGTGTAGAGTAATGTATGCACGTGAGGCTTAAGAAACTATTCCACAGATGTAACCAATAAAGTAATTCTAATCTAATCTAAAAAAAAAAAAAAAACAGTTTATTCTGCAGGCTGGGCGAGGGGTAAAACTTTCCCTGCCCAAAGTTTATCAGGAGCTGTGAACTGCTACAGAGCAATTGTGGTAAAACAAATGAGCACCCACAAAGGAAAACTCTGGAATCAAAGTTTTTCTTGACAGGAAGGAATAAACTTTTTTTAAAGGAGAGCAGGCAGTCCACACTCATTGTGCTTTTTTCACTTTATTTAGACAAGGGAAAAGCAAAGAGGGTTACAGATAGAAATGGGATCACAGTATGGAGGCTACCAAAGTGGTGAACTAAAGCATGGCAGAATGGGAGGACTGATATTTGGGGCTGAGACAGTTTCTCAAAGGACTGTAGTACACAGTCTCCCAAAGGACATGTTTCTCGACACACGGCTTTCTACACACTCCTTCTGTAGGGTCCTTTTTCAATGTGTGGTTGAGACAGGACTCCTCCTTCTCCTAATTCAAAACTTCTGTGGACATTTTAGTGTCCCCTAAGGAGTTTGAGGGAGGATGAGCAACCTGTCATACAAACAGAGGGTCAGAGGGGTGTGGGGGGTTTCAGTTTCTGCCTTTTCTGACCCTTTCTAAAACTTCCTTTGATCACGCTTTGTATTACATTATGAAGCCCCTCTTTCCTGATCTTCTCCAAGAAAGAAAGGGGGAACACCATGAATGCTGTGATTGCCAGGGTGAGCTGGAGCCTGAGTTACCAATGAACTGAGTTATAGTCCTGTATGAGCCAGTTTCATTATTTTTCATCCAGTCTCGTGATATGGCCATGTACAAATTTAGCTGTTAATATTTCTGGTCCGAACAAGAAACACTAGGAAAATCGAAATGATACTGCAGCAGACAGTCTACAGATGAAAATTATAACTGGGATCATGGTGCTGGAGGAGAATTGCCTTTGCTACCCCCTCCCCCAATTCCCCGGTTTCCTGCCCTCCCCTCCCTGGCTCTCACAATGACCGGAACCATGGCTTTTGTTCACGTTTCCAGGACGTCTTGACGATCACGCATCACACCCCCCTTCAGACCCTCAGATCCCTTATGCTCAACTAAGTTTTCCCGTCATGCCTTGCAGTAGGCCATCCATGTTGCTGTGAAATTCTCACAGCACTTGTGCATTACGAGGTGACTGTTCTCCAGCTAATATCTGCCATGCAGCTCACTGAAATTTAATATAAATCTTTACAAAGTGAAGACTGGGAGCAAAGCCTGTGTGTTCCAATGTTCCCCTCTGGCCCCATCGAATGATAATATATATTAGTAAGACAATAACAGTTGTAAACAGGAAGTTGCCTCAGTCTTGAATGGGGCTCTATTGTATCATTGAGCCAAGCAGCTAACTAGCATAGTTTCAGTCCATTTCCAGCTGTTTACATGGACAGCATAAGGAAACTGAGCTAAGTAAGTCGTTCTCTCAGTTAAATTTAAAAAAATGTCTCATATAATGCATTGCTCCCATTTACATCAACCTTTCAGACTAAAAACAATGTGATGATGTCGCATGTAACAGGACTAGCCCTACCAGACCCCCCCTCTTGTTTATTTTATTTATTTATTTATTTTTTGCCTGAAGCGAATCCTATTAAGCCCATACTTCAGTCTCTTCTCCAAACATGGCCTTGCTTGCTAATTAAATCAGCATCATCACACTTTTCTTTGGTCCGTTGAGAGGTTTGGATCACCAGTCACGCAGGGACAACTGTTTTATCCCCAGAAGCGGGCTGAGATGAAAACATCAAAATTTGCGCAGTTTTGAAAAGAGAAAAGCACCTTAATTGCCTTAAAACTCTGGTCTCGAAAGAGGAACACAGCCCTGGCAACGATTTCCCTTTTATGTTTTATTATTGACCCTCAGAGAGGCTCTTATCTGCATTCCTGTCTTATCCTGCAGCTCCATCTAAAATGTGTCTGTTGACTGTTTCTAGGTGGATGTGATTTTGAAATGGGGGCTTTCAGATAGATATTAACCTTTCTCTTTTATACAAGGTACATGGGCTCACCGTGAGACACGACAGAAAATGAAAGCAGAATCTGGGAATCTGCTTTACATAGCAAATTTCAAACAGCCCCGGAACCTTTTACTCCTTGTGTGTAATGTCTAAATTTATTTTGCCTCAAAGACTACAAATGTCCTCTTCTTAGCCTGATAAGGGGGAAAATTGGTAATGGTATTTCTGAGAGGTTTCCGAAAACCTATTCCATACGGAATGTATTTTTGAGTGCGTGTTAGGCAGCCTGAAAACTGAGCCATAATTTGTGTTTTTTGACATATTCCCATCCCTCTCTAGATCAGACATGAGGAGACTCATCTTGCTGTAATTATGGGAACGTACGCCCGGGGAGATGAGTGATCTCCTCCATCACTCTGTTCCACGCACCTGTGCTTGTTGCGCACCTGCCCCCTCTTAAAGTCCAGCACAATTTCCCACAATCCACCTGGCTTAGCCTCAAGGGGCCCCCTAGCAGGATTCAGCCAAGAACCATTTTTTATTTATTTAAAAGTTTTTGGCTGAGCAAAATCCGGACCGATGGGATATTCACAGGACACTGAAGTTTAATTAAGTTGTAACAGGCTAAGAAGTGGACCCGGTTCCCTTGAGCTTGACCTGGAATGTCCCCACTGGTACGTATGAGATTCTCAGTGCTACTGCCATGCGGAAACACTTACATACAGCATTAGACCGGGAGTAGGGTCTCCTCTTTCAAGCATCACGTCTCTGAAAGCACAGGAAGTGGGAGGCTGTAGTGATAATAGCTGTAATCTGTTTCAGGCCACCAATAACACTTGTGTTCACAGATGGGCTTAACTGAGTCACTACTGTCACTGTCATGCCCATTATTAATCCAGCAATTAATCTGGGCTAAACTGGGTTTGTCATTTTAATTGGTCAGGTGTGTCACTGTTGAAAACTAATCCAGGCAACTGTCAGAATTGGTGTTATTATTATTATTTTTTTACTTTTTTTGCAACCTGCATTACTTCAAATATCCAGCTTTAAGAATAGATCACATGTAAGACATTACCAGATGCTACACATATAACAGTATCCATTCCTATAGCTGAATATTGAAAGTGAGGCTGGGTCCCTCTCACCCTGGTACGAAGGCGTGGGCTCAGAAACCGCAAACTACTGAAGCTGTGGTGACTGGTACCGCAAGGAGTGATTCACTCTGCCAGTTCAGATACATCCAAGGTCAAGCTGTCTAATCTCCTCCTCCACACATGCATACACACACACACACACACGCACACACGTACAAACACACACACACAGGTGTCATATCTCAATGTGTTAGCCAGTTGGAATGTGTCAGGGGGTTTATATTGCTGCTGATGAGGGAGTAAAGTGGATAAGATATGCTAAATCACAGCTTTCCAAGCAGCGCTGTGTTGAATGATGCCTTAAAAGTAGCGGGCAACTGTTGGGGTTGAATGATCTGGGTGTGTTGGAGGGCAGAGGGATGTGAGGTAGTTCAGTAATGCAGTGATTTCAGGTGACTGCGAAGTCACTCATACCGTTAAGGCACTGTTCTAGGGCGTGGATGGAACCCATGGTCCAGTATTAAATCCAGAAATTAAAGCGATGCATTCCTGTAATTCATTTTATCTATGTGCAGACATTAGTCATTGTACTCAACTAGCTATTTCCTAATGCAACTGCTTTCCTAGGCAGTTAGTATGGTGCTACTGTTTTAATGAAAAGTGGTACAAATTGTGGCTTTGGTCTTTTAGTACAGTATGCAAGAAGAAACCTTTGTCCGCTTGTGCTTACCATTATAAAAAAATAAAAATAAATAAACAAATACATTAATACATTTTCTAAAAACTTTAATGTCACACAGAGTCATTACAAAATATGATCTGTAAGAGATCATCACGCTGAAATAAACGTAACAAATTATTGTTTCTCACTGAGTCTACAACACTATGTCCACATACAATAACCTGGTGATTCATTTATTGAAACATGCACAGAATTAAATGTTTAATTTATGAATCCACACTAGTGCTTGGGCACCGAGGTGTCCTTGCAATTTATGATTACTCATACTAACAAATAACTTGTTTCCTGTATGTTCCTGCCCTCTAGTGGACATTATAAGCACACAAGGAGTAATACAAAAAAGGTCAAATCTGCTTTGTCAAGTTGATTTTACCCCATGCAGCAAGTTGATTTTACTGTAAATTTTAAATCACACTCTCATCACCGTACATGCCCATTTTGTACTCTTAGTGGTCTTCCAGATTGTAGAATAATGGTTTGGGAACAGGGTTTATAACTTTGAGGCTGTAGGTTCAATTCTTAGGTAAAGCGCTGCTGTTGTACCCTTGAGCAAGATGCTTACTTGCATTGTGCATACCTTTAATTTACTTTTCTTCAAAATATTAGTGTCTTATTCAGCCCATTCAGGCTGGGAATTTTTATGATGCATGACATTAACTGAAAAGCAAAAAAATCTATCAATAAAAATCAATCAAATACTTGAACCTGAATATCCAGGTTTATAAAAATGATTTTATGTAAAAGAATGTAAGTTGCAGGACAAGAGCGTCTGCTAAATGCCTACAATAATCATCACAGGAAGCCCTGAGGCCAAGCGGCACTTTTTTACTGTGAAATATTCAGCCGTAGAAAGGCACCAGTTGGGCCTCTGCCAGAATGTAATAAAACGCTCCATAGTCCGCGGAGATAGAAAATGGTTTGCTTGTGAACCCATAATTAACCCTTTTTCTGAAACCAAACCCTTCTATACACACTAAATCAACTCAGTGGATCCTAGGGAACATTTACAGTGGCTTTTTGGCACTTCCTACAAATGCTGAAAAGGGAATGTATTATACTCCTCATCTCATATTGTTCCAATTCAAGTTAGTATGTATCTCATACTAACATACATAGACAGCTCATTTGAGATGGATCTCAAATGATCCATCATATTTCTCCCCTGGTCTGTCATTGAGCCAACTTATCAACTCTACATTTCTCAGTATACTAATCAACATCAATGACACTTTACACCAAAAAAATAAAATAATATCTGAATGGTGCATAGTGTTTGGCGTTAAGTGTTATTAATGTCAATTGATACATTGGAATTTCTAGGGCAGAGGGTCAACCTCTAGTCACGGAGTATCTGCAGGTATTTCTGGTTTCCTTTCAATAAGCAGGCAATGAAGGCCTTTAGAACAAGGTCTGGGGACTCTTTAGCCAATCAATGACTTAAATTAGTCATTGGTGCTAAAACACACAAAAAACCAGCAGACACTGGAGACCTACAGGGCCTGAGTTTGTCACCTATGTTCTAAGGTTTAGGGACTTTCATTTTTGTAGTTGATAGTCCTTTAATGGCTTTGATTTGGAATGTTCCAGGTGGTGCTGGTATTTCAGATAGCAGAAGCACACCTGGTTGCACTTTGAAATTATATTGTAGGTCTATTTATCTCAGGTGTTTCTTAGCCTACGTTAGTCCAGACAAAGCCTCATTTTGGGTCAAAATGTTGGGTAGCTGCGTGTTGCATTTCTAACACTGGGAACTTCATGTGTTCAGCGTTTCTTATTTTTGTCTTTGCTGTGTTGTCAACCCAGCTCATTATTATTTGAATGTGCTTGCACACCCTTTATTATGTTGTTAACAATCAGATAATTTAGATTTAGGTGCACTTGCAACTTGCATTTTGCATCAGTTATTCATGAGATACTGTGGAGCTCAGCAGCTCCACAGCACCTGCTCTATACTTTCGCCTGGTAGACATACTGTCCCTCTCAGTCGAGTCCATGTCAAACACTTTAATCAAAAGTGTGATGAAATTAGTTTCCCTGGCCATCTGGATCCTGAATCAGTTGAGTTTCCAATACCTGTGTTGTCATACAAGTTGTGAATTACTGCCATCTATGCAGCCTCTATTTCAAGATCAACAGCTAATCTCCTGTTCACAGCACTCAAACACAACCTTATATGAAACAAATCCATGCAATGCACTTTTTTTTTTTTAACAAAAGCAGTCAGTTAACTGTATAGACAAAATTATTAATTCTTATTGTGTTCCTCGGATAAACTGTTATGAAAAATCTTGAAAAAAATTAAAGCATTACAGTAGCTAAATTAGGGGCCGAATCTATGCGAGTATTCAAATATGCAAGTTATCAGGGGTGAGCGAACCCTCGAATGGAAGGTGAAATGAAAACCTGCCAAATTTTACCTTGAATGCTAAGGTTTATTTACCATAATACCATGTGCTCAGGCTAGATTATATACTTTTTAACTACCGGACCAAGGCCATTCACCAATGCAACTGCTACAATAGTAACAGTAGTATGGTAGGGGTATTGCTCACCTCCAATAACATTCTTTCATTCACAATTCGTGCCCTACCATTTGCTGACGGCAGGTGGAACCATGGTTCATAAAATGCGTTTCACTGGGGCTGTAACCAAAAGTGTAAAATGTTAAACACTAAAAACACGCGAACTGCAGTATCGGTTTGTTACCTCAGAATGTTTTCACCTGGGAAATTTAACAATGTATTTTACGCAAAGTGCAACTATCAACATAGCAATTAATTGAGAAATAAACTAGTTACTTTGTACATTGTTTAATTGTGCTTATAAGTGGGCGAATACACCCTATAAACAGACTAAACGCTACCTTTTGATTAAGGAAATCTCTTGTGCCTGACTGCATCAGCGAGATCAGGTTTTGCGGCTAAATCTAGTTGTTGACAGCTGATCCAATGGGTCTTTATTATTGATCGCCGGCTTTATCAGATAACAGAACAGGCCTCCACATTCCACCCAAGGGAAAAGTACGCAGATATAATCACACTCGTTTAACTGATGAAAAAGATGCAGTTAAACTGCTGTCTGTCTTTGTGATATTATCACATAATGTATATTCTGAGACTGCATCTTAATTGCATTTAAGCGCAGTTGTGCTTTAAATCCGCGGCAGGTTTAGCCTGGCCCACTATGGGTGGAGTTACTGAATGTTGTGCTCGTAGGTTTGGTTTAGTCAGCTGCTGGACTTGCTACTCTAGTTTGAATTAGGCTGCGGTGGGGGAAGGACATTGTCCCCGTTGTCTCCTTATTTTGTGTGATTTGGATAACGCTGTAGCAAGTGGCGACGTGCCTCGATAAAAGGTTGCCAATTCCTGGATTATTCGCGAAGTAGAGCTCGCGTCCACACCAGTCGAGCAGTGGATTGGAGCTACACTACCAGTTTTATTTCTCCTCTGTTTGGCGCAGGCGACTCCGCGTGGATATCAACGTGTTGACTGAGGGCGAATGGGAAGCGTTGCGCCTCTCTTCGAAGCTAAGGGCAAGCGAAGGAGAACAAACCTCTACAACTGAAGCACATTTTCCCGTCGTTCCAACAATCTCGTGGAATTCAAGCGCGGCGAAATTGGATTTTAATTTGTGTTTGTGTGGGGAATGTAATTGAACGCCACGACACTGCGCTCACGCCGATACGAAGCAACCTCGTTCACTGCTGCAGAGTGAGAGTGCTCAGTAGGCAAATGTTCACCATGGGATCGCGCCTGTGACTCTGATGGTTTCAGTCATACCACGGTTTTCACGGGTGTGGAGCATTTCTTCTGTTCTGGTTTGTAAACAATACAAGGCACCGTTGAACTTGATTGAATCAAACGTGCATCCAGTACTGTAAGCTGACGACATCAAATGTTTTTTAAACGGGTAAAGACCGTATATGTGCTGTAAACATTTTAGTATTTAGCTTGCAAACTATCTTTGTCAGCAGTCGGTACAAAATGGGTAACAGTTTCTCTAATATATCCGCATTTCAGTCCCTTCATATTGTCATGTTGGGTTTGGACTCTGCCGGTAAAACGACCGTTCTTTACCGACTGAAATTCAACGAGTTTGTCAATACCGTGCCCACGATTGGGTTCAACACGGAGAAGATCAAACTGAGCAATGGCACTGCAAAGGGGATCAGCTGTCACTTCTGGGACGTCGGCGGACAAGAGAAATTAAGGCCTTTGTGGAAATCCTATAGCAGGTGCACGGATGGTATCATTTATGTGGTGGACTCTGTGGACGTGGACAGGCTAGAGGAGGCCAAAACAGAACTTCACAAAGTCACCAAATTCGCTGAAAACCAAGGGACTCCACTTTTGGTGATTGCCAATAAGCAGGATCTACCTAAGTCCCTTCCCGTGGCTGACATTGAAAAGCAGTTGGCGCTTCAGGAGCTCACCCCTTCCACCACCTACCACGTGCAGCCAGCCTGTGCCATTATTGGGGATGGACTACACGAGGGCATGGACAAATTGTACGAGATGATCGTTAAAAGGAGAAAATCGTTGAAACAAAAGAAGAAACGATAACTATTCACAACAAAACTTGTGCTGGCTCCACCCTCAACCCCCCACCCCACCCCTGGCACAATTTAGTTCTGTATAGCTCAGTATTTTTGGTTGATGCCACTGCTGACCCGTCTTGAAATGTTTACTTTGCAGTAATTTTGGAACTGGGATGATGGCATAACTACTGCTGCTAGGAACTCTCTTCAGTCCCCAAGTGTGACTTATGATGCTCACAAGAGGACAGGCTAAGGATGCTGGAAGTTCCCACCCCCCCTCCCCCCCCACAAAGTTAACCAAAATAGAAAAATAAATAACTTGCATTGACTAAAGACTAACACAAAAAGTTCAAACAGGCTGGACCCTGTTTGTCACTGCTTCTTTGTGGAACATAAATGTAGCTTTGCAGTTTAAGGAGTTCATTAAAAAGCACTGTGATTTTGAGAAATTACTCGGGACATTAGGTGCAGTTCCTTGTTAATTTACATGGAATGCTTTTTAAGTTTCATACTTTTCTTATTTTTCTTACTTTGCACGTAATGTGGATGTAGATCATGCACATTGAGTTGACTCTTTCCATTTCTGAAAACCTGTGTTTCAGCCTCATGAATTTGATTAATAACATGGAACTGTAGGAATTTAGGTATTGCCTGCTGTGGGTGATAGGCTAAATGACTAAATTTACTGTATGATAATGATATTTTGCCTCCGTTCTGAAGTGGTTTAAAGTAGGCGTGTACAGGGTTGCAAAAAAACATTGAAGTAAATTGTATTTAGCATGCTGGTGTAAACTCACCAGAGAAGGTTTGCGTACAACATGCACCCTTACAGTTGCAAACACAACTTTGCACTTTTCTTTTTTTTTTTAAATACAAAATGGTAAAGTACTACACTGTATAGCAAAATGAAACTGTACAGCGAAGCCAAAAAAAAATCGAAGTATTTTTTAAATAAAAAAAAAAATGTTATTAAAAACATTTGTAGTGACTTGTTATTTTTTAAATGGCTAACCTGTTAGGGGCAGTATACCAATGAGTGTCATACTAAAACCATAAACCATTGGCAGATAATTTTTGCCCAGCTGACCATTTGAGATTTTGAATTAGCTGTTCAATTGCAACGTGATTGGTTTTGTTTTTCACACTGCTCCCTACTGTCTATACACTTCACATGGTGACCTCTATCCTTCTAAAACAGCAAAAAAACATCAGTATTTATGGGTTAGCTTGCCATTACACCCATTTAGCAGATAATCTTAGCTAGAAAAACTTTAACACCGGAGTTATGCAAGCAACAGTGTCATGTCTGTTTGGATGACCTCTAAACCTTTGAATACATCCCAAAATGTCTTTTCCAGGCAAGTCTGATGCATACACATAAGGAAAAAATAGTGACTAAAACACATATTTCTAGGCAAACCTTATTCTGGAAGCTTCTTGCTAAGTGGGGGATGGGGTGGTTTTCTTAACATATCTGAACTTGTGAAATATCTCGTGTTTTAATTCTGAAGATATCAACAAGTATACGTACATCACAGAGATTAAATTCATTACTATTTCAGCAAAGCATGCTCAATTCTGGCACAGGACACCTGTTCTGGTTTTCTGATCCTCTTTAACTGGGGAAAAAACTCAAGAACTGGAATAGGAATTTAATCAGTTTCAAACTTAGAGTCAGTTATATGTTCATATGCACACTGAAAACCCCTCCCTGAGCAGGTCTATTTTATTACTCCAGTCAGGTAGCTTTTGCAGACTATAGGAACATAAGGGTTCACATCCAAGCTATATTATTTTTTTTTTTGTATTGGCTTTATTTTCAAGCTGATTGTTGCTAGAGTCAATGGTATTCATTATTTCTGATGGTAACCAGCAGCTGTAAAGTTAGAGAAACTTTAGAAAATGTGGGTGAAGTCAGGGAAACTGACATTTCTGTGATATTGGTGTTGCTGTTGTGTAATTTCATATACTTCATTATTTATTCTCTCCATATAGGTGCCCTTTATCCATCGGATATACGCTGCATATCTCATTTTCTTGTACGATTGGAAGTTTACTGAGGAGATTCAAGTGAAATACCCTGGTCAGGCATAGCATAGCAAT
The DNA here is from genome assembly GCF_018555375.3 of Anguilla rostrata. Taxonomy (NCBI): domain Eukaryota; kingdom Metazoa; phylum Chordata; class Actinopteri; order Anguilliformes; family Anguillidae; genus Anguilla; species Anguilla rostrata. Next base: position 19,107,702 of record NC_057935.1, read on the forward strand.
GCTCCATTTATGATTCACACTTGCAGTACCATTTCCCTATATCCCAGTTCATATACCCTAATGTATTGACTGCCATGCATCTGTGTTAAAACTGTTTTGTGTCCCCACCCAGGATCTCCTTGTTACTGCTTTGCAGTTTATGTCTTGGGCTTTTAATCAATTTCAATTTGTGGATGGGGCCTACAGACTTGCTGACCCGCACTTAACCAGTTCATCAATATTAAAAATGTAGCATGTTATGTGAACTCAACACTGGAAAGAATGGGGGTTAGAGAACATGAGGACATGCAACTTTGTCTTCTGATATGATGTTTTTCAGTGTCTGAGTGCTCCTAAAGACTGGGAAACTTTTCTAATGAGTTGTGGAAGTCTCACAGAAACCTGCATACAGTATGTGATTTTAAGAGATGCTTCCTAGATTTGGTCAACAGTCTGGCAAATTCATTGGCCTTAAAAAAATAATGGAAGTATTTACCTGAGAGTCAGCATAATGGTGTAGGATCTAAATAATCGTTTTATTGTGGACACATTTGTTTAGAAGCAGGTTTGGTGGAGTAAAATTCCATTCCTTGACACTAGAATGCGCACACAGGGGAAGGACAATGTAGTGAGATTATAGGGTGGATTTTATACTCTGTGGAAATGTTGTATAGTGCTTTGTGTCACTATGGGGGTGGGGGTGGGGCTGGCAATGACAACTGTATGAAACTGCATTTACACAGAGGCATACTAATTTGCATCATTTGGAACCAAAATTGAAACAAGGCAAAAGTAGCAGTTTTGGAAGGAAGTCAGGTGGAAGGAAGGTGTTTTCCCATTTTCCTCCAGACTAGGAAAGGATAAACAAATAATGCATAAATACAACACTGAAAATGTGGAGGGATTCCGCAAGGAAGAATAAACATCTACAGTAAGGGCCACTGAGCTGCTGTACTCTTTATACTCTAGCACTTTTAATCACATTAGTTGCATTGTTTTTAAACCTGAAATTTGATATCAACACGCACATTTAATATACAGATAAACTATTGATGAGCCGCTGTATGAAAAGGCCTTTACATAATGAGAGAAGTGTTTTTTGGATGGTGTCCATACTGATATGCAGATTTCTTGCCAGAGAGTGTTTTTGGAAGACGTTTCAGACAAGGTGAAATGGCCTGTAACTGTTAAAACATGCTGAGTGGACAGATTGTGGTAGGAAGGTGTTTTGTGCTGTATGTTATTCTGTAGACTCAGCAGGTAAAGTCCCCTCTGTAAGAGGAGAGGGACCACCCTGCTTTCTTGTTGTGGGACCTCTCCCCCCTTTTGTCTCTGCTCTTGGTGTTGTCTCTCCCCTGTTGGGTTAAATACTGGTGGGCTGTGTCACTGTTTCATGTAAACGTGTGGATGGCTGACAGAAACAGAATAGAATGATAAAGGGGGGAGGTAATCTGTCAACTCATCAAAATCACCAGTGCATTTTGTCCTCAGTGTTCAATAATGTTTTTTTAAGCAAATATGTCCTTTTGAAATTCCTACAAACTAGCATTGCAGCTAGACTGAATGACCTTCAACCTCCCCCCGCCCCCATCCACACCTTACCCATCTGGTTGGTCCATTAGCACAAAAGACATGGTATATCACTCTATCTGAAAATGGCCGGCTGGTTTAGTGCAGGGCTGTCAAACTAGTCCCGGAGGACTGTACTGTCTACAGGTTTTTGTGGTTTCCTTTCAATTAACAGCACATTTAGGTCATTGAAATGAGCCGTGTAGACTCCAGCCATTTAGTGACTTAAAGTAATCACTTAAGTGCTGTAACACAGCAAAAACCCAGCAGACACTGACGCCCCAAAAGTGGATTCTGACACCCCAGGTTCAGTGGATATGTGGCTTACACACAAAACCTTGCTGTGGATCGTCCTTAGCGTTCAGAAACGGGTTTATTTTTAGAGACACTGGAATATTTAGTTGGGATAAGGCTCTGCATGTCAACATCAATAAATAATCAAAGCTTCACTGGCAATGCACTGAACAGGGAACAATGATGGAATGGCGATGCAAAAGTATGCCAGAGATAAAGACTCACGTTTACGCTGGGTCTTCTTTCTCCACCTTTGTTAGCCACAATGTCTACACGCAATCCATGGTGGATGACATTCAATTCTGAAGTTAATGTCAAAGGCATTCATTTTGACTTTCTTGGTTCAGGAGCACAAAAGAAATCAAATGTTTTGAAAGCAAACGGTGTGTCTGTGACAGTTTATTATAGAATATGTCTGAGAGCAGACACAAATACCTTTTGTTCAATAGCTAGTCCTGCCAAAAATCTCTCACGTTGTACTGCTGGTTCTATGCTTATGTATGCTTATTTATGATAACATACATGTTTGTTTTTTAAAATTACTTCTATAATGGTCACAGATTATATTAATGTGTCAATTAAGAAGAGGGCTACTTCTAATATTCTTCAGGATCTACAGTAAACCACAGGAAAACAGTAAAAATCACCATTACCATGCACTCTGATGTTCACATGTACCATTCTAAGAGAATTCTAAGCCAGGAATTCTAAGACAATGCTCCATTGTAATTCTAGGCACATCCAACGCTCAGAGAGAAACACTACACTCGATTGCAAATTGCCGTGTTTGGTATCTGGAGAGAGGGGATAGTTGGTGCCATTGAGGATAAATTTGACATTGCTCTTATTGGAGATACAGGAGTCTTCTATATCCTTCTGCGTGACGCTATACTAAAAGACATCCATGGAGAGTGTTCGGTCAGATTCCCAAACAGTTTATTATTCAGCTCCATAATTTGAAATGTTTTCCAAACGGATCACATTGAAAACAATTACACGTGCATAATTATTATGCATGTGTAATTGCAGTTTTGAAAAAAAAAAAACGTAACTGTAAAGCAAACAATGGTAAGTTTTCAAAGAATGACATTAGGTATTATATAAATATGACTGCTGGGAATTGAGTGGATGAGAAATAAGGACTCCTTGTGTTCATTGCACCCCAGTGACTGTCCTGAGATTAGGTCATGAGGTTAAACACAAGGCTTGCTTCCTTTAACAACAGTGAGTATATCCCTGTGCAAATAATAAAGGTTGAGTCATGGGAAGATGGCTGCATTGTACACTGCTATGCTAAACAGTGAATTTTAACTTCTACAGGTCGCTTGTATTCCCGCTGTATATTGCCATTGCACAATTTAATTTTCCTTTAACGAGTCCTAGCAAACACAGAATTACACTGGGTCTAATTGTTCCAGACGGTTATTGAGCACACACCTGCACAAACAAAATCTATTGAATGAATTGGCCACACTTTCTTTTATTAAAAGCTTACAGGGCAGGCTAAGGTAATTCACTGTTAACAGGAATGACTTGTTTTGAGGCATATCTAAACCCTTCTCACCAGTATTTTTCATTGGATGGAACCTACATGTAGGAGCATGTTGACTCATTTCTACGGTTTATTAATTGAATTGAACTGGTGTACACAGTTTGTTTTTTTATAAAAATATAAACCTCCCGTGTGACTGCCATGACAACATGTTTATGTTTCAGCACTATAATTTCTTTCAAAACCACCTCAGTGTGCGTGTGTGCGTGCATGTGTTTTGTTGCCTTCAGGACTTCTGGATTGTTCTTCTGAACTTTGCATGCACAAGGCAGAATGCTGCACTGCACATTCACAAGCATACTGGCCTGGCTGAGATCATGCCATGTTTAATGTGGTTTCATTCAAAATAAATTAATGCAGAATAGTTAAATAATACTTTATGAGATATCTCTAAAAGTAAAACTAAACTGAAATTAAAATGACCAGCATTTATTGGGAAACAACCCTTTGCTTTCTCTCAGCAGTTTACTTAATGCTAACATTGTGTGTGTTAAGGGGTGTGAGTCAAGAGATTTGGTGGTCTTTAGTCAGTTTTTTTCTGTCGGTTTATTTTACCTCGCAGAAACAAGAGTATCTGTTGACACCAAGATAAGAAATATTCCCACAAAATGAAAGAGCTTGTTCAGATGTTGAAAGAAATCTGATGAAGATGACCTTAGAGAGAATGTGGGAGAGAGCTCACTCTCTTTGGAGTGAGACCTATTTCTGTGTTAATGCTTTTGAACAATATGTGAATATGTGGAACCTAATTCCACAAGCTCACCTTCTCTTTTATACTCAATTCCCTTTTGAGGGAAAGCCTGTGTTCTATAAACAGGTAGAATGAAGCTTTGCTATTGGGAATCACCTTCTGATCTATGTTAGTTTTTGTTGGTTGGATTGAGCAAACTGTAAAGTGCTAATGGAAAGAGGTGCCAAAAGTGGGGACCTTAGCTGTGATGCCCATTTGTTTGACACTTCAATGTCGAGAAGATGTCTGATGTGCACCCCCTCTTCTCTCTCTCTCTCTCACACTCTTTCGCTCTCTGTTTCATACTCTTCAAAGTATTAAAGAATAAGCTGTAGGCGCCTTTAGAAGAAGCACCCTGTCTCGAAGTGTTTCAGTTTCTCTGAAAGAGCAGCCCAAGTCGAGCCTTGCCGGCAAGAACTTCAAATGCTGAGATATACTGAGATGACTCGGCAAAACAAAGACTTTTTTGAGAGGCGAGCACAACAGAAAGCGGTGTTCGGTTACCTCTAAAACGATATGGTCTTGTGTTACAACTGTCCTGCTTCCCAGCAGGGCCTTAATTATAGAGTAAATATGTTACTTTGCAGTTATTTGTTTACATTATCTATCCCTGCTGCATTATTTACGCTCAAGTCATTTGACACGGAATAAAGAAAACATTGCTATTTCTGGTGGCACACTTGTGTCAATGCAGCTTGGTTGCCACGGAAACAGGCAGCAATAGAGAATAAGTAAAAATGTCTGCTGATAAGAGGATTATGATTTCATGATGAGAAGATAATTAGAAGACGAATGCCCTGTGTCCATGTTAATTGGATATCTGATACCAGGCTCTTTTTTGTAGAGTCTTCTAGCCATCTCCTTTACAGCATTAGAATTTCATGATTGACTTTGAAAATGACAGAAGGGCATATGCTTCCTTCTGAATACTTGAAGGATGCTGATGAGAAGGAGTGTCTAATCAATCACCAGTCTTCTTGTGAAATTCTACCTTATAATTGGTGAGTATTATGACATCATACAGTGACATCATACACATTGTTTTCACTGTTCACTCCTTCCTAGTAGAGAATGTCAGGATGCCAAAGCAAATATGAGCCTTCATAAAAAGTTATAAAGATTTTGTGTTATTTTTTTGGCATTGCTTTATTGGGCAGGCATTTCATTGAGTTACAAATTAGTCATATAATAATTAGGATAATTTTGTGTCAGGAAATTCAGGACATGTATAATAAATTGTAAGCGGTATTTAAAAGTTTGTTTTGTAAAAGACATGTGGGTTGCAAATGATAGGTCCAACTTATGAATTATTTTCAGTATTGAGGATTTTACTATTTTACTTATGTGGTGAGGGAACTTGCTGAAATCACGAATTTGCTGTTGTTCCCAACACACCATTCTGTTTAATTAGGCTACAATAGTCTATGTCTAGTCATTTATCTGCAGTTCAATACATTCTGTAAGATCTCAGCTCCTGTTATAGTTCGGGCTGTCAGTAGCCGAGCTGTATACAGACTCAGTAATAAATATTGCAATACATAATTGTTTCTGTTGTCTGAGTCTGTACATTCTATTTATCCGATTATGTTCAGGATTGTGGATATATACATTATTTTAAATGGCTGGTGCATATCAGTATTCAATTTAGAAAATTAGCACATTTGACTTCCCTTGCTAATCAATCAGAGATTTGCCAGAAACAGTAAAACCTAGTACAGAAATTAACAGCTGAAATCAGGGTTAAGTCAATGCCAAAAACATACTCTGTGTTCAGTTACATTTACTCCTAAGCAAATGAGTCTTTGCAATGTTGTGATGTTGATGCTGAGTAAACAGGTTTTTGCTGAGCAGAAAATTATAAAAAAAAAATAAAAGGTTCAGTTTCCTTATTTAGATCCTAATGTATCCTTTTGAGCTATGGGTACATCAATCAGTATCAAAGAGTCTTTATTGCCTCATCTTTATGTAATAATGTATATTTTCATATTTTTACTAGGTCACAGAAGAAAGTCCATAAATATGAAGAAAACCTGCCTTTACACTATATTGACAAATACTGTGATCATATAGTCTAGTTTTCTCTCTCACTTTCTTCCTCTATCTATCTATGTCTCTCAATTCAGTTCAATTCAATTTGCTTTATTGGCATGACGAAACAATATATTTTGTATCACCAAAACATACAATAATGAAGAAACATACATCTAACACTAAACAATACGTATACATCAAAGACTATAAATAAATGAACAGTAACCACACATTAAAACATTTTTTTTTTCCTGATTGGGGATTCAAATATAGTAATGATAATTAGTCATTATTAGTCAATAATGCAAATAGTGCTGATGATAATGTCAAATATAATGATACATAGTAAAGTAACTAGAATAGAAATAAATAAATAGTTTGCATTTTGAGTATTAGTACTCCTTCCCTAAGATGGTGGAGTATATATGTGTGACTTCACCTCGTTCTCTAGTAGTTGAGTTGTGATTTAATTCAGTTATTGCTTCATTTCATTTTCTTGTTATGAAATGCATCTCTGTCTCACCTTCATTGAGATGTGAGTGCTTGCTCAGCCTTTCCTCCTGGGGAAGCCACGTTTGCCGATGTCGGCCTTTTTCGATGGCCAGATTATGCTCACTGAGTCCCTACTTCGTTAAGGCAGTTCCTAGTTTTTTGTTAGTCACCGTGGTCAGATAGTCTGCCATCGTGTAGTGTCTTTTTGGGGCCAAATGGCATTGCTTTTTGCTTTGTGCTTCTGTTTGTGTGTCCTCATAGGTTATGTAGTTTTGTTCGTGTTGTGCTAATTTAGTTGACTATAATTTAATTTATGGTGATGCCCTGAGGCTTTAAGGTGTTAGTGGTGCATAGTGTGCTGAGCCTCAGGACTCTTTCCTTTGCTTAGCTCTTGGCATTGCAGGGCTTTGTAACAACAAGAATGGGGGTCACTATTTTTCAGATGTTTCTATAATTTGAATGCCCTCTTTTGTATTTTGATTAGTATTGGATATTGGCCTAAAATTACGTCCTGTGTGCATTTTTTGTAGTTTTTCTTTGTACTTGTAAGAGATTTTTTTTACAAAACTCTGCATGCATAAATTTGGTGTTTGTACCATTGGTCAAAATTGTGCTTTGTAAGCAGACTCCATATAAGGCAATTGGTTCAATTACTGATCGTTTTAGCCAAATCTAGATTACGATTTTTCGTTGGATTTGTTGTTTTATGGCATAGAATGGCCAGTGTGTTTTGTCTTTAAGTTCATTCCTTGCCAGATCAAAGTTTTCAGTATTATTTTCTTATTTTCAACATGAATAATTATAATTTGTACAGTGTTCAATTTCTTTTTGTCTTCTGCATGTTAATTACCAACAGAAGAAACAGTAGGTCATCTGCAAAGATTAGGAGTTAAATTTCAGTGTCATGAAGAGTAAGACCAGGGAATGAAGATTTCTCCATCACAGTTGCCAGTTCATTGATATAGATGTTAAGTAGAGTTGGAATTAAACTGGTGCCCTGCCTCACTCCCCTCCCCTGCGTGAAAAAATCTCTCTCTCTCTCTTTGAACAGCTCCATTATTGTCTGCTTAAAGCTGTGATTATACAGTCAAAAAATCCATAGTTAGTCTTGTGGTACCAAAATGTTTTCAGCTAACTACAAGCTCTTCATTAAACTGAACATAAACATAAATTAAGCTGCCAGTTCACTCCCTTTAGATTGTTACTTGTGCCCACAACCCTGTTAATTTGATTTTCTTAATGAACAGCCTGTGTCCCAATTCAAAATAGGGATGCCTAATTGTGCATGCAAATTACATGTTTATCCAAACCCTACATAAACAAGTATAACCCTTCAGGCTATGTATGAAATTAACAGCACCTCATCTTATTTTCACCGATATATGAAGTAGGCTCCCTCAGTTGACCAATCATAATTAAAGAGGATGACTACTCTATTTATTTATTGTAGCTGAAACATTTGCAGACCATCATTTCCTGCTTGTGACTGCAGTAGTCTTGTATGTGCTCTGTCTATGGCCTTGTTTACTGAAGAGGTGGACAAAATGCACATTGTTTTGAAGATCCCCGGGAGATGTAGGTCAGTGTGCCGGTGTGTGTGTGTGTGTGTGTGTGCCTGTGGGAGTGTGTTTGTGTGTGGGTGTGTGTGTGGGAGTGTATGTGTGTGTGTGTGTGTGTGCGCGTTTGTATGTGAACAGGGGCCGAACAGTGAAAGGAGGATGGAGGGGGGTTGTGCTGGGAGGACTGGGGTGAAAGTTAAGAGCACTGTGAAACAACAAGGCCGGGGGAGGGGGTGAGGAGGGAGTGGCTGTGGGTTGCGGTAGTATTTGTAGGAGGCAGCAAGAACTGAAGCAGAAAATCTATTCTGCACTCCCCGCCTACATGCTGCCGTGTTTATCCAAGTTCTCAATCCCACTGGCCCCGCCCCTGCCCCGCCCTCTATTCCCCTGGAGCTATCAGCAGGAGTGACAACACCCCCTTCACTCACACAGCCATGAAGGTGTACACAAAGCGTACACGTGCATGTACCTGTGATGTGTTGAACACAAACTGAAAAGACAAACCCTACTTTTAGTGTTGATCTGTGTCTTTAAATATATTCCTAAATCATCATTCTAGCCAGCAGTGGCTTGAGATGTTTGCAACTTTCCTTCTATATTCTATGGTACGGAGTAAATGCACATAATGTACACACTTAAGCAGGTCATATCTGTCAGGAGCACGCACACACACATCACATGCACATGCACATGCACACAAACAGCACACACTTGCACACAAACACACATCCACTCACTCACACACACAAAACCAGCAGTGTTAAGGAAAGTAAAAAAGATAACTGACAGTGGACATTTGGTGAGATTAGCATGTGGTGAGGGGCACTTGCTCCCTCAGCGGGTGTGGGGTAAAGTAAACATCATCTGCCAGGAAAAGAGAACAGACAGCGCATCTGGCTGTGCAATTTAGATGAGCAGCTACCCAGTCACCTTACCACGCGGAAAATAGTATTTCCGGAAAAGCACCCCTACCTCCCAAACAATCCGTTAGGCTTAGCCGCACACATACTGTTCTCTGTACATGCATGCAAATTTAAAGACATCTGCCGGTAGCACTTGAGCTGTACAGTAGGAGAAGTGTTTACGGAGCCCAGCCTGGAGAGCTAAGTCAACTTGGATGTGTTTGCAGCTCTGCTCAGTAATCCACACAATTGCCATTGGGATTAGCAAAGACTCTGATCCAAACACCCCTTCTTCATCTCCATCTGAAACTCCTCCGCTGAAGATCTTGCCAGTTTATTGGAGGGTTGGGGGTTGGTTGGTGGAGGGGGGGGTTACAGAAGCACTTTTGACTGTATGAGATTCACATTATTTATCTGGTCAGGTAACATTAAGGCAGTTGGTGGCCAGTTCTTGACATTTTATAGATTTATATCCAGAGAATGGACTTTAGGATTGAATTTGAGCTTCCAAGATTCAAGCACATTTGTCATTTTCTCACCAAAGAACCAAAAAGCTATTTGCTGTGGAAAATAAATGCAGAAATTTCCATATGACTCCCCCTTCCCCATCCTCTCCTTTTTTCCTGGTCTGTAATGGGTGGATAAAATATTCATTAGGTCCAATGACAGATGACCCTTGTCAACAGCTGAATAAATATACAAACGTTCAACATGGCCGACTGAAGAAATCCATCAACAGGGAGCCAACTGTCAGTCATTCTGCCAAGCTGACGTTGAGTAGAGGATTAGAAATGAGTTCTGGGATCAGATTCTCATTTGTGTGTCTGTGTGTGTGTGTGTGCATGCATGTGTGCACACGTGCATGTGTGTGTGCATAGCCATGTATGAACCTATGTGCAAATGTAAATCTGCATCGATAATGTGTATGTTTATGTGCATGTGTAAGCAATGTGTGTAAGACCAATTGTATTTCTATGTGTGTGCATGTGTATTTTATTTGGATTACAGGGGACAGGTATTTATGTTAGTTACAGGGAACCACGCTCATTTCACTCTGCCTCGGGGGGGTTGGCCATACTGGGAGCCAAGAGGAATCGATCCTGATATTTCTGACCCTTAAGCTGGGAGAAAGATGGGTCAGATTTCATTGTTATTCCCTTTCTAAAGCCATTTTCCTCAGACCCTGTAATAATGGCCTTCCAGCACAGACTGGTATTTTGTAGCAGTGAAAGTGCATCAAATGACATTGGTGACAGGGTTAATATTTTCCCTGCATTTTTAGTATGATCTTTGTTTCCTTAGCGGTATGTGCGGATACTAGCAGTGCTGCTTGGGCATTTTGTCATTAAAATAAGAAAACTGATCTGGAAATGGCCTTTTTTCAACTGTCGAATGCAGTTGAGTGATAAAAACAGGCCTCGTGTTGATGTTTTGTGCTTGTGAACAATAAAGTGCCCAGAGAAAGCTAAAAATGTAGGCTTTGTTTAAGTTACATTTTTTCTGTGCTACGCACGGTGAGCAGCATGTGCATTGCTTGGAGCGCAATATGCAGCTTTAATTGGCACGTGTCTTTACCCTAAAGATCCACGTTCTTCACCTCCTTCTGAAATATTCGATAACAACACGTTTCTCCTCCCCCCGCCTCGCTCTCCCCGCCCACTTCCACTTCTCACCTGAGCAGATTGTTCCTGACATGATTTCAGCATTCATCTACTCTCCACAAACCGGTCCTGACGTGCAACTCTTGGCTCACCCCCCATTCAGCTACCCCCCCGGTCACCTCTCCATCTACACTTAAATGCAAGCTCCATTTCACCTGTCTTTTATTCCCTCAGCAGGGACATTCCACACAAACACACCCCCCCCCCCCCGACCCCCCACACACATGGGCCAGGTAGACCTGCATGTGAGGATGGCTGTCTGTGTAGACAGAGCTCATGCTCTAAAAGTGTAGGCATAGTTGGGGGGTTTAACAGCACTGAAGAACCTGGGCTTACAAGGTGCTCTCTGAACATGATGATGTGAACATGGAGACTAAAACAAAGGAGAATATGAAGAGTAATGGAACCACTTCAGGAGTGGGGGGTCTAAGCACAGAGGAAAACATGTAATTTGGGAGGGGGCAGTCAACAGGGGTTGCCAGGGAGGAGATTAACAGTTGATTTGGGGTGGGCGGTGGGGGTAGTACTTAAAACATTACATTTAATATATTTAAAAATATTTAGGCAATATATACAGTATATATAGATTTTTAATGTTATATATTGGCATTTTCCATATGCTCTTACCCAGAGCATCTTATAATTCAAAATATCAGGGAAGAAAATACACTAATTCCATAAAGTATAGCCTCAAAAAATAAAGATGCAAGTGCAAGACAAAGATGGCTAACATCTCTGCTGTTCTGACTGTCCGTGGAAAGCTCATCTTTCACATTTTAATAGACACTTTATTCCTCCTCGCATTGAACCTCTGCACAATCGCTTACAGGCCATTCCGTGTTTTACACCACGGTTATTTTTCTGTCAAGTGCTCAGGTCAAATAAACAGCCTGCGGTGCACTGAAACATTCACGGCATTTCAATGAGACTTCACAAAAGCAGGATCTGAAATTAAACCTGTCGCTGCGGACAACCAATATATTTCCCTGATAAAGAAACCCCGCGCTGGACTGGAGTAAGTACCCGTCTCACCCCCAAACGCAGTGGGACCCCTGGGTCTATTCATTTTTCCTCTGCGGGACATTTGACAAGGTTATTAACAGAAAAATTGAGAGTCTGGCCATTCATCACATCCCTATATGTGGTGGGTGAAAAGGATACAGGAGGAAGGGAGCTTTTCAGCACCGGAGTGATGATCTTTGAAAAGATGCACAGGTCCAATTGCATACAGGCCTAGTTATATATTCACTTGTCAAATGCTTTGATCAGAGATGTTTAAAAGGGAGGGGTTAGCGGGATGGGTGTCAAAAGCTCTGAGAGTGGGATTTGGGTTTTGCAGTGCAGTCCCAGGACCTTGATTTTCTCTTAGTCTCCGGGAACCTCGGTTTGCCTTTTTTAACCCGTACTGTGGGTCAGATGTGGGGACTGAAAGCAGGCTCTGATGTGTGTGTCTGGATCCTCTGTCCAAAAAGAAGCACCATTTCTGTCTCCATCCCCGTCCCATGGTTTCCTGGAGTGAAGGTGGGCTCCATACCATGCATGAGGGGAAGGAGAAGCAGGCCAAACATTAAGCTGCTGGGTTGCTGAGATGGCTGCCTTTGTGTGAGTGTTGGAATGACCAACTGAGGGAGGGGGTGGGGTGCAAGCAGGTGGGGGGGAGAGAGGGAGGATGTGGGGGAGGAAAGAACAGGAGCAGTGGGGGTCATCTGCCCACCCATTTGAAACCTGTCATTCTTCCTTTCGGAGTGCTGAAAAGCACCAGCTGAGGCAAAAATGATTTCCTCCTCCAGCTCCCGCCAGCCCATGCAGGGAGGCTCCATTCACATGCAAATGTGCCAGACTTTTTGTTGGCCTAGTTTTTTTTGTCAATTCTTATTTTCGTCACTTCCCACCCCCACTCTCTATCTCTCTCACTCTCTCTCTCTCTCTCTCTCTCTCTCTTTCATGAGCATTGTTTATTTGTCGAATGGAGGGAATTGGCTTACTTTGTCAATGCAACAATCGCAGCCCGCTTAAATCTGGGGACTTTATCTGTCCACATCAGTACAGTTTCGTCCAAAAAAACAGCATTCTTTTTTCTCTTTTTATTCTCTATTTTGCTAAGCTTCTTGAGCCCCAGACAATTTTTCCAGACAATGGGCTGAAATCAATGCTTTCCTTTCTGGGGAGTTCCCATACATGAGTTCTGGAAGAGGCTGAGCAAAGTAGGACTCTGCTTGAACACAGCAAGGCTTTCTCACCTCTCACTCCAGTTTACAAGCTCGAGAGCCAATCCTCTTTGTCAGGGGCAGGATTTGTACGGTAATTGTCATCCTTCACTTTAAAAGGGGGCAGAATCACAAGAATAAGTTTTTAAAAAATATAAAGTGGCAGAATAAACATGGATCTGAAAAATCTCCACACAGGGAGATTATGGCTGCTTCATTTTAACACCAGGACAATGTTGCTTCTATTCAATATTCTGGCACAATTTGTCCGTTTATTTGAAAGTTTATGGTGCACTAATGGTGGCACAATTTCTTCACTTGGAAGATGACTTAAAAAGATTTGTGAAACTTTTTGATTTCAGAGCACAATGGGCATTTTCATTGTTAAAAACATAATTTATGAAGTAATAGAAACTATTACAAATCAAAATGATGTTGTTCATAATAATGTTTCGATGTGTCACATCGAAAATGCAGTGTGTGTTAGAGGGGTTTTGAAATACTATGGTTGTGTAAACTTACGAGAAGGTCATAAACGTGAGAAAATGTGTCGTTTTGACATCAGACCTGCTGCAGAAGTTGGCGTGGTTTTGTAATTTCAAAAACCACCGTTGTGAAATAAATGTCACATAATAACGGAGTAGCCACGTCTGAGAGACAAGAAAGATGAGTTGCGCATGTATTCTGGTGCAGTTTTACACCCTTCAAGGCATTTTAGGTTGCATTAACCTGTAGTAGCCCATAGCTGTATACATCTAAATAATATGGGTAAGTGAGACTTCACACCTGACCTACCTTCCACACTAATGACAACAGGCATTCAATGCCAGTTTAGTTTTACTGCTTTGTGATCCTACACCACCAGGGTAGGAATTCACTCAGTGCCCCACAGGCACCAACTCAGATTCCCACAAGCTTCCCCATCATGGGGGCGGAGTCACAGCGGGATGGTTGCAGGAATGGTGAACAATTTGTTGCCAGTGAGTTTCGGTTTGTAAGACATAAAAGAGCTGGTAAAGGGGCCGGAAACCTATAAGATCCCATCTGCTATGGGCAGGGTAGACCTCTCCGCACATCAGTGGTCTGGCAGCCCTGGGCTGGGTGTGGGATATTTACACACAGACGGGTCACACCCGCATGCTGAACGGCACCAGGGTGAGAACACCGAGCCTTCTTTCTAAAGCGTGTGCCATGGGAAAGTCGAGTCTGCTGGGTTTCCAACCACGGACCAGTTAATCCAGACCCCCTAAACACCCCTGTTTCTGGAGGGTCACAGTGCCTGCTGTAGTGCTTGTAAACGGTATCTCCTAAGTGTACCCACATTTTTATTAGATTTTTATTGAGGGGATTTAAGACTCCCTTCACTGTCCTTCAGCGCAGAAACACACCATCAAAGGATTTTCCCTCCTTCCCCCAACATACAAACAAACCCTGCTATTTAAACAACAGGTGTCTCCAACTAATGCAGAGTTTGAGATCATTTGTTTGTATTGAAGTGGCACTAAACAGAATTTCCCACAGATTTTGCATCAGTGCGTGTACTGAACACATTTACACCACACGCTTATCTTCCTATATTAATGTGCATTGAAAAATGTGCATTGAAATGACTCCAAATCAAGAAACACATTCCTGTTAAAGAAAACACGCCCTTTCGGTATGCCGTGCTTAATTAATTAATTCGCAGATTTATCAGAATGTAATCGATATCTTGATATTACACAGCCTCACATCTGAATGTTATTTGGTTTCGGAAAGTGAAAGCTCTGTACATTTTTTAAACTTGGCCTACTTTCCAGCTCATGTATGTTTTGATCACAGAAAGTGTTCTGTTACTTGCAGCTCCCAGATGTCCTTGTCCTTCAGTGGAGTTGAGCTGCACACTCAAAAGCACAGTAGTTCCAGGGATCATCTCAACATGTTTGCTTCGTTTGGGGGCTGCTGGGCGGCTCATCTTGCTAACCCACTCTTCTATTGCAGAGACGGACCACAAGATCTGGTATTGAATCTGGACTGTGCCAGTGTTGACAGTGGCAGCCCCACAGGGTAACACAGTTGGCTCTAGCATCATCCAGAGATGGTAGGTTCTCTTTGTACCCATGTAACCTATGTTGGTTGATTGGGCACCTGAAAGTACTCCTGTTGAGCACATGAAGTGTCTTCCTCTGAGTCATGTCTGTGTGAGCTCGGCATGCAAACTGAGGTATGATAACAAGCGGAGGCTGACATCACATGCTTCAGATGAGAGCACATGTTTGTCTTCTGAATCAATAGTATAGGCTGTGTCAATGAGGGCTGATAAAAATAGGACTGGGAATTTCAAAATGGGAGAAAAAGGGTGCAAAAGAAAAGGTGGGGAAGGGCAGCAACAGAGTGCAGGATTATCATGCAGAATAAATTAGCATGAAGTGAAGCTGTAATAAAGGTGCTAAAAACTTCTTCATCACTCTGTATTTAGTTCAAAAAGATATCCCTTAACTCTTAACTGTTTTTTTTTTCTAAACAAAACAGGCTGGCTTCTGTGACTTTTAAAAAATCTACAGCTGTTTCACACCAGCTTGGAAGAAACCTGACACATTTTACTCTTTCTTGCCTCTACATAATGATGTAAAGCAACAAAACAAAACAAAAAAAACAATGCAAAAAAAAAAAAACATGATGAAGAAGGACTAAATGGCTTCTTCGACAGAAATAGCTCTGAGCAGCTACTTTTGCAGATATGAGCATCTGATTTAAAGCTGAAATGGGTCAACATAAATAAAAAGCATCAACAGAAAAAGTACAGGCATTTGGAAATGAATCATTGTAGTCAAAAAAACTTTGAACATTTTTACTTTCATTTTCATTTGGATCCTTATCTGCCCATAAAATCTCCCTTCTTGGACTTGCAGATGTCCTTTTAACATGTGTGAAAGTACAACAGTGGCAGTTGAACACAAACTCACACACACACACACACAAACACCCTACCCTGGGCCTACGCATTCTTAAGAAACATGCTGCCACTGGTAATCACTTCCTTCTCTTTTCCTTTTAATTTTTACTGCATCCTTTAGTACGCCTTTTGTACTTCTCATGCTTTGGTAGTCTGATGAACACATCCATGCCCCTCTGAATTTAGCATACCCTATATTGTTCTTTACAGGAACTACATATGCTATATGCAAAAGGAACAGACAAATGGAATCGTCTATTTCTTAAATTTTCCTTCTATGCTTGAATCTTCAAAGGTTGTAAAATTTAAAAGGTTATGTGTAGGAAAGGCATCATCAAACCCTCAGTCCAAGAAAGGTAGTAAGTAATATGGACAAAATATGTATGGTTCTGTAAACCGATTTAGAGATTCTGTACTGTATTTTAAACAGCAACATTTGTATATTAAGCTATAGTGCACTCCCTTGTCAAAGTTAACAGATAGTCCATGGGAATGACTCACTGGTAGTTGGTAGTAAGACCTTCAAACAGACACACCCACTTCTTTGATCCAGCTCACCCAGCTCAGAGCCTCAGTCCTGCTCAATCTCCCTTTATTTCACTCTCTGTCCTTTTATCTACAGCTGTGAAAACTCATGATCAAATATTCGACAGCCCTGGTGTTCCCGTTTAAAGATTTTGACTTATCACAAGTTAATGGTTAACAAATACTGACACGTGATCAATGGTAACCCCTTTGGGTGTGAGGGCTGCCTGAGTGGCTGAATGGGTAGTGAGGGATTCTGGGATATTTATGAACGAGGGAGGAAAGGGACAATAATGTTGCAAGAGTCATATTAAGTGCTTCTGCTGGTGGACCTAAGAGTCAGACCTATCTGCTGGAATTCAGTTGTTTTCACACTGTGCAGTGGGCCAGTACCTTCTCTGTAACAGAGGGAATCACAGGCAGTAGAACAGAACAGAGGACTGAATATTGAAGAATACAGTATTAAGATAACTGACCTTTGGAATTAAATGATGAACTAAAAAACTAGAATAATCAAGCAGTTTGTGTGTACTGCTCAGCAACTGACCACTGAATCTCTGTGTGGGGTGTTGACATTCTCTACAACTACCCAGGAAGCACAAACTAATTTTCTGTAACTTGGTTAACATTGATGCAATTGCTGCATTTGCACATGCAAAACTGCGCCTGATTTTCATTGCCTGACCAGTTGACCAGAGTGAGACAGAAGCGAACATGAGAAATGGCGCCTTTGCCTGCTGAAAAACTGTGGAAGTCCTTACCCAGGAGAAGGCGATTATAAGCTCATCAAACGCTTATACATTACTGCTCAACATTATGCAAAGTTTTAATGGAATCAATATGTTTTGCATGAATTGCAATTTAACTTCTCTATGAATGTTTCCACTGTCATTGCATTCAATGTTAGGAGATGGGAGAGACAAACGGAGAGAAAGGAAAAGTTAATAGATACCAAAACAGAACTTGTATATGAAACATGTAAGAATAGCATTTTAGCAAATGTGACCGAGTTCACAAACATCAAAGGAATTTGCCTCTGTTCTCCCAACACAGTGTTAGGTAACATCTAACAAATGTGCAACTTTCTGCAGTCTGCACACCACAATAATACCACATAACTGTGCAGTGGGCTATAGCTTCAGGTCTTCAGAGCCATGTGCTAAATACTACACAGGGGTCACTACATTTTGTTTTCATGTGCAAACACGCTGGTAAGTTCCCAGTGGGGGAAAGGTTAGAGGTAAGGGGTCAGAATATGTCAAGGCAAGGGCAGGGAAGCGGGACCATTCCCGCTGGAGAAACATCATTACCTCTGCTGTCCCAAAAGCATGCTGGGAGTTCAAAGGTTGCAAGGCGCAAGCTTTTCTGTGGAAATAAATGGCAGCCACATTGAATACCCAAGTGAAGGACGACATGAAGCAGACAAAGATGGGGCCCTAATCTCCTTTAGACAGACAGCTACAGAATGCAGAAACATCTCCTCCACAGCCTGTTCCATCAAGACAATTAAGCGCTGCAATTTGAAGACTCAACTCCCAATTGTGGAATTAGGGGAACTGAAATTTTCAGCCATTTTCACTATGTAGCTTTTGTTCCTTGATAAACTAAAGCTTTGTTCACTTGAGAGTTAGGATTCTCTTTAGAGTTGTTTTTCAACTGCCAATCCTTAATTTCTAATTACTAATTACTATTTCAATGTTTTTAAAAAATATATTATAAAATATATTATATTATAAAAACATATTTTTTATGTTTCAAATCTTGAAATGAAATGACACTAAAGAACAAAATCATAGCCACAGAGACTAATGTGGTTATCTTCAGAAGTTTGTATTGTAGCCTCAGCTGGCTAACTGGCTAACAGCCACATCTTGTGTATAGTCGAATGGTGAGAATATCACTTTCTTGTTTTGGTGTAGTTCGTCCAGGATTGGACTGGGAAATAGCCAGTTAGGCTCTGTGTTCGTTTGTATGGCAGATTTGCATAAAAGCCGCAGTCTGTGTATAGAAAGTGTGCAGCTAACATGCACCGCCAGTTTTATAAATCCGTGCTTTTACTTGCGTGTTAATAAACAAGCGCAATGGCTCAAAGTCAAGATCTGCCTGGTCTGCCCATCGCTGAAATCACTACAATATTATTGCCTGACATGAAAGCTGGGAGATGAACTTTACCCATGATGTGAACTTTGGTAGTGTGCTTTTCTGTGATTATCTGAAGTACAGATATCCAACCCACTCGAAACAAATGTGCTTCTTACATTTAATTTGACCCTTCAATAATACAAAGTGAACAACAAAGCTAAAGTCACCTAGAGGTCAAACTGGAGATTCAGACAGTGTGTGTGTGTGTGTGTGTTTGTGATTGTGTGTGTGTGCATGTGTGTGTGTGCGCGCGCGCGTGTGCGTGGGTGTATGTGTGTGTATGTGTTTTCTCCATTCAGAATCAAAGGAGCAGCAGCATTTCTGAAGGAGCATCTGTTGTATTGACGGCAAAGTAACCTTTGACCCTGTGCCTTACGGCTCCGGGGCATGGGACTGGGTGGCTGAGGACTAGTAAGGGGTGCCTGGACAACTGGAGTACAAGACTGAATAATGAGGTATCTAACCAGAATTTAAATGCAGGCTGGTTTCATTGCCCTTGAATAGGGATACAAATTCTGTAATGGTGCTCTGCAGTGCAATAAATCCTTTACTGTATTGCCTCAAAAGCAAAAGCCTGGGGACTAAACTACCTTTCAGACACATTGTATTACATTTCAGAATTTAGCAGACGTTCTTATCCAGAGTGACTCACATAGTTTACATTCCTTTACACAAATGGCATTTATACTGGTGGATATTTACTGAAGCAATTTAAGTTAAGGAACTTGTTCAATACCATTCTATTAAGTACAACAGAAAGAACTGCAGTGGGCCTCGATTGCTCAAGCTTCATAATCCTCCTTGTCCCAAAGTCCATCCAATAGTAGACAACATATTCCTTAATTTATGGCAAAACATTCTATGATTAAAATGTCACAGACAAATGCTGCCGTGAAATGTTAGTGCTTATTAAGGAAATGGGATTAGCATACGACGACCGACTCTGCAACCTTTAACCCCCTGTTTCTCACTTTAATCCAGTCCCTTTGACCCCCCAGTCTCACCCTAGCCCTGACCTCTAACCTCTTTGTTTACCTCATGACAGAGGAAGCACAATTAGATTTGCAGGTCCAGAATTATCATTCCTTTATTGAAGTAGCTGTATGCTAATTAGGGGACCCAGAACCAAGTGTGCATATGACCCCTTTTGTTTTTGCTTGGATTGTCAGGGGGCCAAACAACAAGGGTACGTAGGATCACAATTGTTTTTGCTTGCATTCTTCTTCTTCTTCTTCGGGAGGTTGGGAGCTGAAATTGAAGGAGATTGCTGATCATTTTGTAAAGGCTAGTCGGATGCCCGTCAAATGAGTGAGTAGATAAAGTTCTAAACCTTTTTAAAACCAGGTCCACTGAGTTACTCACCACCAATTGCATGATAGATTTGGGAGCTCAAGCTCTCCCAGCTTGTGTAGGCCTACGCACAGCTCACTCTCTGTTTACTGTTAGCTTTGTAAAACAAGTAAAATTGATATTGGACATAGGCTGTGTAAATATTACGATAAATCAAAAACACAGATGTCAAACCAATATTTCCGTTTATAGAACTGAAAACTGAGCATGCACATAAAATTAAATGGAATAGAAATTATCTTCAATTTAAATTAAAAAAAAAAAAAAAAAACACTAAACAATGTAGGCCTATAAACTGTATGGCACACACTGTGCCTTAGATGCTAAAAAGTTGCCCTCCAAAATCTGTCTGCCCTCCTAATCACAGCAGTCTAGATCCGGGACTGGTTTAGTTACACATTCACCTCTGTTTCATTTCCCACCCACACTATTATTCTCAAGGTGCCCTTTCTGATGTGACCTTTATGAATGAGTTTTAATCCCAGAGGGCACTCACCCTATGCATAATGCGAACATGCTGACTCTACCAACAGTACCACGTTTATGGTTCATAAAACCATTTTAAGTAGGGCTGTCTGTGTTCTCTCAGCTGTAACAGGCCATGAATCTCTTTCTCCTTCCTGGGTGACTCTCTCCGTAAAGTCATCCAGTTGCGAGTGCATTTATTCACATGGCGTGACTGTTTTGGAGAGGACAGAGAAGCTCCAGGACCAGGGAAGACACAGTTAAAAACATCTCTGAGCGATGAGGGGTTGTGGCTTCATTCGAGCTGTCAAAACAGCTGGAAATTGGGGGCTGCTGCTGGGTGGCTCAGCCTGTTAAAGCAATGTTGCAGTGCATGGATGGGCTCCACGGTCTGGTGCTAAATCCAGGAGATGCCTGTGGCAACTGTAGCTGCCAGCCCTGCAGGGCTATGTGTCTACGTGTAGTTGGTGCAAGCATCACCCAGAGAATGGAGGCTTTCAATCAACTGGAATGATAGGGTCTCATCACGCACCAGCAACCCCTGCTGGTTGATCGAGACTTTGCAAATCATCCTGGTAAGCTATGAGCTGCCATCACATGATTCAGAGGAAAGCACATGCTTGACTGCACTCTCCTAAATCTACAACAGAGGTTGCGACAATGATTAATATGACTAGGCATTCCAAATTTGGAAGACAAAAGGGGGAAATGCATAACAAAAGGACACCTGGAACTCCATACAGAATTTCAGTGGTTGGGAAGAGGTTCCAGCACAGGTCCCCCACCCCTGGTCAAGGTGGCATCCTGGCAGATGTTAACTGGCTGGCACTGGACAGTTTGTCAGGAAAATCGTAGGCAGTGGGGTGTCTCTAATGATTACACCAGCATTCATTGGTTTTCTTATCCCAACCTAAGGAGTGGACAGTTGGCTGCTGTGGTATATATCAATTTAAAGTGGCCATTATGCCTCTTAAAAACTGTGATTTAATTTCATTCATTGGGCTTTGATTCTCATTGGGGGAGAAATTAGTGGAGTGCGTTTATTTGATGAAATGCAACACGACACAATTTAGCCAAGCAGGTGGGCTGATCTAGCAAATTCTTTAAAGTTGTCAGTTGCAGTTGACACTATGCTGGCTGTTGAGACTGGAAAGAGGAAGTGGCTGTTTGAGAAAAGGAGTATCAGCAATTCACACCACTGACTTCACGCCTCACATGTAAAAACTGTAATTATGACATGCTGGCTGAACAAAGGTGCAATCGGATACCATTCCTTTGATGCTGTTTCTAAGCAACTTGAAGAATATCTCGCTCAGATAAGCTATATGTAAACAATGGAGACAGCAAGATTAGGGCTGAAAGTTGATTTTATACTAGTTCATTATAGGTTCAAATCCCAAGTGGGACATATACCCTAGAGTAAGGTACTTAAGACCATATTAATTTGTCCCAAGTGTTAATTGGTACATACCGTACAGTAGGCATGCTGTGTAAGACACCCCAGATAAGGTCATCAGCTAAGTAAAAAGGTCATTATAAATCCAGCCTGCAGTGATGTGACATGACTTTAAGTCATGTTAAGTTACTGGGTAATGATTCTGTTCACCATTACATTTGCAGACACTCTTATCCAGAACAACTTACACAGCTCTTGCAATTACATAGAATCCATTTAAACAGCTGGATATATACTGAATCATTTTGGGTTAAAGGGTACAAAGGCAGTGCCCTACCTGGGAATTGAACCTGCACTCTACTACTATTCTGCCACTCACTTTGGTGCCAATAGGTAGAGGTAGAGAGGGACTTGTGATGTGGACTGGATTGAACCCTCCAGCGCTCTTAACCTCCTTTCAGACATAATGAGAGGACTGGGCAGTGCAGTGTGGAGCCCTAATTGCCTATTTCTGGAAAAGTGAACCAAAGATAGTCTCCACGGCAACCCAACTAATTTTTGGAGAGTGAAGGGAATGGTAGCCTACTGGGGAGAAGGACCAGTGGAGATTTTTGTTTCTCTTTTTTGAATACTTCATATTGACTGTACGTAATGAGAGTAGCACTTGGTAAGACTGAAGGAGTGTGCAGGAAAACTTTGTGAAGGCACGCTGAAAATGTATGCTTTGATGAAGAAGACTGTGGATTGAAGTGGAGTTGAAGGGGGAGGGGGCTTGCAACTTGTTACCACTTCACTTTTGTGTTAGGGTAAGCAGGGGGTGAGTGGTTGGCATAGCAACGATTCAATTGGTCGTAGCTCAGCTGCCAGCTGGGGAGGTTGGGGGGTGGGGGTGGTGCGGGAAGGGGATGGATGATGGTGGTGGGGGAGTGGGGGCATTGCAAAATGGATTACAAGCAAACAGAGGCCAAAGCCATTTTACTGTCCATGGTGACAGTTCCTGTTTGCCAGAATGCTAGCAACTTCCCCTGCTTCTTTCTCCCAACCCACCCCCCACCACAAAGGAAAAAAAATTGGACGTGAGACAAAACATTCATCTGTGTTCTGGGCAAACAAGTGTCAAGTCAAAACTTAACAGTCTTGGGACCCTGCAAACTGTTTCCTTCTCTAAACCTCAGGTCTGTCTATGCAACCTGTCAAACAGAATTTCTGTTTGTGAGTCTATGGTTTTTTGTGTTACTGTAAACTCAGTGCCCTTTTGAATGAATACAGTGTGCTGCAGGATATTGAACTGTAACCTAGGAGGTGTTCACAAAGTAGAGTTAATGGGTTTGCTGGCTAGCTTCATTCCATTATAAAAATAGTGGCAATACTCAGCCTTGCTACATTCTTGAAACCAAGATTATGTCCAGGTAAGGGTACCACCATGGCAACACATTCTTAAAGCCATTTGATCTTAGTATGAATTTGACAGTATCAGATCTGAAAATAATAATATATGTTGTGTGTTTGAATTAACAAGCATCCCAACTAATCTGATCAAATATTGTCCATTCAGAAAAACTGATGTCATTTTCATAGAGATAACACTGGCCTGGTAGAATAGTAGAGGAAACGTCTGCATTAAGATTTGATGCTGTGCCTGTAGCTAAACATAGCCATTCCTAGAATATGTTGTTGTTTTTCTTCTTCAATGATCAAATCAGCAATAATAGTCAAAATAAGTAACATACGGCCTTGAGCTCTGACTAATGTTCAGTGCTCAGCAGTTTAACTTGCTTATCTCAGCTAATTGAAATATAGAAATACATCCCGTGCAACACACTTACAGCTGAAATCAGCAGTACACGATTAGCCAGGAAGTCTTCTGTGTTGCATTTCAAGCTTACATTCCTTTTCATAAGCTACAAGTTTATTTCTGTCTTGATAATACTGACATCACTTCCGCAGTCACATTTTCATGTCTCATGTGACCAGCACGCATTTGGAAGACAATGGATGGAGAGTGATGTCCCATCCTCATCTTCCCTCTGTTTGCAGTATTTTATATTTACTTTGTTTTAAAAGCACTTGTAGGGACAAGCATTGGACATTAACATAAGTTACAAACATTATGATACAATGAATGAGATTTTTTGCTTTTTAACTAACAATTTAGCTATGTTAACATGTAGTTGCCCCTATAAAATAAACTGTAAATAAATAATTAAACCCCCTTTTCAATAATTGGTTGTCGGTGTAAAGATGGTTTGACAAGAATAAACATTTAGCTCCATTTAACAAGATGGCCTAAGATCTCAGAAGTGTGTGGCAATGATAGTCAGTTGAGACAGTGTTGTTGTAAAAACAAGGGAGGCACTTAAAAACCATATCTTAAAATAAATATCCAGTTATAATAAAGAACAGACAGGAAATCATGAACTGCGTAGATCATCCTGGATAATGGTGTTTGCTGAGTAAATACATGCCATTATTCCTGGAAGGTTATAAATGTCCTCCGTAATTCACAAGCCGTGGTGACATGTCTGAGGAAGGGAATAAAAGAGAATCAGAATATTTCCTTGGGTGTAGGGCAGCTTATTCTCCCCGTGGCTTTTTCATAAACCACAGACTCAAACCCATGTCTTCACCCTCCCAATACATTTTCAAACCACAATTTTCATTCAGATAATTTATTTCCCTTAATTTTTTTGTTGTTGTTTGGTTGTTGATGTTGTTGCCGTTACGTATAATTTACGGGGAAATAAAGTGGCGCCGTGTGCATCAGAGCCGGTTCCTCATCTGCATGCTGGGGCGTTTAGGCATCTCTCATTATCATTTTAATTACCGGCGCAGAGCAGGACCGCGGCAGCGGCGCTTGGAAATCCGCCTCTAAGCCCCGTATGGGTGCGATTAACAAGGGGAGAGAAAAAACAAGCTAACGAGGGACCGAGGCTCGGAGCAGCGCTCCCGGTTTTAAAGGGCATAAACGCTTCCCTGTTCCATGTCTGGGGATGAGGAACGGAGGGCTTAAATATGAAGGAAATGACGAATAGAGACTTTTCAATGGAGGAGACACTGAATGTAAACGCTGTGGCTAATTTAGGAAATAACCAGATGCTACTCAACCCATTGCTGAATTAATATAATTTCTTTATTTTTGTAGAAATGCTGACACAACCTGCAGAGTCAATGGAAGCTTCCATTTGGAAGCTGCTATTTGTAGTCAAGGATATGACTCAGAGGAGCCACACATAGCTAACTTCATTAGACAACGGATATCATCTAAACAAGGGGTATCCAATCATTTCCGAAAAGGGCAGGTGGGGGGGGGGGGGTTGTTTTAGCCCAGCACTATGAAAACTGATTGAAGTAATTAACTAATCATGGTCTTCAATAAAGTATAATAAGTAAAATGGGACATGTTAATGCTGGGGTTAAAGAAAAAGGTACACCCACACGTCCTTTTTTTGGATAAGATTGGACACTCCTGATCTATACGGACAGGATTCAGTAGTTCTGAAGAGACGGTTTTGTGTTTGAACAGGTTCCTGCCTTGTGTCCGGAAATGTAGGTTTGGTGTGACCTTCGTCCAACTGTGTCAGTGGGGCTGAAACGGCCTCTGTGAGTTGTGCTCTATAGGGGGACAGTGACCTTATTGCAGTCTTCCTCTGTATTACTCAACTGTATAGTTATTTTGAGAGTGTCTCTGCTGTCTCCTTTTTTTGCAGCTGGGGGAACTGCATTATTTGCTTGTCCTGGAAGCAAAATTGCCTCTTTTAAATCTAGCAAGTACCCACTGGGAGGGTTCTATCATCTTAAATTGCCACTAACTCAGTCAACATACGTCTCACACAAGTGTTTGTAGTTTTTAAAAAAATGTGTATTTTTTGTTCCATATAATGCAATTCCTTCTGTCCTCATCAGAGTTCACCAGCCATAACTAAGCATTCCCATGTTTCCTGTATGTCTCCATAAACTTTTATATCAGTTTCTGTGCTTGCACATCATTATTTATTCAGTTGTATATGTTCCAACCACTCTTGTCTCTAGCAAATTTCATAGCTGGATTCCATGAAATGGGTTCCATGAAATGACAAACCCAGATGGAAAAACTTCACCACTAGTTCACAGCAGACCAAAGTCAAATACAAAGTATATTCATTTTTTAAATTTATGTTTCATGCATTTAAAACAATATTTTAGTTCTAACTGGCATATTTTCAATCCAGGGCTGTGTTTTAAAACGTATCAATATACCACAACCTTAAGGGAATAACAACTATTTGAAAATGTCAAATATTTAGGTTGGGGGGAAAAATACATTTTCAACCATTTACAGTTATGTGGAAAACAATGATAGCCATTTTAAACGACAGCATATCAAACTTTCAAATAGATTTTGCCTTAGTGTAGTATTTACAATTAATATGGTGTGATGTGCTATTTCATGCTAATTGCTATTTATTTGAAAAAAGGTTTATGTATTTGAAATACATTTTTCCTGCATTTCATTTGAAATTGTGTCAAATACGGACACTGTGCAGTACATAAATACACATCGCAATCCTGTAGCTGTAACTGCAGTTCTGAGAAAGTAGAAACTAAAACGTTGCTAATCCTCCCCTTAATGTGAAAGCCGGAGGTGCTTAAGCCTCAAAGCGTATGGCTTCAGTTTTCCAGATCAGATTTGCTTAGGGGAAAACAATATAGGAGAAAAAATCCAGCAGCTGTTCTGTTTTGGCACGGATACCTGTTGGTTATTGGTTACAGTTCTACTAATCGGCTCTGTCTTTTTTGGGAGGTTTTGGCACCAGGCCCGTTTCCATCTGGAACAAAAATGGATCCCCCTTTCCAATGGGTGTGATTGTAAGAGGGTACATCCACACCATTTCTGACATCATTTCACACAGGGTGGAAAAAGGATGCACTGACTTCATTTTAGGATAATGAGCAGATGCAGTAGTCTCAACCCCCCCTCCCCCAACCCCCCTTACCCTGTGAATTGCCCATAGCTGATCTAGCTCAGTGGTGTGTTTTAAATCAAGTCCAGCCATCTTTGATGTGAGTCCTTCTCTTTCAGTGGTGACATGTGACCAGTGACTGGCGTGTGCTTACATATTAGGAATTAGGAAATAAAAATGGAAAGTGGTGAATTCTGAAAGTCATTGTGATCCAAAATTATAAGACAATAAGTAAATAAGTATTGGTTGATTATATGACATTATAATATTATATGTCCATTTGTTTTACAGCTTGTGTAACATGGTTGGGAGAGCAGGGTTCAGAACTGAATTGCAACCATGTACATGGCGAGCATTGTGGGCCGACAAAAGGATTACTGACAGGCCAACATTCCCTCCACAAAAGCGCCCACATCAAAGTTTCTCAAACCATTATTTTAAGCTGGGCCATGATGGGAAATAGTTAGATTGTTCAAATGTGAGGCAGCAAGGTCAGTGCAGTGTGTGTGTGTGTCTGCGCACATATACTATTTCTATACTATTACATGCACATGTTTTTTTCTGAATGTGTGCAACAGTGCCTAAATGTGTTTCTGTACATGTCTGTGTATCTGCATATGTTTGTGTCAGTGAGTGCGTATGTGATCCATGCCTTTAAAAGGTATGACAGACCTGGACACCTGATCAAGCTTTGGGAGTCTTACGTGCCCTTTGTTTACAGTCCTCGTCTCACAGACCAAGCAAGACTGGCCTTTCAGAGTAAGAGTGATGTCAGGATTCATAAGCACTGGGAATAATTTAGTGGTAACCCTGTCCTCTGGAGAGAAGGCATATGCTCAGATACCTAAACGCATTTGGAAATGCATTATTTATGCCTCAGAATTTAATATTTTAAATGGCCTTAATGGCTTTCTGAAACCATCTGAGATGCTTTGCGGCTGAAACCGAAACAAATTTGTAGCGTAAAGAGTTCTGTAACCACATTCACATGTGGGAATACACACTATTTATTTATTTATTTATTTATGTATTCTATAGCAAGTGTGTTGATTTAATTGTAACAGGGCCTCTTAGTCAGTCAGAGAACAAAATGGAGGTGTTGCAGTGTTTGGCATGACATCCTGCCTTTCAGAGGGCCGCAGTGTTTCATTTGAAAGTAAAGTGAAGTAAAAATAAAAAAGTAATATTAAGAAAACTGGGGTTTTTCTCTTCCGCAAAAACTGCAGAAGAGGTCAGGCTCCAGTGAACCAACCGGACCAGCTCTACCGCTGGACCCTTCGCTAATGCACTGCGCAGCTTTTAACTTTTTTATTAATATGAATAAAAACCTTTAACGTTTTTATTCATATTAACAGACATTTGCTTTGATCGATCCCCATCTCTCCCACACAGCTCTGGAGTAATTAAGGAGGGGGGATCTATAAGAGGCAATCCATGTGACCTCACACATTGATGTAATGCAAAATCATAAGGACAGCCACTTGGTTTTACTGTTTTTCTGCATCACTATGTGCAATTCTGAGAAAAGAGAAGCAGGTCTTACATCAAACTGATGCAAAACCAAACTTGAAAAAGAATTTAAAAAGTCATTAAATGCTAAACTGTGAACTAAGAAGATGGTAGCTTTGAACTATTTACAATGAGTGAATGAATAAATGAATACATACATACATATATAAATAAATAAACAAACCGGAAATTTCCATTTATTGTGACATGAATCATTTTAAAGGGGGCATTTTTGGGATGCTGACGGCCTGGTTTGTAGCATGATCAACTTTTTTTTTTTTTTTTACATTCCTTTCCTTCTTTCTCAGCTTTCTGCCCATTGTCATTATACCATGACCGCTCACTGAACAATCATAATCAAGCATCGAATAAAACCGTGGGGTAATAGCTGATTTAAAAAATGGTTATGTAGTTTGCAATGCATTGGAATAGAAGACATCCTATTTGGACAGTGCAGGGCAGAGCACTTATGGGCACAGCCAAATGAATTAAAACATCTGGATGTGAAAGTCAGTGAACCAATGATGACTAACCACCGCCTGATTGAAGCTGAGCCTGAATCATGAGACAAGCTGAAGGAATTATTCCGTTTCAGGAAGCAGAATTCTGTAGAGCATGATAAAATTTGGTTCTCTTCAGACTCATAAAAGGATGTGTGAAATTTCCCTTTATGATTGGCCTTTCAGATCCTGTCTTTCACTCTCTTCTTCCTCTCACTATGTCCTCTCGATCATCCTCTCTGCCTCTGTCTCTCAGGGGAAGTTATTCCAGGTCAGAGCACAGCTTCTCCTGTTAAGAGCAGCATTTTTGAAATGTGTCTGATCAGATAAAGGTTAACTGCGGAGGGTTTCCAGATAAAGACTGGTCAGTCGGACAGAGATCTGGAAAAGCTCTCTTTCCTGAGAGGGTACACTCAGCCCCTTTTGTGCAGTGGAAATCATAAGCCAAATAGCTCAGAGTTGAGTCAGTGGTGATGATGAGTCTGCTCAGACGCTGTAAAACAAGGTTACCCAAACAGCTAAGCATCTCATACATAAGCTGTGTGTGTTTTGCCTGGACAAACCCGGCATATGAACCCATTCTAAAAGTTGCAAGTTAGAACTGTGAGTTGAGAAGCGCCTTCTGTAAAAACATAATTAAATAACCACAGGAAGTCTGCAACAAATACAAAAACAATATCAGTACAAAAGTAATCTTTTTCAAAAATGTTTTTGTTTTATCAGCAGATTGTTACCGGGACACCATGTTAGCCTTGAACATCATGTCTATAACTGTTTCTTTTGTTGTCCTATTTTCCTTGGGGGAGAGACCATATAGTCCAAATTCCCACTTGTTTTATGTCTTGTGTGCTTCTTTTAATCATATTATATATTGTTTTTGCAGATACCTCTTATCAAGAGAGCAAACATTCTTACATACTTTCCATTTATACAGCCGGATGTTCTCTGAAGAGTTTCAGGGTAAGTTACTTTGTTTGACGGCTCTGCGTCAGTGCCTTGGATTTTTGACCCTGTAGTTACATGTGTCCACCATCGATTCTGTCTCTCATGCAGCTATTTCCAGGCCCATGCCCGGTGCTTTGGTGTCTCCTCTCCCGCCCCCCCCCCCCCCCCCCCCCCCCAAAATGTAATGCAAAATCATAAGGACAGCCACTTGGTTTTACTGTTTTTCTGCATCACTATGTGCAATTCTGAGAAAAGAGAAGCAGGTCTTGCATCAAACTGATGCAAAACCAAACTTAAAAAAGAATTTAAAAAGTCATTAAATGCTAAACTGTGATGTAAGAAGATGGTATCTTTGAACATGTAATATTTACAATGAGTGAATGAATAAATGAATACATACATAAATAAATAAATAAATAAACAAACTGGAAATTTCCATTTATTGTGACGTGAATCATTTTAAGGGGGCATTTTTGGGATGCTGACGGCCTGGTTTGTAGCATGATCAACTATTTTTTTTACATTCCTTTCCTTTCTTTCTCAGCATTTGAGGGAAGCAAGAACTAGCATGAATTGTTACTTCTGCACTCCAAACCATAGGACCAGGAACTATAGCTCAGAAAGTATATAATTGTTTCAACTGAACTTTGCTTAAAAATATTTTCACAAGAGAAAAGTGGGTGATTTTAATTCTAAATACATCCATAGAATATATTCAAGCCTGTCAACCATCAAGAAGTATCTCAATAAACACAATTAATCATGTTTCTTCTGTGACCCTTTGGAAAAAGAAACGCTGACAGCTTTGATAATGTAAGCTTGTAGCACCATATAATTTTAAACGCGTTACATGTCCAGATGTCTAACATTATCAGCACGGTTGGAGACAGAGTGCTTCTCCATAAGGGGAGGTCTACAAAAATACATTTCCCCTGGCTGCTTTCTTCACAGCTTCCTGGCACAAGAAAAAAGGCGCTGCCCTGGTGCCATTCTGGGTGGGGGCTGAGTAAATTCTGGGATTTAAAAAGCAGGGAGCAGAGCCAGCTTCTTGTTTGGGGGGGTGGGAGGGGGGTGCACATGGCATCCCAGGGGCTCTGTGAATATACAACACTGCCAGTCTCAGACCAATAACCAGCATTATACAGCTCTATTAAACTGTTCCGGCTGTGCTGGAAGGAGCGTATCAAAAGGAATTAAGGCAGAGGCACGGGGGCAGAGGTGAAATGTTTCTCCCTTGTTTTCTCATTCTTTCAAGGCATCGGTGAAAGCAGTCAAGGCCACTGTACACACCTCCGTTGAGATTCATAATCAATATTTATTGAGGAAGTACTGACAGAGTAAGCCTTACTTACGAGCAGGAAATAACCCTACAACCTCTTCTAAGATACAGGTGTCTTTGGTTGAAAAAGATAAATATATCACACATTCATCTCTGATTTTACCAGAGACATTAACTCTTGCCATTGTGTCTTGCTATCTTTTTATCTCTTTTGTTATGGACTTTTTCAACCTTTTTTTCATGTTTTCACCTTTGGCGTGAAAATTGTCACAGTCATAGAAATGGTGTTTGAGTTAAAAATAAAATAGCATCGCAAAAATAGCGAAAGAATCCTGGAGAACAGGTTTGCGTTTGAGATTTTCCACTTCCTTCTGCTCTGATCACTCCTCCATCTTTTTAGAAATACAAAAGAGCAAAGCTTGGTTGAAAAGCATTCTAACCCCCAACCCTGTTCTGTAATTGTGCTTTGAGGCTGTGGACATTACCAGCTCCATTTAGAGACTGACCGAGGATGGTCAGTGCGACTTTCAGTGCGGCTGGCAGAACCTCTTTTACATTCCAGTGGAGCTGGATTGCGTGACACACAAAGAGTCCTGAGAAAAAGCAGTCTTGTGTTTTAAGAGGCAGCTGAACCCTTTCTGTGTTCTAAGCCCTGGGGGGTTTAAGAGAGAAATTTCTTTAAATGTCTCCTGCTTGTTTAGCTTTGTCATACCGTGGGCAATGCGAGCCAATGAATCAGGGGGTTCCTTCCAACAGTACACCACTCAGCAGAATACTAAACGCTTTATCCTAAAAGGGCCTAGTGGTAGCCAGTTTATCAGCATGCTGATCCAGACCTACCTTCACATAGCCTTGTGTGGAGAACGCCCTTTATTGTAAAAAGAGATCTTTCAGGTTTAATGTTCTAGAGCAGGTGAGGGAGAGAGAGAGCCAGCATTTACTTAGCCGGGACCAAAAAAAACTCCAAAAAACAATACAATGGCTTATTCAGGGTTCTCAGAGCTGAAATGTGATTTGTGGTGAATCTGAGCCCGATGTCACCCCTCTGGCGCCATGTGGGGAGGCTAGCCTCAGTCAGGTGACACCATGAAAGAACAGGTTGTTTCTCTTTGAGGAATGCGGCAGACAGGAGGTCCTGGTCCCTGAGACTGTGTGCTCAAAGGACTGTGGGAAAGGGATAACATCTCCGGACCGGTCAAGGCTTTACTGAGGGGAGTGCAAACAGAGGCCCTCCTCTGGTTACAAAGGGACTACTGTCTGACCCTGTTACGGTTTCCCCAGGAAGTCATTACATTCAGAGCTAGACATTCAAAGTGTATCTTGCCTCTGTGAAGAGGAGGTCAAAAGTCAGACAAAGAGATTTTAACAGCTATCCATGAGTTTATTTGTTTAAACAAAACATTTTTGTACTGGCTAACTTGCATTTAGGGTTTTATAAGAGAATACAAAGGAATTGTTATTTTTTTTTTTTTTTTTTTACTCAAACACAACATTCACTTTCAATCTCCAATTAGATACACGTTACATGGTGATTGCACCATTAACTGCTACTAATATTTTGTTTAAAGATGTGCTTTAAACATAAAGGAAAGGGGAAAAAGAAGCTCTGGGTGAATGCAAAACAGACATGACGCTTAGATGAGATTTAACAGAGGAGGAGCTGGAAGGTAAAAAGGTGAAAAATGGGCGTTCTGAAAGGTAAGGGCGTAACGCAGTGTGGGTGTGTGTGTCTGTGAGTGCTGCGTGCATTCACAAACTTGTCCTTACATGCACAGAGTCACTAGAAGGATATTGCATGCTGGCATTGCAATTAATATGTCTAAAATGTGTGGTATGAAAGGTGCATGACATTAAGGGGATAGCAGAAAAAGACACTTTTCATATAAAATGTTTATTTTTGTTCTGTTAAAGGCTAAAAAAAAAAAAAGGCATGAACTTAAATAATATAAGTCAATTTCAGACAAGATAAATTGAGACAGTTTAACTTTTTTATTATTGTTACATTTGCAAGGCAACTGAATTAGCTTTTACAGTGAACGCTGCAATATTTCATTCAAAAATCCTTATCTTGGTTTATTTTGTAGGTCTTCAGGCAAGCACTTTGATGGCTGCACTTATCTGATGAAACTGCTTTAGTTGTGTTTGCTTACCGTGGTAAATGTGCTTTTGTAAATCGTTTGGCTAAAATAATCTGCCAAATTACTAAATTGTAAATTGTATGTCTTCTTTTGCTTTCGTTTCTTTCATTAATTGTTCATTAAGGTACCTTTGTAGCGGAGGACATTTTTATTGTCTCACCTTTTATTGCCTCACCTCTGATATCCCTTTGTTGTTCAACATAATAAAATGGCTGTTCTATAAAGGCACAGAAACAGTTGTTGACACTGTTCAGGATAGGCCATCTGTATGCATCCATGTTGCCTTGAAACTCTCTCTGTTTCTGATCCAGGCTGTTTATTCACTTTCAGTAAACGTACTGCAATGCATGTACTCCAGATGCTGCTCCAATGAATATCGCACGTCCAGGAGTCTGCTGGTACCGTTAGGATGTTTTTAAGAGCAGCCTGACCACAGACGTGTTACAGGAGCCGTTCTTTCGCCTCGAGATTACGTCATCTCTTTACTGGAAAGAGCTCTTGAGCAATCCTCGCTCTGAATATTGCTAGCATCAGTCACCTCCCACCCCCACCTCTAATACGTAAGCTTCCTATTGCACATGGAGAAAATATTCTCTTATTTTATTACTTTTTTACAGATTCATTTAATGACTAACCCAACATGCCACGGAACCTCTGCCCCTCTGATAAAAATGCCTTACAGAGAAGAAAGTATCAGTGTGAATAGCTGCTTTTGCATTTCAAACTACAGGACCAAGGACCTATAACTTATTTTTTCCTAAAAGTAAAGTGTGCATGATAAGTCCTGATTTGGTGAGCAAATATGTCCATAAAATGTATTCCAGCTTTGCCACACACCAAGAAGGTTCTCTATAAAGAAAATGTATCACATTTATTGTGTGAGTCTTTGGATAAGGAAAATGTAGAACACTTTGATAACGTGAGTTTGTTAGCACCATAATTTTAAAGTCATTACATGGCCAGATGACTATATTTATAAAGCATTCGGTGGAGACAGAATGTGTGCCTATAAGGGGTGTAACTGAATGCTTTAAAGTTACAGCTAATAAAAACCTTGACTCCAACTTCTGCTAATGCATACTGTAAATCATGTATAAAGTTAACAAAGTGACTTGCTATCTTCTATGGGGAGGTTGTAGTCAAATAAAAACACTATTAAGTTCAAACTTGGCCTGTATTATTAAAAATGTATTCCAAACAGATTTGACAAGTTATTTTGGTAGCTAGCTACATATTGTTCATTACTCTGGTAATCTAAAATAAACTTTAATACCTATTTAGCAAACAATTGTACAAAAGGACACATGCTTGCCATACCTCTGATATGTATACATGGTTAGGTGGGCTGTCACGCTGCTGATGTTCTGTTTGTGGTGGGGTCATTACTCCATTGGCTACAGCTGGGTGTCCAGAAATATCAAAAAACCAGTGAAACCCATGGAATACATGGTGCAGAATTGTGCATCCATCTGATGTGCTATCTAAATAAACATGGCTACAATTCAAAATCAGATGTCAGTGGACCTGAAGGTGATCATTGCTAGTTTGAACTATGAATCAAAACTGTTTGTGTTCCTTTTCCTGTTTGAAACTTCTAACTGCTGTGTCTGTGCTGTTTTTTGGAGGGCATAGGATGGTAGGAGTCTAGAACACAACATAACCATAAGCTAATTATATATATATATATATTGGTTTTGTTTATTGAGACACAACCCATCCAGCTAATTAAGCACATACACAACTCCACTTGATTTAATGAGGTAGAATGAGGGATTGTGAAATAAATATATTTCTGTTTATATATACACATTTATGTATAAAATGGACACATGGACAGTGCTTTTCTTTTAACCCTTTGGCTTTAAAAGGAGATGCACATATCTAAAAAAAAAAAATCAGTGACTACATTTGTATCTGTTGCCACAAGTTAAGTGCTCGTTAATAGTCCACCTGAAAACAGACACTGATTGGTAGTTCCTCTCTAATTAGCTTGTACACCTGTGGTTGTGCTGAAGAGTCAGCTATGTAAGGGTGCCATCAGCACACAGCATATTTCACTGATGAAGGGAAAATGCAAAAAGGTTTGAAGCTTTTATCCTCATCTTATCTAAAAAGACTTCTTTAATGTAGTTGTGTTTAAAGATTGAGAGAGTATATTCTTCCCTGGAATTACACAATATAGTTTATATATAAATCAATATTGGATGTATGTAGGAGATTTGGGGGAGAATATTTATTAAAAAGAGATGATTGCTTGCTGCAAGGTAAATATTTACTATTTTTCTGGATCGAACAGAACCACATAAAATGGATACAATGGTAGAATGTTGGCTTTCAAAGGGCTATTTATTATTCCTGCCAAAAGCATAAACTGTATGACCAGTGAAATTCCCAAATCCATTTTGTAGTGAATGCCTACTGATGTCAGCTACATGCTCTTATTCTAAAAAGGTGCCATGCTTGCAGAGACCATTTCTATTTTGGTTTTTATACTTTAAAGTAAAACTGCATGTTTCTAGCAGTGTGTGTTAATATTTATCATTTCAAGAGGTGCCTGGCAAGTGCTTACATTTTCTGCTGAACTGACTGTTGAGGATGAGGAATATTTGAATGGCTGTTCTTAACTGTATCAAAATACACAATGTAGATGTTCCTTCCATGAATATCTCTAATACGCAAACACTGAGAGGGTTGAATAGACTCGTTCCATTTACTGCTCACCTGAGGCACCTTGAGCAGTTTAAGCTTGAGCATTTTCAGACTGCACGAGTGATCAGTTCTAAATTATTAGCTTGTCAGCATTAGGAATCTGTGCAGAGAAATCAAATGGTAAAGAGAAAGCTGTCAAGAGTAACAACTGCACAGAATTGAAAATTCATAATTTAAAAAAGGTTTTTTTCTTTTTTTTTTTATTTTATTTTTTTTTTAACAGCCACTTAAGGGCTGTGGAACAACGCTGTCTTCCCTCTGTTGACGTGACGTAAGTGCGTGTTTTGAAACTTGCACCGTTGCCAAGGCAGATTTTGAAGCCACTTCTGGGTGTTCCCGACAACACAGAAAGTTGTATTATCTCTGGGTCTCATGTAGTATGTGCATACAGTAGCGCAAACAGATTTAGTTTTTGTTTTTAAAATTATGAAAATCTCTCTTGCAAATGACAATTACAAATAAAGATGCTTCTACTTACAGATATTACTACTTGTAATGCATCCTAAGGTAATTCATTTGAAATATAATTAAGATTTATTTGTGTATGCCTGCTATTCACTCAATTCCCTCTGAACTGCAGCATTGCCTGTTGGTCCACCAGCTCCAAGACATTCATAAATCATTTCGCCCGGCACAGTCTCTCCATTGATGCTATCTCCCCCACATAGTTTTGCAGAGATTTATGAACTTAAAGAAGGCTCCTCGGTCAGACGTGTCCAGTTGGAGTTTGGCTGAAGATGAACAGGTCATGCATACCACGGTGGAAGTCTATCGTGTGCAAACACCTCTGTGCTTTACATTCCACTGTCCTGTGTGCGGAAAAACAAGAACTGCGTCCTGTGAGTGCACTGGCCTCTCTCCAGAGAGATAAAGATCAGGTCAAGCACAATCCAAAGTCCTCACACTATAAACTACTGATGTATAGCAGCATTCTTGCAGAGAAACAGCCAGAAGAACATCTATTGAGCTTTTTTTAATGGCTTTTATTGGCACCTTGAGGACTTATGAGAGAAAATACTGTACGTTTGTGCAGAAGGGACTGGTTGTACCACCTGAAAATATATAAATCAGCCTCTTAAGGGCGTATGTCTTTTGTGCTCAAAAAACCACTTAGATGCATTGTATGCTGTTTTGTGAAAACTATTTTACAGATTGTTTCCCCCCTTTTTTTAGTAATTTATCATTGATTTATGTAATTCTTTTACTTTGTCTTGTACTGGCCCAGAGAATATAAATTATGTCCGCAATGATTTATGTGCTCAAAATGCTTACTGTAGACCATATGGGCATAGGAAGTCTGACGTAACACAGAGAAAAACCTTTACCCATATATGGATTTCCGGATCAGATGAAAATTTCTCTACAGAGTACATGAATAGGAGTTTCATGTAACCGCCCCTGTCACAGTCTGTGATTCAAACTGGCTTTTAAAACTTGCCTGCTCACATTTGTCTTAAATGGCAATGGATCCACTGAGTTCTGATGCCACTTTACAACCAAAATAATTGTTTTGCTAACAGCAAGCTGCAGCTGCTGCAAATGTTATTTATATCACAGCTAGCAGGTTCTGTGGTGGCTGTTCAAGCTAGTCAGAGACATTTTAAGGAAGTACTTGAATAACTGAAGTAAATTATTAATGAGTACAGCAACAATAACAATAAAAGATATTCACAGTGATATATACAAATGTACACAATAAAAAATGTGTAATTTATTACACTATGCTGTTACCTGTTAATAAATATTACATTTATTAAAGGGTAACAGCTCATTTTTTTAATCCAGATCCAAAAGCATGAACCTGAAGGGAATGATGACATGACTTACGAGGCCCATTGTAGACAGTGTGCACTACAGAGTGTGGAAAAGAAATGAAGATAAAGACACCATACACTACAACATCCTCACAATCTATGCATTTCGACTCTGACATCATTACAAAAAGACACAGTCTATAGAGTACTGGATGTTTATTGGTATGCAAGTATAAAAGGAGCTGTAACATGAAAATAACTTTCAATATATGTCTCAACAATTTAAATGCACATTTCATTCTCATTCCCCTTCATGTGCTGGTATTTTGATTGCAGACTCTTTCCATGTCATATTGGCATCTTTTCCTTCCTCCATTTTGTCAAATTAATCCATATGGCCAGGTGCTGATAATGGGCGGCTGTGACAGGATTTAAAAACACTATCAGTGACATCATCATCTAGATTGTTGGAGATGGATTCCCAACAGATGGGATAGCGAGTGCTCAGAAACAGATAGCTTCATTCGCACCCCTGTCAGTATCAATTAATAATGTTGACAGCAAGGAAACACATGTAAATGAACTGGCGCTAGGCGGGGTGGCACTTGGCTAGCTGGCAAATTCACTTAGAAAGGTAACACAATCCTAACACACAAAACACAGGAGAATTGTATTCACAGGCTGCTGTTAAACTTAACACATAAGGTGTATGCCTTGAATTGCAGTGCACTTATCCTGCTTTCTTACAAATAATTATTTTACTTAATGATACCTATACGCATGGCAAAGCTGCGTGTTTTAATTCTAAAGTTTTACTTTGATCCGACGTAAGTCCAATTTAATAAATACATTTCAAACAGAGCAATGAGAGGAAAATAACAAGCTCCCACTTAAATGCTAAAAACCAACACTTGTATTTAAATATGAATCAAAATGAATGACAAATCTACTGAAGCCAGGCCAGTATTTTCAAAACCAGCACACCGCAGCTCTTCAGGACTGGATTCTGAGTTTCTCCCTATGCTCATTTGATAGTCAAAGCTAGGGCCATCAGTCACAAGGGCACATGATCTTTGACAGGGCTACTCAAATCGGGCCCCAAGGGCCAGTAGTACTGCTGATTTCCTTTAAAACCTGAGTGATTGATGTCACTGATTGACCACAGAATCACTCGCTCACCTGGGTGCCCCAGGTATGTCCAAATCACTTGGTGTCCCAGGTAGATCTAAATCAGTCCATGATTAGAGGGGGAGAATGAAAATTATCT
Source organism: Anguilla rostrata (assembly GCF_018555375.3). Taxonomy (NCBI): domain Eukaryota; kingdom Metazoa; phylum Chordata; class Actinopteri; order Anguilliformes; family Anguillidae; genus Anguilla; species Anguilla rostrata. Next base: position 19,146,532 of record NC_057935.1, read on the forward strand.
GTACTACTGGCCTCTGGTGCCAAATTTGAGGATTTCTGCTCTTCACGGTTAATGTAAATCGCTGCTCTTGTCTTTGTGGAACAAAACTTTGTCTTTTCTCCTTCTTTCTTTATAGAAATGCAGCACATTGCACACACGGCTCTACTCTGCCATGTCGAATCACGCAGAGAGAGAGAGTGAATAAATCTTAGCCAAAGAGGAAGCAGGGCTTAGATGTGTCAATTATGGCTGCGTAGGAGCAGGTTCTCTCTTTTTTCCCCTCCATTCTGTCCTTGTCAATTATTTTTGATATGACATTGAGGAAAGGCCAGAGCCGGATGTTAAGGAGCTTTGCATGCTGATGTCGGGGGAAATCGGATTTACCAGGGGGAAAAAAAGTCATTCAAAAATTGCACTAATCTATGCGGTGCCATGGGGGTGGGTGTCAGATGGATGTGATCAGGAAGAAAGGAAGTGCAAATTGAGCCTTTTGCATCTATACATTATGTGTCCTCTGTCTATTTCAGTGTATCAGTTTTCTGGAGGAGTGAGAGCAGCTGATTATTTTTCTATTTTTTTCCAGTAAGTGTTTTCATAGCTTCATCTCCGAGGCTGATCTGGAAGACGTGGTGCAAGCACGTGCTATGGCTCTCGCAGAGCCCTCAATACTTAAACCCCACCAATGAGATGGTTTGGATAGGAAATGTAATATTTCATATGCCCATTGAACCACATGGATCTCAATTAAAGCGCAAATACTACCCCTTATAAAGCGGCTTCCCCCCTTGTTCTGATTTGCTCTGCGCATATTACCATTGTCAAGATGCACTATTCGGTTTCTCATATTCAAAGAGCCCAGCAGTCTAGGTCTTGTGTTCATGTGCCCAAACCTGCTCTGTTTGTGAAGTCTAAGTGTGAACATCGCAGCAGCACTAGACGCAGGTCGTTTAGCGGCGGTTGTTTAAACATTCCAACACTTATCAGAGCGAGAGCCATTTCAGCGCGCTCCATTACACATTTCCATATTGGAAGCTGTCTGAAGCCAAAGCCCCAGTTCTCCCAAAGGCCGGCCCAGCGCTATTTCACAGCCAAGCGCATTCAATGCATTTAAATAGCTCTGTAAATACATTAATTTGGGATATAAAAGGACACACGGGGAGTACTTGACTGAAAATCCCCTTTAATTTCTTTGTTTCACTTGCTGGTCTGGCACAGCATCAACTGGCTATAACAAATACACTGAACACAAATGTATTGTTATTATGTATTTTTGTAAATTCTATTTTACTTGTATGGATTGTGGTTGTGACTCTTGACTTGTCACTTGACTTTGTAGTTGTGCGAGAGCGCTATCATGGCTGCTTTTTTAGTTATTCTGCTGCACTGGTTCCAGAATCCAGTCCCTTTGATCATTAAAGAATCCAGACACCCATGTCCTCAAGCCCTTTATTGGCTGCCTAAAAACCTACAGGCACTGCAGGCCCCCCAGGAGCCTGCAGACTGGCATGCCGTCCGAGTTATGTGTCGCCAACCATTGTCGCTTTTCATTCAGCAGACCACCAGCTGGGCGGCACAGCCGTTTGAAAGGGGAGGCGAGCTGCACGATGATTCTCTCTCCTGCGTGATGAGGTGGTGTAAAGCAGTGGTGGCCCCTCTCCAACAAAAGCAGTGTGTGCGTGTGTGTATGTGTGAGTGAGTATGTGGGTGTGTTGTGTGAGAGAGCACATTAGGGCCACAATGAGAAAGTGGTACGTTTACACTTAGAACAGCTTTTCAGGGTGAGTCCCTGTTTCTATTGAAGCAGGACAAACACTTGGATTAGACAGTGCAGGGACGGGTCTTTCCATAATGATCATGCATATGGATGGGAGTGGGGGGGGGGTGGTCAGACCGAACAGAGGCCCGCACTTCCCCGGCATGCTGAGCTTGCGTTTAAGCTCTGTCCAGGAATGCTTTAATGACCGTGCATTCCATGAGAGCAAGGACAGGGGAGGGCTTTGGGTTGCCATATGGCTAACAACAGTGTCTGAGACTAGTCCATGGAATATCCAGCCAATCAGAGATATGGCCGGGGGGGACAAGTGGATCTCTTTACTAGACTATGGGGTCACCAGGGGGTTTAGTTCCCCCACCTCACCAAAATGTGGCCCCCATGAGACATGCCAGGGACTTCTGAAATGCCAATGTCTGCTCCAGCTGTCATAGTGCTGTTTAACTGTGGGGGGTGGGGGGTGGGTATATATATAACCTAGTTTCTTGTCATGCACTCTCCTACATTCTGTAAATTCTATACATTGTAAGAGTCTTGGAATGGCAGTTGCCTTCATTCTTTAGATTGTTTTTTTAAGATATATTTTCTGATTGTGGTGCTATCCTTGACCTGAATTTCTGTCTACATCAGCATTCTTTGGGATGCATTCTTTGAGGCCTCTCCATGTATGGAAATGCATAGCACAATGAAGTTATTCTGATAACTGTGCTAATTGTGATTCAGGTGGGCCCGTTTGCCCAGTTCAGTGAGTTCATCTTGTTACTCATAACAGATTCTCTGCCCGTTTCATTTCATTTGCTCTCCCCAAATGTGTGAGAGCCTCCCAGCTTGCTGACATGCCCAGAAAATACACACTGGTTCGCTTACAAAGTCTATGGTTTTCACAGGGTAACTTTACCGTTTCTCTACCTCCTGTGACATCCCTGTGAGTAGTTTGTATGAAGTTTAATTGCGATGGACCAAAAAAAAGCATTAGGAGGATTATACCCACCAAAGTTGGTAAGACATCTAATAAACGTCAAGGAGGTTGAAATGATGTTGATTAGCGGTTCAGAAATTAAAGGTTTTTTGATGACGGTACTTTGATGAATACAAAACACTGATCTATTATAGGTAGAAAAGTAGTTGTGTCATGACTCAATGATAATCAGCCATATAGCCATGACACAGGTCGTCAAATTGAAGAGGTTGGTCAGCAATAAGCATGGTCTTTGAGAGAGATTGAGGGTCTATGGAGTCTTCTTTTACCATTTGTGAAATGTGTTCAGTGTGGTGACCTTGTTGTGCAAATTTACGTTTAGGAAGGCCGCAGTATTTCTCACTGTGCAGGGAACTATGGCTCTGACCTTCTGACTCATCATTCAGATTTATGACCAACTTGGGTTTTCCTACATGACACTGTAAATTTCACTTTACAGCCAGAGGGTTGAGCATACAGAAAAATGAGAACCCAAACTATCGGCAGGAAACCACCATAATCAAATCAATCCATAGTTAGACGTCTATTTACAGGTTATTTGCATGCACTTACTGCTGGGTGTGACACCTATAGGAAGAAAAAAAAATCTGTTATGACAGATTTCTGAATTCCCAACGGCAGGTGCGAAACAAAGGTACACGGTTAACCTCACCCTGACCCTTCTCCCCCCTCCTTCCCGCCTTTGCCCTCATATAACCGGTTTTCTGCGGTTTCGGACAGCATTACACGCAGTCTCACACTGGACTGCTTTAACTCATGATGGGTTTTACAGGAGTGCTGGCATGCTCTCCTCGGCTATGTGAGGTAATTCCACACGACCGCAGTGCCGACCGTGGTGCTGAGCTGAGCTGTCTGTCATGACCAAAGAGGCTTTACCCTAACCAGCTCATGACAGCATAGCGGTGCGATAAAAACATTGTTGATTACCAGCGCCAGACCCATCTCCAACAACCTCCGGGTCCGGGGGGTCAGATCCATTATGAGCGTTGAGTGGTCTCGGTGCTGCTGAGACAGCAAATCGGCTCCTGCGACATGAAGCTCCAGGGACATCTCCATCCGGTTATGACCATGAAGCCCGGCATTACCACGGCCGTGTCCGTGGAGGTCTGCCCTTGGCGCACCTGGGTGTAATTTTCTGACAGAATGGCTGCCTTGTCAACACGTTTTCCATTCCATTCTCCTTTGCGGTTCGCTCCTCTCTCGCAACAAGTCCTTTTCTCGCAGCCCTACAACAGTCCTGTGGTGTTGCTTGTGATTTCCAAAGGGCTGGCTTTAATTTGCCGAGACTGAGGAGGTGGGAGAGGTGTGTAACAGGGGCGCCCTTTCTGTCTGTTCCTCTGTTCATCTGTCTTCTTTATTTGTGCTTTACTTAAGGTCAGTCTTATTGAGATTGAAAATCTCTGCTGCAAAAGAAACCTTGCCATAGAAACAGCTGAAGTACTGATTGTAGACAGTAACAGATGTAAATCATATGCCTTAACAAAACCTGTGAATGTAAAAAAAAAAAAAAAAACTGTAAATCATTTAACTTTCCATTTATACATTGAACGTGTAAAAACTGGGTCAGAAGCACAAAGGCAGTCCCCAATTTTACTGAACTGCAGGTCTTTGAACCACAGCCTTGATATCATTTAGAATAATTAGCTGCTTCAATTTAAAGCATTTTTTAAAATCATTCCAAGTAGCAGGAGCAGAGTGTTTGAAGGCCTCTGTACCAAATCTTTGTATACCTTTGGCTTGGCTAGTGATATATAATCCAAGAAGCGTTGACCGCTGTTATTGGTACTTTGAGAAATGATATAGGGTGATGGTGATGATAGGTCTGTGAAGAGAAAAGCAAAGGCCAGGCCATACTCTTTCCCCTCATGCAGCTGCAACCTCTCCACAGGGGTGGGGTGGGTGCACTGGGTTCAGATAAACAACAGGGGCTGGCTTTGGCTGCAAATTGAATTACAGGTAGTCAGCAGAATGGGGGTTGGGGGGGGGGGGGGTAATAGGAAAGTGCTGGCATTCCTCTATCACACTAATGAACACCTCTCTGGTCTTTCCCGCCCACTGAAGCGCTGTAGCACGAAAACAGAACACCCCCCACCCCCCCAGCACCAGGCCCCCGAATCCATGTGTTAAGCCTGTAATTACGCTGAGGTGTGTGGAATCCGCACCCAACAGTAGGAGCTTTGGGATGGAATGTGGGCGACAGCATAGTGGCGGTTGGGGAACTAAAGGGTTGCTATAGCAACTGCCATAAGCTTACCATATGCAGGAGGCAAAACATGCATTTGATAAATATAGCGCTGTCGGCAGTCCAGCCAGTGTGGATGCGTTATGGTGCTAGTGTGTGTGGGGGTGGGCGGTGAGGTTTTAAATCCTTCAGCGTTTATGTGCTCCGTCTCACACTGAAATGCGGATTCATTCCTAGCCATATATCACACAGTAGCTGGTGGCTTTCCCTTCACTCTGTTCAGCTTTCAGCAGGAAGGACTTTATCATGTTGCTTTCAGGAGCACTGGCTGGGATTAAGTCAAATTAAATGGTGGAACAAGCAGAAGAGGGTCTGGTTTTATGTCACAGTAGGCTAGTGACAGTTTTGCCGCAGCTATCTGGCTATATGGTCATCATTTCATCATTTCTATAGATGGTGTGCAACTCTGATTGCGTCTTCACCAATATAGTGGGCAAATGACCTGGCTCGGCCCAATTTTTCTGCTTAATTTTGATTTGTGTTTCGGTCCTTCTTGTCCCACTGGGATTGCTCCTAAATACACAAAAATACAATTAAAATACATAATGAGCTCCTGCTCCTCTGCTGTAAATGACATTTCATTTTATTTTGCCATTTTAATTGCATTTAATTTTATTTTACGAATGTTTCGATTAACATTCACTTCCTCGGGCAGTTGAAATAGTCCATGAAAGCACAAGTAACTTCATTGCCAAAACCTGGCTTTCATCAGGCTTGAATTAGCTTCATCTCTAGAGCTGCAATCTTTCCTCATGAAACGGCCAGCTAATTCAAGTCAGGTTTATTTTAGTAAACCCAGATTTTCTCAGCCAGCTTTGTGAAATACCACCTGGCTGCAATCACCTTCTGATCCATAATCTAACCTCCTGTGATCTCCACTCAATCTGAACAAACATCCCAGAGAACCGATTTAAACAGCTAGACCCAAACCATTATTTTCTCCACATTGCTCTGCCTGGGTCGCTCATCAGTGTAAATATGTGGAGTGTAAGAAGTATAACTAATGAGTATAATGGTTCTGTCACCATCCACAGAGCTCTGAGGTCAGTTTTAATAACAAATTGAATTCATTCAAACTGAACAAAACAATACAGTGTCCAGTCTCAATTCAAGGAGGAGGGCTGATCTAGGATCAGTTTTGCCTTTTAGCTCATAACAGATAATCTTAGGAAATGGGCCGATCAGCACAAACTCTGAAATGGTTTATGAAGACAGTCCCAAGCCTGGTTCTGCAGAATGACTAAGGAGATGAGAGGGTTACTCACCATATGAAATCATACACAATTAAATGTGTTCCCAGTTCGAACTCCTTGGGCCAGTTTATCTCTTGGCTAACTCCACTTACTTGCATCTAAGAAGCGAACAATGCTGGATACTGGCTCATCCTGTTGAGTGGTACCATTTACAACCCTAAACGATGGCCATTAAAGTAGCCCCTTCCTCGTGGGGGGCCTCGAGAACAGGATTTCATTGTCAAACTGGCTGTCTCCCGGATGACTTTCCCATGGCTTATGTTGCACAACAGTGTAACGTAACGACACGCTCGCCATTCTTCAACTGCATGCAAAAGAAACTTGGGGGGGGGGGGATGCCAAAGCATATCTCCGTCTACGGCTCAAGACGTGTGGCGAGACGGTTCTCTGCCCGTAAACCTGGAGCCAGTATCACATTAGTCTTGAATGGATTACTGCATGGTGCTGGAGCACAGCGGAGTACTGCAATTAAAGGATTAGCCGTGGTGAATTCCTATCTGTTTCTCTCCCAAACCTGCCATGCTTGTGACAGGTAGAACAGCTGTTGGGATTTCAGTTGTACCAGGGTATTCTCGCCTGTTCTCGTGCGTGTAAGAAGGAATTTAAGTCTCCACGGTGTGTGGGTAATGATGATCCACTCCTGCTTTTTCACTCATGGCCTCCACATAAGCATTTTTCAACTGGAGCCAGTTACTGAGTGATGAACCCAGCACATGGTTATGTTTTCCCCTTGTTTATAGAGGTCTTTTTTTTCTAATGCAAAAATCTATGGAACGGATGCACTCCAGATTAAAAATGTGGCCAGAATATTAACATGGGTAACCTTGACACGTGCTCGCGCACACACATACACACATAAATATGCATGCATTAGTCACAGACAGACACAGACACACACACACACACTCACCAATCAGTGTAGGTGTAATAAAGCGGAAGGGGAGAGGTAGGGCTTGAGAGTGAAAAGCACACCTGAGATTTGTGTAGTAAAATGCTCTGTACACAATCTGTTGAGACAGATCAAATTCAGACCAAGCCTTTTTTTCCCCTATCAGTACAAAGCTGTTGTCACTCACCACTACGTCAGATAAGAAACACCCCATCTCAGAGCATCAAACATTTAACTCCTATCAATAATACTCAGGTTTTTAATCCATAGCTGTTAATGTGCACTGCACGACTGTGGTGCGATGGAATATGTATTAACTCTTCAGTAAATACAATGCATCAAACAACCATATAAACTCAAATCAAAGTAAATTATAAATAATGTTAACTCTTTTCTATGTGTTCTTTTTGTGATTTATTTTATTTTATGATCAACAAGACTTGTTCTTTCTTGCCTGTGTTCTGACAATGAATTCACTTGTAAAAATGTGTATGCTGCATTTCCCTTCAGATTTTTACAGCTGTGACGTTCACTCATCTCTCTACGTGTTACCAGTGAATGTGCAGCAGGACAGTGTGACGGATTTAGAATTTCATTTTTCACACACCATCTGTCAATTTTCGCACTGAGGAAAATCAAGCTCTTAGCTCGCTTACTTGTTTCCTGTAGGTGAGGTAACAACAAGTAAAAACGAGTTAAGGCTTTGGTCCTGCCCCGACAAGCATCCCTTCCAGTCTCTGCTCCAGTGAAGGCCACATAATAATGTTTTGGGTCTTTTCATTGAATGCCCTTTACAGCTTGTATATAAAAAATGTATTGATTCCATTCACTGAAATGTCTTTAAAAGGCATACGAATGATTTATATATAGAAATGTATCACTTCCAAAAAAACACTTCTGCACCTAATTTAATGTATTTTTGTGTGGTTAGAATGCCAAATGGTCAGACTGGCTGTTTTTGAAACGGTTTGCGATACCAAGCTGTGTCTTGATACAGTATATGATATTGATAGATCACTTAGGATCACATTGATATTGATAGATCACATCTTTATTGTGTCAAATCTGTTTTTCTGTTTTGTATTTATTCATTGTATTGATGGGCCTATTTTAATCGCTATCATTGTTTACTAGGGAGGATGTGTTCTCACCTAAGAAAGACTGTGTGACCCTATGAACACAGGTGTTTTCTAACACACGCAGAGCCATGGAAGAGTTATTGCTAAATTATATTCAGCCTCAAAGTAGTAAAAATGTCCCAATATCCAAAATACCATGAATGGTGTGCATTTTTTCGGTGGAATGTCAGCCGGAAATGTGTGTTCGTAGGTATAGTTCCTTTACGGAGGGAAATTTCACGCTGAAATTTTACATATGATCCATTTACATAGTCTTTATATAGTCTGATGTTAACAGTGGCAATTTTGGTTAAGTGCCTCGCTGAAGTGTCATTACCAACAATCATTACCAACAAACTTCTGGCCACCTTCCACTGTAGTCTGTAACGGTAATGTATAAACTCTTAAACAATGATAATGTTTAAATAACTACTTGCAGTCCCAAAGAAAATGGTGCTGTGATTTCATTACATGTACGGCCTTTAGCAGGGGCAGTTCTGTCATGCCTGTGTGTATATAACAGGTTTAAAACTTTACCCAAGATGGAGGGGCATTCTGGTTGGACCTGTGGAGTGGGTGGAGCTGGTACTGGTATTCTTAATTTATTCTCTTGTCCACTAATGAGCTCAACCTCAAAGGAAGGGCAAACCACACAGAACAAGGAACAATGGTCTCTGTTGTTTCCGGGGTGATTGGCACAGTGGGGGAGTGGCGATGGCTGGGGCGTAATGAGACTAATGTCCCATCCTAAAAGCCCATCCCATGATCCCTGTTTTCCATGACAACAGCACAGACTCACTGTGAAAAAACTGCATTGCCTTCCTCCTCTGCATTCTATTTTATGTGATAATTGACAGTAATCAGTCAAAATAAAAAGGTGTGAAAATCACTATACATAAAAATGGAAAAGCTTAACAACCACAGGGACCATTCAGCATGGTTTAAAAAGGGCCTACCTTTCCCGGCTCACTGACAATGACAACTTTTTTTCCTTTTTTTGAGGGAAGGGGGGATAAAGTGGTTTAACGAAACCAATTGCTTTGATCCATTTTAGTAAGAAAACTTAACACGTTTAAGTATTCACAGGTTTCTTACCAACTATTTTTCAGCCTTTAATTCAGTTGTTACATTAACTTATTCCATGTTTAAAATGGGAGTACTCAAGTAATATAGCACAAAGGCATTTCGGTTTTAGAGTGGAGGTTCTTGTTTCTAAAATGGGAGTGTTATAGTGTCATAGTGATTTACATTTAAAATGAAACCAGGCTCATCACATCTGTTTGTATTCGTTTGAATGCCAATGTGTGCATATTCACTCTTCTAATGAAAGAGGACCTATCTCTGAATGCTCACTCTTCAGAGTGAGTCCATTTCGCATGATCTGGAGGAGCAGGTTAAGCTAAGGGATCAACAGAATTCCTTCAACGGGAGTGCCCTGTTTGAACAAACCTGTGACGTATGGAATAGCTTTACTGAACTCCACTGATTTCACAGTTCTCTATCACTCACTCTCTCAGTCAATTTGATTCAATTCATGCTTTATACAATAATGCTTTATTGGCATAACTATAGACAGTATAAACAATATTGCCATATACATTGACAATGAAAAGATTTACAATGACAATTAATACAGTGGAATAAAATACATAAATATGCAATTCAAAAAAGCGTAACCTACAGACAACCTACAAGTTGAATGACAAACACAAACAAGGACAGTAATAAGAACAAAAACTAATACAAATATTGGAAACATCCGTTCTTTTTTCAATTTGTTATCAGTCACCTTGGTCAAACATTCTGCTGTGGTGTACTGTCTTTTTAGGGCCAAATAAAATTCAAGCTTGTGTTGAGTTTGTCTGGTTTTGTTCCAATAAGTGAGTCTCTTTTTCTTTAGTCATAATTTGGTTTGCTCTGATTCTCCATCGTACACTCTCTCATACAGTCTCTCTCTCTCTTTCTTTGTTTCCCCAGTCTTTCTCTGTGCTGTCCTCATGTTCCATGTTCACAGGACCCCTGTCTGCTCATCAGTTTCGGCTCATAACTTGTTTGAGCGTGAAGTCTTGTCGCATGTTGACTTCCGCGGGGAGAGCACTGAACTGTGATCTAAGACCCCCAATACAAAAAGCTTCCAAATAAAAGACTGATTTGGTTTGCATTTAAATAGTTGCATTCAGTTTGGCAGTAGAGCTCTCCACACTGCCCCCTGCTGTTACCACGTGGCATATAGCTCCATCAGTCATCACAGACCAGACCACAGACACTACCCAAAAATAATTTGTGTTAAATGGTTCTGGTATGAACACACAAGGCGAAAATGTCAGTTATCTAAAAGAATGGTCACAGGTGATCTTTGGTTTTGGAGATGTGAAACTGGAGTTGAGAAACCTGCAGGTATGCTTCCAAACACACCCTCTTGCATTATTTCTGTCATGTTTTCAGAAGTGAAATCTACGAGGCTCTGATTCTCTTCCCCTTTTCTCTGGATAGCATCACTGGGTTTCACATGGCTCTTAAGGAATCATGTGTCTGAAAAAGTCTGGTGCTTCAGTTTAAGCCAGGTACTGTAATCATAGCAAGAAGTAATTAATTCCTGGAGCTCCCCTTCTCACCACAGAACCTCCCACAAGGGATGTGTTAGTGCCTGGATAACGTGATTGCCTGGGTAAACATAGGTGAATTTTCAATATCTAACTTCATTATTGCCACTATCTAATCACAGCTGAGATATCAGGTCAATCTGATAATAGTTGTGAGATCCATCTGTAAGTAAGTAAAAGTAAAATCTTCACTTCACTTAAAATGGCTGAACTGACTTCTCTGAAATTGACTGACTACTCTCAAAGAAGTGGCAGTTTAACTGCAAAGACACCCATATATTCAGTTTACTTCTTAATTTTATATGAGAACACACATAACTTTGGAGAGCGAAAGTAGGTAGTACTTCTCCAGGAGTTATCAATATGCATTTTAGAATGAACGCAGAGAAATCTTTTAGTCAAATTTATAAAGCCTATATATCCCATATTTGCAGTGCCCATTTGATAGCTCTCATTCACGGACATTCCTACAGTTCTGTTGTATTAGAAAAAACTCATTTGCCACCTATATCTGAACTGAACTGAATTTTCTTCTTTCTTGAAAACAGATTAAGGATTACGTTTTGGATTAAACACCTTAAGACTTTAGTTTTGTGTGTTGTAAGTTTCTGCCAAGGATGGACATTTTTTTAACAACAGACAGACTCCATCTTGGTACATGCACAGATAGATTAGCCATCAACATACGCTGATGTATATGCCCCTGCCCCGAGACAGCAAAAGTGGCCTTTTGGCTCCAGTAAGGTTTTTTTTTTTTTTTTGCCCTTTATAGTTGCCGTTTATAGTTTGAGCAGGGCCGGCTATAGGCCATTTTCGCAATCCCTGGATGGGGATCACAAACTCTACCCCTCGATCTCCAGCCCTGGATCCAGAAATCTGTTCTAGTGATTTGTTTAGTCCCAAACTTTGTACTGTACTTTTAGGAATTATGTTGTGTTGGAGCTCAATGAATATAACAGAAATAGCTAAGTGCATGTTTGAAAGGGCTGGGTGTTCTCCTAGGAACCATTCATGTTTCCAATTCAGACACGGATGACGCAAACAGCAGGAATGCAAGCCGGTTTTTAGATAGGTGTTTGCTTTAAATGTGTATCCAGACAATACCTTTTTGTTTGTTTTTGTCTGCTCCCAACACAAGCACCTAATGACTTTGGGCAACTGTCTGCTGAACTGAATTCACACTATTTTTTTTTTTCGACAGAGGTTGAGAAATCAGGTCTGGTGGCATATTTGTGGATAATTTGCAGGTAACCAGGTACTGTCATGGCAACAGGTTGGATGATGTTGAGTTCGAACCTGCAGAACCGTTCTCTGAAGAACTGTCTTCTGTGAACAAGTGTTACATCAGGATTCTGTGCTTTCTGAGTAAAGAATAATGTAGGACTATAGAATTATTATTCATTTCAGAAATTCCCCGCGATAGATTGGTGGCCTGTCCAGGGTGCATTCCTGCCTCTCGCCCAGTGCATGCTGGGATAGGCTCCAGAACCCCACCACAACCCTGCACAGGATAAGCAGGTATAGATAATGGATGGATGGATTTCAGAAATTGCAGACTACTGTTGACAGAACAGTTGGTATACTGTACTGTGGCCCTCTATTGTGCTGTGTGAGTGATGCACGGTGGAACGTTATTTCTTGCCATGTGTATATGCACATTATGAATCTGAAAGTGATACTTTAACTGTAGTCATATATCATCAGAGTCTGCCAGACCGAGAAATGGAAACCTTGCCATGAAAAAAAAGGGGGGGGGGATTAATGGGTGTTGGGGTGTAGATTGCGAGCCTCTTCGAGAAGCGTTCGAATCCACGTGTGAATAATACCAGTGACATCTGATGCAAGCTATACCAATCACAAGCATCCCCAACTTTCCCGGGCATTTGATGTCGCGAAATTCTGATTCTGCTCTATTGTGTCGCCGCGTTACGGTCTGACGACACTCCCGCTACACGACTCCAGTTTGCCCCGGGACACTCGATCCGCGACACGCCTAATCTAATTATCTCTGGTTTCGCGGCTGTCTCGGGAGACACGTAAGCACCATTGTTCTGCCGCGCATGAAACCCATTCCGTATTTGCTCTATGGAGACACTGCGGTGTTGGGTGACAGGCCCATTTGGAAACACTGACCTTCTCGGAGTTCCTGCGAGTAATTCGCTAAACAACAAACGTTCATGTTTAAACCTGCATATTCAGCCCTACTACAGCTTTCAGTTTGCATGAAATCTCAATGTGATTATCTTAAAAATAAAGATTTCTTACATAAAATAACATTCCCCCTCATAATTGTATTAAATTATTGCCCTTATTTCTTTCAATGTTTATCCAAAATGTCTGAAAACGGTGTCATTGTGGATAAGTTAGCATATAGTTGCTAAGTACAGCGTTATTTTTTGAGCAGATTTATTCCAGGTATATCGCATAATGTCATTGGAGCCATAAATTTGAAAACCTGTGCCATTTTCTCACTACGATAAATCAAGGAGCAGGTGTTTATCTTATGATGACTTCCCCTGCTCATTTTCTATTGTGTTCTGAGGGGAGGGTTTACAAAATGAGATGAGAGAGAATGCAGAAGCTGTAAGCTGCATCAGGAATGGCTCATACATTAGCATATCCTTTACCACAGTGTACCAGATTGCTGGGCCTTATACCATAATTCATATCTCCCACACATTTTGCCCTTTCCAACTTATACTTCATTTAAAAAATAAAATTAAATGATAATACATGTTCTGCAATTTTTCTTCTTTGAAATGCTGATGTACCTTTACATAACTTGAATTGCTTCAGCAAATACCCAGCTGTATAAATAGATTTTATGTAAATATGTAATCTCTGTAAGTCATTCTGGATAAACTCATCTGGTAAATGCCAAAAATGTAAATGTAAAATTTATCACCAGCTATGTGGTCATAGTCAATCAAGTCTGTCAATATGAGATTTGTCAAAATGATCTATGTTTCATTCAAATACAGGATTTTAAGGGTACTATTCCCTCATATGTCTAACAGTTGGTGCAGTACATCTGTCTGGAAAGTCTTTTTCAAGAGTAAAAATAACTGGGTGGAATTTTATGAAGGTCAATAGCATTGTGCAACCAATGATATTATGGGTTTAACATCTGAATACCGCCAGAGGGAATCGGTCTTCTGATCTCGGGTTTCATTATGGAAGCATGACCTTCCTTTATTAGGGATTACAGTGTTATTAAAGAGACTGGGGTCCAGGCTAAGGAGGCTTTTCCAAGAGATTAAAGTCTCTTCTGGTTCTTTGTGTGGGAGGGCCATGTGACTTATGCAACTCTTGTTTGGATATGTTTCCGTCTGTTGGTTTAAAGGTGGAGGTAAATCTTCCTTTGAACCTACGTCTACCCTCAGCCATCAGAAACACATTATTTCTAAGAAGCATGGGGTACATCAAAGTCCTGGTCTCATGTCAATGAACTCGCTAGGGGGTCGTTTTTCAAACGCAACCTTTGCGTGTTGCGTGTAGTTTATTTATCTTATGCCAGATCAGCCATAAAACATGAAATGTATTGTACGACAAATTCAAACAGTTTAATGAAACTATATTAGGCTGTTTTACATCATACATAAAAGGGCTTTTTATCAGGACTGCATGGCTGTACACTTCACGTGCAATTAATGTGTGGTCTCAACTAGGCCCAACAAGAACACGTGAGCTGCAGGCACGGACCTCTCCCCTCATTGAGAACATTGACAGCCCTGACCCCCAACCAGTGGACTCAATTACCCACAGTCCTTGATATTACTAGGATCACAGCAGCCTGAGGCTCTGTGACACGCTGTGGACCAGGACCAATGCTTTCCACACCAGCAGGATTCTTCATTTATCCTCCTAGCGCACAAATAGTCCAGGATGAATTTTCCTCATTACCACTAATTTTTTTTCTCCCTTGCTGATTTTCATTACCCTCATTAATAGTCTATTGGTGTTAGAGGGCTGAAACCATTAAAGAGTAATTAATGATCTATTGGATTATATCCCTGGGAACACACAGAAAATAAATGTGGCACGATTGCTTTTTCATGCCCGAGAGCAGTTAGAGTCAATGGTCAGAAAAATGACCTGAAACTGGTGCTTGTTCACCCCAGGCCTGCATTACTGATAGGTGGCTTATCCAAGCACTGTTCCCTGGGTCTAGCTCTCAGCTCCCACTCTGCTGAATAAACCCAGTAGCAGTTGACTATTGATCTTTTTTATTATACTTTATTTTTTAAACAGAAAGATGCTGTCACTGCAATTGATATTAAAGTGTAAAAAAGGATTGTGACTGAATGTGTACTGTAAGAAAACAAGTTCCTTTGATTTGAGGGCTAAGGCGGTGATAAATTACAGTTATGACATCACTTAGGAATGGCAGAGTTAAAATAAATCTCCTTGCTGGCACTTTTTTTTCATAATTTTTTGTGAATGGACTTTGATTTTGTGTGTATAGACAGACAGTGTCTACGATGCAATACTCTAAAGAAATGACTCTGCTGATAAAGCAAAAAAATGTCATTTATCATTTAACCTGAGACTTTAAGGCAGCACTTAGAAAAGGGACCCATTCACTGATTTGGAATTGATCCAAAGCTCTGCCTACCATACTAATGTTAATGATTCATTGATTCATAACCAGGCTGTATTGAAAAACTACGTAGAAAGCTTCTCTTACACAGCCATGTCACTGTTGCCTCCCTCTGCTTACTCCACCTCTTGTCAATGATGTTCTATGCAGTTATAATCATCCAGTTGTTCTAAGGCAGACATTGGCCAGCACACAAACACACACACACACACACAGACATGGAAAAAATTATAATAGCCACGCTGATGCACACACTCACAGGACGTTCACAGAACTGGCAGGTGCACATACTAACACACAGAGCTACGCACATGCATACACAAGCAAGTCACCATCAGCCTTCTGTGACTCTGTTTAGAAGCCATTCCATTGCAGCACACCAGATACTGCTGTTTTCATTTCAAACGGCTTCTCTGATCCTTCCCCGAGAATGAGATCTGGACTGAAAACGAGCCACTTCTTATCACCCAGAAATGCCTGGCTGGTAGCAGGTTGCTACTGTTATAGAAAACAGTGTGTGTGTGTGTGTGCATTTGTATGTGTGTGCATGTGTGTACCCACAAACCATTGAATAAGGAAGCAAATGATTAAATTATTCTGCAGTTAAAACATAATGTGATCTGTGATGCTGAAACAGGCTGACCAGCATTTCAGCACAAATGGTTTCATTAGCCTTTCAGATCAAGGTAGTATCTAATAGTGCTGAGCAACTACGATGATGGTACAGCGTACAAACTGTACAAAAGGACAGGCACAACCATTCACTCTCTGCCAGCCATGCTTGCTACATCCAGCACAATAATTGACACAGCATGTGTACATGTGCATCAAGGTAACCTTGGGCTCCCCGTTCAACAATTCAGGCACGCCCAGGCACGTGAGTGGCCAATCTGTCAGTGCTTTATCGCTCGATTGGACAGAACAGTTCCCTCAGGGGCCAGGCTTTCCCATCAAGCCCTCCCTGAGCACTGCAATTCTGTTTCACTTCTTGTTAGTCCTTATTCTCCGGAACGTTCTCATATCGACTTTTAGTTAGATTGCTAATCAGGTAGAGTGTACATTTCAATTTTTAAAAATGTATTTGTTTATTAATTAATAGTGCTGTGTACTTGAACATGTCACGGTTAGGACCCATGGCGTCCTTTTCACAAAGAGGACAAATCACTGTCCAGTTATGCTGTGATTAAAACTCCCCAGAGTGTGCCCATTACTGTCTTACTACATTCACAACCCACCAACAGGGCCTCTTACAGTGGTAGCTTTGGTCATAAATTCAAAAATTCAAACTTTAAAGGTTAAATGCGATCCTTTATTTAGAGATTATATATAATATTTAAAGTATTTATACTCTACACATTCCATTACTATACATAAATGCATACTCTTTTCAAAAAGGATATTTTTAATGAACTTTCAGCAGCTGAGCACATACAAAATCAGCAAGCATGCAGACATGCCATGAGGTATGAACTTAAAGCCTGTCAAGCCATGGTCAATCCGGTAAGAGTCATGGCCTTGCCTGAGGGCATCTTGGACTACTGTGTAAACATTGACAGTGTAGGATCAAACGCTGACACAGGGAGCCAAACAAACAGGGGGCATGCGGAAAAGTGATGGGGTGGCATCTGGCCTGGATTACACTGATCTCCCCCAATCTGAAGAGGGGTGCTGGTCTCCTTCTACAGTATTAATAACCATACAGCCCCTCTGAGAATAATTACTTTTCATAATAAATAGTTCAAATTGTTTAGCTTGTAGGTAATGTCTTTGAAGACTGTGAACCAATATATACTCACATATAGTGACTTTCTTTTTAAAATCAAACCAAGTAATACCAAGGCTAGTATCTCGATACCAGTTCGCAATCTGCTTGCAGTCCCGGAAATTACAATCCACTGGACCTGTGTCATACACCTTACATGTGGTCTGGGCAAGTATTTGGCGAATGGCGCAAATGACTGACTGGACTGACCTGAAAATTCCAATGAGTTGACAAAATTGCACTCTGACAAGCGATATTGACTGACACACCCCCAGCAGCGGCTCCCCTCCCACAGCGAGTCATGAAATTACCAAACCGCTCAGGCACTTCAAAACATATGGCGAAAATACCATTTTGCTATTGGAACAGCTCCCAACACGCCATGCGTCGGCCGTAAAATCGAGCCTAACGAGTCACTGCAAAGCTTTTTTGCACAACCTAGGTGACACAGTCAGGTTCCTCCTGAGATTTTTTTTTTTTTGCCTTGCCACCTGTTGACTGTGGCTGGTCATGGCATGGATTTCCACATCTGTATTTATTGTGGAGGTTAAGCTAAAATGCATCACCTTCTATCCAAGCAGAGTTGATCATCAGTGTTTACATTCATATGCCTCTGTCTGATATCACCAGCACAAGATATTGCAAAATGCACCTTCTGTTTTAACATCCAAAAGAGGGATTCAGTTTCTCCAGGCGTAATAAATGAATAGTCAAAGGTAGACGGAAATAGCCTGCTCTCATGTTTCATTGTAATATAGGGGCACTTTCAGTGTAGGACACCTTATAGTTCAGGAAGAGAGATTTTCTGCTGACTAATAAATCTCATGAGGTTTGTTGGGTATCAAAGGGGAGCTCGCATGAAACGGATACGCATTGGAGGCTGAAGACCGTTACCCCTGTGCTTTGATCACAGAACCCTGTCCCTGGCATTTTCTCCTGCCCTTTTGATCTGAGGTAGAATGCAGCTCTTTCACGGAGTTCCGTCTCTCTCCACATCGACATCCATCAAGCCATCCCTTCACATCGATGCTAAGCATAATGCTTTTACCAGACAGCCACCACAGGCGGGTGAATCCATTTACAATTTGTCCTTCCGTAAATGTTTTTTTTTTTTTTTTTGTGTGTGAAGCAAGAGCAGACCTTAAGAACACCTGCCCCTTAAGGGTACTTGGAGAGAGCCTTTTCCTCGACCCAAGTTAAGTGCAGTCTTACGATGAGGCATTTTATTGTAAAATTTGACTTGCACCCATGCTCAGTTTGGCCTCCGGCAGATTTAGTGGTTTTGTGGTCAGTGATTAAGGCTTTTGCGTCAACATGGGTTGCGCGGGGCAATAGAGAGCATGCGTCAAGAACATAAAATGCCTTTTCATAGCAAACTGTCTGTATCTGAAAGTACTGATATACCTAGCAGAGCCATTCTACAGCGACAACATGCAACATTGTACTTCAAACATGCATTTCTGCAGTAAGCGATTAGCAAGCGATGGGGAGAGGCAACATATCCCACCCTTTGGAGAGTCAGGCTGAGTGTAGTGTACCCCCTTAATATAACCCCCCCTCCCCCATTGTAGACTTTGATCATAAAGCACAAATATCACCAAGAGAGGTTTTTTAACACTAGTGAGAAGCCACCATCTGTTCCTGTCTTCACTGATGTCAACATGACTCCCTCCCTGAGTTCCATTTCTTTACACAGGGAATAACGCGCCTCTTCAGAGAAATGTAGTTGCCAGAACTGCAGGATGACTCAGACTCAGTTCTTGCATCTACCTTTTCCCAGCATGGGAATTTGGAATTCCAGTGCCTTAAAATGGATCGATCTGCAAGGCGCCACTGGCGGTTACCGCAGCAATCAACCTGCCTCCAGCTGAAGAGGAAGGCCCAAAATTCCCTGCACCATGGGATCTGCTACGAATACTAATAAGACTTAGAGGCTGATAGTCTTAGTCTTGCAGAGGGGAAAAAATGACATCTACAGTACACCTGTGAGCCAGCAACGAGGACACTGGGTCAAAATGAATTGAAAAAATAATATTACTTCCATATCCTGTTTCATCTAAAAAATTCTAACATTTTATAAGATATTGCCTGAGACCTATTCCACGTATTATCTTAATACTTATCAAATATTAGTCTATTATTGTGATATAAATGAAGATCAGACAACATTTAATGAGTAATTAATGCAGAAATCCAGGTAATTCCAAAAGGTTCACAGATATTTTTTTTTTTTTGCAACTGTATAAATGAATGTATGTGTGTGTGTGTAATTAGTAAATGTGTACAGTATGTGCTGGAAAAGTAAGGGACATAATGCAAACATGTATAGGTACACGTATATGCAGGCAGACGCAGAGTTTACATGGTGATCCAAAACCTGTGGAAGGGAAAAGGTACACCCTGAAGAGAAGCAGGCTCTACGACCTTGCTGAAGAAGACATGCAGTTGCTGTAAGCTTTGTCATACAGAGCTCTGCTCTCTTCTTGTGCTCATTCCCTTTCGGCTGGCGGCTTCCACTTCGAGCGACAACAGCGTGTATCCGAAAGCGCTGCTAGTCCAATCCGGGCGCGAGCTTTCCCAGTGATCAAAGCGCTGATGCGTTCACTGTTCCCAGAACCCACTTCTTGTTAAATTTCACTGGCTGCGTGTCAGGATCCCGGGAGGGGTAAGAAACCTCTTAGCCTGCATCCGAATTGCACATAGAAAATGTATAATCAGCCATCTGAATGGTACAATTTCAAAAATATTGTTGCTGGATGCTCAAGAGTGGAAATGGAAGACAAATGCTGATTGTTCGGGGTTTTCTTGGACAAGCACCCCCACACAGAGCAGCTAAACGAGGATAGATAACTTCAAATGGAGCAGAACGGGGGGCTGGGTTTGATGAGAGGTTAATTTAGGACAAATCTGCCCTCTGTTCCCTCATCTATTTGATCTGCTGCTATAAGCAAAGGAGATGTGAGGACAAATCTGGGTGGCACTCTAACAGGGTCTGAACTGATATCTGCCTAACGGGCACACATACTACAGATGCACTGCAGAGACACTGCGCACACACTGCACATGCACTACATAAGCACTGCACACACACTGCACATGCAGTACATACATATATGCTTGTTATGCTTGCACTTTCAATGTGTGTCTCATTTGTCCGGTAATGCCGCCCCTCCTGCGGGCCAACTGGGCCAGTTGGGTTGAGTCATAACAGGCTGGCTGCTATTCAATCAACCTGTCAATCAGGAATCAATTTGTATTAACAAATTTGTTCTGCCCATTGGGTAAATCTAATTGAAGTAACTATCCATACTATGTGGAAACAGATGCATTATTAAAACAGCAGTATTGACTGGATTGTGTATGCGTGCACACACATTCGTAAACAGGATAAAAACACACACAAATGTGCTCCTGCACTCATGTTCAGATGAACACTGCAATGGCATCCTAAGGATTCACATTGTCCGTTTTCTACCCTTTTCCAGCTGTCTGTGTAACGGGGGGAGTGTGCATTTACGCCCCAGTCCATACATGTAGCCAATCGGAGGACCCGCATGCTGCAAAGTCATGGGCTTGGTTATCCAGTCCTGGGCAGAGAGGGTTCCTTGTTGCCAGGGATGTTTTGCCCCTCAGGGGTGAGTGGGAACTAGAGCAGAAAATGTAACTGAGAATAATTGGGACTCGAATGTCGACGAAGCAAACTACTCGCCCGCGTATTCCAGACGAACGTAGACCTTATCTCCTCATTTCTCTCTCTGAGACAGCGTAGCTGATTTGGAGGCGGCTGAGGCCGCTTACGTGTGTCCTGTCTTTGTGTGCCGGAGCAGTGGTGGCAAAGGATAGCTCAACATCGCTCACACCAGTGCTGCGTTTCTCCCCCATCACACGTGTGATGTTGTCTCGCACTCCATATAAATATCGAATATCCCAGCCCACCCCTTTTCTATTTCCACTGTATCCGTTGTCCCTCCCCAACCCCCTTCCCCCCATCCCTATCCCTCAGTGTGAGAAGGGAAGCTCCTGCCGGTGGGATTAAAGCAGAGGTACCCTGCAGGCAGTGCAGTTCTTGCTTTATTTAATGCGCTTATCCGCCACGGCTGCAGCCGCAAACTTTTTTCTCTCCTGACCTACATTTCAAGTCAGACGCTGCACTTGCGTTTGTGCCAGCCTTTTTTCCTTTTTTTCTCGCTCTTTTTCTTCTCTCTCTCTCTCTCTCCTCACGTCCCACTTCCTTAGTACAAAGTACTCTCTTCTGATATCTCTACTGAATGCAGGGTAGCTGTCTCTGTCCTCACCTGGATAAACTGTAAATGTGCTGCTGTTGTAACTGCCCCTGCAACTCCACCATTTCCCCTCAGTAAAGCCAGTGCACTTCAGATGTATTTCAGATATAGTTCATTTATTACTTGTGTGAACTGACAGCATGTGAACTCAAAGCTGCATAGTTACCCCAGACAAAGGTGCCTTATAAGGAAATAAATATTTTGAACGGTAAAGGCTGTGGAAGTATGGAAGGCTGTCACGTACCCTTCATGGCCTTGAAGGAAGTAGGCTGAGGCTGCTTACTCTGTCGTAGAGTTATGCCCCACCCACCTTCAAAAACCACAAAGGTGTCTAATAAGGAAATACATTTTTTGAACACTGATTACTGAGAAAGAACTGGAGACTGGGGAATTACTTGCACATACCCTTTGTGGCCTTGAAGGTGGGCGGGTCGAGACAAAACTGAAAGGGCCAGGCTGGGTTGTGGAAGACGTGCATTTATACATGTCTGAGGTTTCTCACCCTCAGCAGGGCACATTTTAATTGGTACACCCCTCCTGCTGACAACATGGGGAAGTGCCATGCTTCAAAAGCATAGTTAACAGCATCTGAATGAGGAGAGAGGAAGAGGATGCTTATTTTCTTACTTTATATATTATAGAAGGCTTGACACAAAAAGAGTGTTTCTGAAGTATACCTGCAATATGGAAAGGATAAAAATAAAAGGTTGTTATGCCTCAGGTCCATTATGCAGACTGGAATAGCGGTGAATGTAAACGGGGGGAGCCCACCCCCCACGCGGCGGGCTGTTAGCCTCCATTATGGTGAGTGCTCAGCTCAGAGGGTGCTTTCAGAGAATGTTTTCAAAACGTTGCCTTCCCCTGAGGAATGGACGTTTTAAACGGCCGGGACATGACATTTTCTGACAGCCCGCTAATGCTTTTCCTAATAATTACGGCCGGAGCAGAGCCCCTATCGGAGAAGATTGTGTGCCAGTGCCCGCTCTTCAAATGCTGAAGGAAGGGCCATCATTAAACATGCCAGGCGCCCGAATGTGATTGCTCCTGCCGATATTATCATAGGAATGTTTGCTGTAGCATTGCACCATTGGGATAACGCTTTAACAGCATTGCAGAAATGTTCTTGCTCCGTTTCAACTGCCACTCATCTGTAATGTTTCAGAGTTTGAGCCTGTAAACACAAACTGTTTACTGAATTCAGCTCAGGCGTGGAGCTCATGCCTGGCGAATGGTTATTTTTTTGTACAGATATTTTCTCATGATCCCCCGATGCAATGATCCTTTAAGCAGACCTGTCTCAGCATCGTGTTTCTGATGAGAAGTTATCATGTGTAAATGCTGTCATGGGCTGCACATACCACCTGTCTTTTTTTCTGTTTTTTCTTTCCCCCTTCTCTCATCCTGTCAACTCATAATAAGAACCCATCCTGTGCTGGCCAAAGAAAGAAAAGAATGATGTTTTTTTTTTGCTTGTGTGTCTGGTGGCTAAGCCAAAATCCGGTTTCAGCCAAACCATTGCATTGTCGTATTCCTGCAGTTTTCCTTTCCACCGGTACTTTGGAAATAGGAGTCTGTGTGTGTGTTTGGGCAGCAGTGCCAACCTGTGGGCAGAATGCCAGTGATTCAGGCTTCAGAGGATTTAGCATGACCCAGTGTGTTATACTCAGCAGGCATACTGTTTGCATCTTGCAGCAAGATATAAGAAACAGCCATTTTTTATATCTTACATTTTCTCCTAATTCAGCAAAGCTTCAGGTGAGTAGCTAACTCATGAGCAAGTGAGGTGTACCAGATGAGTGCATTTATGACACCCCAGACAGGGGGTTCTCTGTGAATATCAGTGACCTTGCTCGAGCACATCTCTCAGGCATGGTTAGCTTGACTGGAAATGCACTCCCTCTCTCAGAACTGACTGTGGAGCATGCTCAGTGGAGCACATCATAAAAGTGGGTATGAGGAGGACTCTTTTGATCATGTTCAGTTCAGCCTGAGCGTATCAGTGGGGAATTGCCATTTTTGGATTATCATGAAAAAAAATGTTCAGGGAAAGAAAAAGCAGTTGTGGAAACCCTTGTTTCTTTTGCCTTCCTATGCAGATCTCTCTGATAAAAATTTATTCATGTATAAAATTTTTTTTAGGTGGCTGTCAGAATATTCTCTCTAAATTCCCTTCCTCTTTCCAACCTCCAACTGTATTGTTCCTCCCCTCTACTTGTCCCCCCATCAGCATAACTATCAGCATATTTTATTTTATTTATATTGTAAAACCTGATTTGCTCATTTCCAATACATGAGGTATTGTGGTTTTAAAACACAGCCGCAAGTGCATACTCTCAAGAACTTTGTACCACTATTTAAAAAAAAAAAAAAAACACCCTTAGCATGAATATGACACCACTCAGTGAGCTAAAGACGGTACTTTTCACCAGCTTTACCTCAAAAATGTTGACTGGGTAAGGTGTGAGTTCAGGGGTGCCAAACTGTGCTTCAATCAGAATTACTGTCCTTGCTGAGGAGGACACTACTGTGGAACCAGTAACCTAGTCATTTAGGAATCCAATCAAAATCCTCCTAATTTCTTGCAATGAAGCTAATGCCTTGCTTATGTTTTTTTAATTGATAATCTTTTTGGGCACTACTGATAAGACACTTCTCCCAATGTCTCCCAATCTAAAGTCCTTGTCTACAATTTAGTAAATGAAGACCAGCACAGAAATAAGCCACAGAATTTGAATGTAGAGTAGTAATCATAATTGCATTCAAATTCATAAAGATAAAATCCCCATCAGCTGAAATCAGAAACAATGAGACACAAAGGCCTTGATTTGTTTTATGCTTAACTCTGACTCAGGAGTGTGATTAGAGTTTTTAAACTCTAGTTGTGCAGGTTGTCATGTGAAAAACACCTCCTAGCGCCTAGGGTGGAGGTCTTGACAGTGTCGCTTGCAAGAATCCTGTCAGGAACCCTTGGGTGTGTGGGGCGGCATTTCAATGTAATGGTGTGGGGGTGTTGGAGAACCAGAAGCGACGAATATAGGGGAACAAAAAGCTAATGCTACCGGAAGCGTTAGCCACAAAGTCCTGAAGGACAAAGGAAGGGGGGAAACACCCGAAAGTAAAACACAAAACAAATAAGATCCTTGGGAGAGCAACTCTCGCACACAAAGGATCCTAAACAACAACAAAAAAACACGGAGTAAAAAACCACTCCGAAGGACCCCCTTGTCCAGCCGTAAAACTGGCTCGCGAAACCAAAAGCGACCCGTGAAAACCAGGGCGAAAAAAGAAAAGGACCAGTGGTAGAGAGGCGAAGCTCTGGTACCAAACCCAAAACTGGTCTCAAAAGAAAAGACAACTGAGTAGCAAAACTTACTCAGCGAAAAGAAAACCCTGAGACGCAGCTCAGAAAAACACAAACAAAATACATTACCCGGGACAACGTCCCGATACCCACCAGCTCACACGAGCTCAAAATAAAAGTATAAATGCTCTTAAGGTGTCAGAATGCGCTCACTGCGCTAAGAGACTGACTCGCCTTAAGAGGACCCAGAACCAACCACAACACAGTTCAGTAAACCGTCCACCGAGCACCTATACCTCTACCATACCGGCTTTGTGTTTAACAGGATTTTACACAGAAGCGCAGATGGCTGTTCTGTCAGTGCTTATAAAGGCACCTCCCCAGGTGAAAATAATTGGGAAATCAGACACCTGGAACAAATTAAGAACTTCTCAAAGGCCAGGTGCCTTCTAGTGGCAGCACAAGGCCACTACACCCCAGAACCATGACATTCAAACTCCTTGCTCTGTGTCTCTGAAAGTCTTTTCAAAAGTTTGAGCCTCAGCCATGCCTTTTATTTGGGGGTGATTAAATGCAAAAAACCCTGATTTGATTTGAATGAGAGCTTGCTCTATTTAACAGCACAAGGAGGTTTAATTACATATTGAAAGCAGGGAAAATGTGGGCCTCATTCAGATGGCAGCTGTTGCACCCTGGGAGTTCCCTCTTTGAACGGGGTGAGTGGCAAGACGCACTGATACAAGGGCTGTGGGAGAAAGCAGACGTGTATTTAGTTACAGCTGCTTGAAGATATCTATGGTGTTGAGAGAGAGAGAGCGGGAGAGAGACAGAGCTGCTGATAGCGAATGAGAGAGAGAGGAGGAGAAAATGGGTCCCCAAAATTTCCCTCAGGGTCTCACTCCCTGCACTGTCTGGTCTGTGTCCTTTCCATATGTCAATGTCCCCACTGGGGACTTATCTTTGATTCCCAATCCACATATCTTTAATTCCCACTGAGAACATATCTTTAATTACCAGCCCAAATGCAGTCTCCATGGTAATGTCCTATTATTAATAACTCTGAGGCATATTGCGATAGCAGGGAGAGTGGAAAAGCATTAACATAAATGATGAAGTATCCCATCCGAGACCTCGGTCTGTCCATTTACCTTTCTTTCCGCTTCAATTATCTCTTTAACCATAAATCTTAATCTGTCACCTCTTGGTTGTAGTAGGAACCCTTTAGTTGATTTTGTCACACATACACATACATGCACACACATACACACACACACACACACAGGTTGTGACGTCTTTCCGTTTAGAAGCATTACTGTTTTTTAGCACTACTACACATATTAGTAACAGCTTCAAATTAGTTTGCTTTTATTATTTTATTCTTATTTAAGAAGATACAGAGAACTCTTTTGTAATGACATCCTGAGAATTCAAAGTTGACAGCAAATACAAGGGACTGTGTAGCCATTCAGATGTAGGTGGTGATTAGATGGCCAGACGTGGAGAGCCCACGCATTTGTAGGAGCACCATGTGATCTTTAATGACCAGAGTGAGTCAGGACCTCGGTTTAATGTCTCATCCAAAGGACAACACCTGGGGCAGTTGATTTTTATTTCCTCCAGCGGAAAAAATACCCCCCCCCACCCCCCAATACGAACTTCTCTTTTCGGGGTGCTTGAAATTTTTAGCCTGTGTTAGCACATTGTGTGGCAAATGTGTATGAAATGTGCTCTATAAATAAAGTTTGACAAACATTTACACTTAAGAAGTTGCATTTTAAATGGAGTCTTCACTTCTGCTCGAAATCAAACTTTACTGTTTCCCAGTAGAATTTAGACTGGGCTAACGAAGGGCTGATGTTTCATGGGCTTCTTGCAGAAGAAATGTATCACTGGAAGTGAGTTACGTTTAAGACGTGCCGTGACTGTGACCACTTAGCCGTTACTCGGTTTGCGTGTTTCTGTAGCTTACTCTGTCACATTTATCATCCAAGTGCTCTCTGAGGATGACCAAAAGCGTAATCGGCCCGTTCAGTCATTCACTTAGACCCCACCGCTTTGAACTTACACAGAGGAAGTGATTAGAACTGTTTAATTCCACTTGCGTGACTCTTCAGATCCTTTCGAGAGCCCATTTTGTGAAATTTGTGTCCTTGTTCCAGGGTAGTTAGATCTACTTGATGTTGAAACCCCTGTGGAAACCCCTGTGGCAATGGAGACGCTGGTTTTATTTCAGTGGTTTTATTTTTGAGTTTTTCCCGGTTTTTCTATTTTTTATGTGCTATACCAAGTTTGTGTTTTTTTATTTTTTCCCATAAAGCATCTTTGTGGCTATATCTTCGCAAAAAGGCACTTGTTCGTGCAAGTACAAACGTGGCTGCAGGTAAACTACCACGTAGGGCTGGCATAGAGTTTTTGAATCTACGCATTTAAAGCGCTGGTACATTCCTAGGTGACGCAAAACATTTTGAAAACAACTGAACTACATTTGAAAATGTAGTTCAGTTCAGCATAAGGTTGCCAATAAGCTCCTGTAAACTGATGTTTACGTTATCTGCCAGAAATGGTCTTTCTGGGATTTCCCTTCATGCTGCTAAATCTCTAGGTAGTGATCTTGTAAATTACCAACCAAATCTGGGTTACTATATGGTTACCATGTGTCACAGATACAGTTAAATTGGTAAAAAAAAAATCACCTCCCCATTGAAGGGTGTGCTCATATTCCAGCCAGAGAACATTGGAAACGCTGGTTCAGCAGGTGTGTGAAATTTCATGTGCATGGTCACTTTAGACGGGCTCCCGACTAGAGGCTGATGAAACTGCCCTCTTGTGGCATAGCCTGGAAGTGACATCCAAACAAATTTACAAGACGGGCATGTGTACGTGTCTGTGTTGGTGTTTGTTTTGAAGTAACATGTAACATGTTGCTGAAATGTTTAAGACAAGCTATTGAGACTCACAGGGGCTGTTTGAATTGGGGGTGGAGGGAGGGTGTAGGACCAGGCTGGGTGGTAATCAATAAACATGATTGCCCAAGGGCTGAGGCACTCATTGATGCTCTTGATCTAACTGGGCTCATGAAAGTGACGCACCTAGGATCAACAATATAAACCCTAACATTTGGAAGGCCCATTGGGTCAGACCTAGGAAAAATATAATTCAGGGAACAGTTCGGTTGAATATTTTTAAATTTTCCTTGCAAAGGCTGTTTACTTTTCTGGATAAATCTGAAAGAAATGACTTTTTATGGGGTTTGTGTCTTTGGACTGACTTTTTCAACAAAACTTGAAATTAACTTCAAGCTCATATAATTAGATATACTTGTTAAATTATAATTACAGTTCAAACCATGTATAATTGTTTCGAACAGCCTATGGTGCCCAGTTAACCATGAATCTGTCATATGTGCTCGGTGCATGTTGCTCCAACAAGCCAGAGCTATATAATTGCCTTAGAGGGATATCCACAGTAATGATTGTTCAAAAGCAAGAAGAGGCTTTCCTAAAATTACTTTCTTTGTCAGGTTGTGTATGAATGTCAAATGTGACAGATGGACAAATCTCATCAGAAATAGAAATATAGAAATATAATAATTATGAACAGCAGTGTATGTATATTTACATATCACCCCTGGTTACTAAGATTGCGTTCACCTTAAGTTGATCCATTCACACATTTCTGTGTATTTACTGTGCCTGGGAAAATGGAACATGCTTACTTAGTAACCTCACACCTCAAAGGTGTTGAGCTTAAAAACAAACACCGGGACATAGCCTTTTAATCATATGCACATTTTTACTGAATGTCAAATTGCAAAGGTCTTTTAGTCAGGAACTCCATTCCCATTCCAAAAACAAATATATATTTTTTCAGATAAGACCAGAAGCCTCATTGTATGCACTTTCTCTCTCTCTCTCTCTCACTCTCTCTCTCTGTATCCCACACACACGCGCGCACACACATACACACACCACACACACACACACACATAGCGTGGATTATTGCAGTTCAGACAGCCAGAACGTTCCATCCCTTCAACTGCATTAATCAGATTAAAATCTGGAGGCATTTGAAGGTGTCATGAATGTTATTGGTTATGCATTCCATTACTTTTCCTTATAGAACACTTAATGAGGTTACATGATCCAGTTTAAGTGTCATAGTGTGCAGACAAGTTTTCAGGTTTGTGTCAGTCTTGGCTACATTCACTCACACGTTAGAGTGTGAGCTGAAAATGTTAAACACACTTAACATACATAGACTTGTTGGGAATGTTAAAATAATTTCATTGGATGCCATGCATTTGTAAAAATAAATAAATAAACAAACTGAGAAAATGTCTCTGCAAGAGCTATGGCCTGTAGAAAAATGCACTTGCCTGAATTTTTCACCCCCCTTCTCATGTTGTTCTGACTCACACATACAAGTGCACGCATGCATGTGCACATGCAAACAGGTTAATTAAATTCGAACTATTTAACCTGTGGTCTGTCGGCATCACAGATTTTTTTTTTTTTTTTTTTTGCAGAGAAGCCAGGCTGAAATGGGAACTTGATGTCCACGTTTAAGTAGTGAGAGGTCTGCACATTGCGTTAACCCTCTGATCCAAATACAATCTTCTGTTTTTCCCTAAATATCCCTGAAGACATCACATTACGGACTTGTCTCTCAATGCGACTCACAATGCACAAAACAAATACATGGTTTTTAAGGTCATACTCCGCATCATTGAACAATATTACCCAATTTCTTTTTTTTTTTTTTTTCAAGAATTAGCTCTGATATGACATGTGAGTCATTAGTTTTGGCTTAAAGCCCATGAAGTATGCCGGGATCTTACAGGACAATTAGCATCACAACTTTAAAGTTTATGACTAAGCTGTTATGGGCTATGAGGATGCTTATTGACAACTGTGAGGTATCACAAATCTAGGTGTCTGTGCCCTATATTGTGAAGCTGTGCCTTTTGGTGTTATGGGGCGACATAGCTCAGGAGGTAAGAGGGGTTGTCTGGCAGTCGGAGGGTTGCTGGTTCGATCCCCCGCCCTGGGCGTGTCGAAGTGTCCCTGAGCAAGACACCTAACCCCTAACTGCTCTGGTGATTGAGAGGCATCAATTGTAAAGCGCTTTGGATAAAAGCGCTATATAAATGCAGTCCATTTACCATTTATGGAAACAATTCAGTCTCGTTCATTGCTTTTAATGCTTAAAAGGTAAAAGGTCAGTAAAATGCTTACTGTACAAAGTATATGGTGCACATTTCCCAGAACACCCCAGTTAAGTTTTGTCAGGAGACTAGAAACCAGAAATGGTCTGGCGAAGTTACCTTATTTTTCTGCTGTGGTTTCATATTTTGTCCAGGAGAAATATTAGTATTCATCCACTAGCAAGAAAATATCATAAATGCTTCAGTTCTGGCACTATGTAATATACATGTCTGTCAATCTGTCTAAGAGATGAGGGAATAAATGCACATGCTCTTAGCTTTTGTATGACCTACCACAACATGGAATGCGTGCAGGTCCTAGCGCGTAGGAAACAGACCTCGTGCAGTAAGTTCCTAAAGTGCTCAAAACAGCAGCGCATGCTGGTGTTGACATACGCAGGATGTCTTATCGGCAACTCTTCCTGTTTGCCCCGTGTCAGTCAAAAGCACCCACAGATCACATGCTCCAGCAAAACTGTGCATAGATTAAAATGAATATGTGCTCTTTCTCTTTTATGCAGGTTTTACAAGTTCACACATCATGAATAACCTCAGAGATATTGAACAGATGGCAACAAAAGGATGTTACGTGCGGCTCTTGATTGACTTAGAGCTGATGAACTAAGAGAGTGTATCTGCATTGAAAAAGGCCTTGTCTTAACAGTAAAAAGTCCAGCTGCATTAGGGAAAGCAGCTTCTTGGTGAATGATTTACTTTAAGTATTGAATAGGTGTTACTTAAGGCCCACATGCACGGCACGCACACTTACAATGTCTGACAAGACGGTCCGCACAGAAAATCCATCTGCTGTGCCTTGCCATTTGGTCATGATAAAGAATGCTATAGATCTTCTACCCAAATTCTATCACTTGAACTTCAACATAATACAAATACTCACGTAGGAAAAGGTACAGGCAGCACTCTCACCTTTTGTTATTCAATGGAATGAAACAAATGTGAATGATTAAAGCATATTTATTAATGTATGTGCATGTTTAAATAGAAGAAGCAGCATCACATAGGTTAGATTTTTTTAAGCAGCTACTTAAAATTTCAAATATACTGATGAAAATGTTTATTTTATTTTAAATGGTAGCATTAAAATGGTTCTGGTTAAATTTTAAAAGCATCAGCACCACTTTACCCTCCCTGCTGCGGTCATAACTTCTGGTGTCTGTACAGTATGAACTTCAAAAAATGTGTTATTTAATTTACTGTGCACTGTGATTATTTATTTATTTCACACTGTATCAGAATCTCTGTTCAGTTATGCTGAGCAGTTTATTTTCCACTGGTGGGAATGGTAATTAAAGAAAAATGGCAGCCTTGTCCAGTCTGGGATCATTGGCCTGATCGATAGCGTGGCCTGATCTGTAGTCACTTCAAGAGAAAATGGAAATTGAAGTGTGCAATCATGATGGAATGAGCTGCCCAGGGTGGTCGAGACAACAGAGACCCCGCCCATCTTCTGACACAGACAGAAGAGATAAGTTTAGGTGTGTACAGGTGTATACTCTTATATACAATACTAATTGTTAGTTTTTCAACTACTTTTACAGATACTGATCATAAATGGGCCTTCTGTGCCTTTCTTGATGATATTGCTCTCTTGCTGTCCTGAGGGTAATGCTCATGTTCTTTACTTTCAAAAGCGGCTCTTGACAAGAGGATCTGCAAAGTGAATGCATTGTAATGATTACAGGGCTCTAAAATGGTGCCATGCTGTGAAGTTGTGTGTATTTACCTGGCATGGAACTTTCTCCTCCTCGTCAAATTCACGTTCAAGTTTTTACAAAAGACAGGCTTCTGCAAACAGCAAAGCAGATCTGTTTGTATTTTCTTTCAACAGAAAACAACATAAAAGGATTAGGTAGGGTGTACACACACACACGCTTCGGAAATGGTTGAAATGTGTTAATTGTATTAATTGAATCACAAGTGTTGCCACACATTAGCTCATGCTTTTGAGCAGCTGTTCAGCATCTGCTTCTGTTTGGCGATTAAAAACATTCAGCTTCCGTGAAGCACAGCATGTTTGCACTCAGCCCTCAATTCTTATGTTGCAGTTTACCGTACAGTCGTGAGGGGGGCGGTATTTCCATTACATTACTTTACATTACATTTATTTAGCAGACGCTATTATCCAAAGCGATGTACAAAAGTGCATTTCATGGTCATGGACAACTACAAAACACAGGTTCAATAAGATACGATACTCATTTCGTACAGCTATTTCTAGCCAAGAACACAGTTAAGTTCACACAGTGAACACTATTCTGACCTAACTTATGCCAAGCCAAACTAGGGAGAAGAACAAGCTACAATATTAGGACAAATACAAATGACCAAAAAGTGCTGGAATGGGGGTACATTTCCAGTCAGAGCAATGGGATTCATGGGCCCTGTTCAACCAACTCCCCAAGTGCCAACAGTCCACAGGTTATATCATAACAAGCAGAGGTTCATTCGTACAGCCAACACCCCCTGTCTAAGCTGTGGCCATTATGAAGGTGGGTCACTGGAAACCCATGTAACAGTGTCCAGAAAGTACTTGGCAAGGTAAGATATGCAGTTTGCTCATAGACAAGACACTGAGATATGGCTAAAGATAAACACACATCTGTCTTCCTACTGTTTCCTGTGAGTTTATATTATACTCAGTTGGCTGGTTGATTGAGAGGCGGTTTTTTTAACCCTGCATTATCTTTGTCTGGCAGCTGAGATTCAGTTAGGAAAAAATTCCCAATAGTGCCATGTACAAACACAAAGGTGCAGTTGGGACAGTGAAGGGTTTCCTACTTGGATGGGACTCTATTTTTACAAAACCAATGCATTCACAGACTGAGAGATTAGACTTTTTCTGTGTTTGTGCGTAAACAGCAAAAGTCAAGAAGAGGTGTGGGATCAGTAGACATGGAGATGCCATTTCTCTCTCTCTCTCTCTCTCTCTTTCTATCTCTCTCTCTCTCTCAGCTTTGTTAATGTATTTGTACATCATTAATTCATGTTAACACCTACATTAGTTAATGCCAGTTCATACTTGGATTTAAGAAAATGTTTAATGTTTTTGTTAATGATATACTAATTCTAACTAAGTTTTTTCCTATGTTTTGATAATGTATAAATAATCATGTAATAAATACATTAGTTTGTGTATTTGATAACCACTAACTAGATTTCATGCTTAATTAATGTATTTGTACATCATTAATTCATGTTACCAACTACATTAGTTTATGCCAATTTGTGTGACCTTATTGTAAAGTGTTACCTAACATTTTCTTCAGATGTTATCCTTAATGTGTGTTCAGTTACACTTTCGTAAGATTTGAGAAAGCTAATTCTGGTTCAATGCCATGTGTTCTATAATATTAAAATTGTAAAAATAAAAAGAAATTTGCGATGTCGGCCATTCGGTTTTCTCCAGACCATTCCTCAGAGATAACAGGAATCTCTTATTTGCATACAGTAGACTTTCCTCCATTTTGCAGGGAGGAAAATAGACTTTTCAACCCACACATTGGACGGTCACCTCGGTAACTAGAACTCCAGCGACTAAAAGCAGGTAAACATTAGATATGAGGAGATAAGGTACCCATATGATCAGAATGATTTTTCTTTCACACCTTTTCTGCAGCCACAACGCTGACAACACCTCTCCTTCTTGCTCTCCTCTGTGGTTTCCAAGGTGACGACTGGAAACTTGTTCTAACTTGAGAATTCCTGAGGCGGAGCAGTGAGCGCGCATGTGCGAAAGAAGAAGAGAATGTATGAAAAAAGGGGAGGTGAAGTCAAAGAACATTGTCGTAAAACACTCTCACAAAGTTTCCACTTCATAATTCTGCACCCTGAGGGTTTTTCTTACCCAAATATTCTCTCCTGGCGTTTCCTCAAACAGCTCCCCTGATGCAGTCAGGCAATGGAAAGGCATCCACCCTGTGTCTCACCAACATGGCCACCATGGAGCTATCATTAACTCCCAGCACAACTGCAGCCCTCTGCTGTACAGAGGGAGAGGTTTAGAAGAGAAGGGGGTCATGGGTAAACAGAAAAAGTAAGTAAATTTTGAACATGAAAAGCAGTGAGCCCAACCCGGCATGTCCCTGGCCTCTTCTCTTTCCATAAAAGCAGTGTCTTTTCTCACTCTTTTCTCTTTGTAACCCCAAATGAACAGACTTCCCATTTATTGGCATATTTTCCATGCGCTTTCTCTTTGTCTCTTTCTCCCCTTCTCTCCCTACCTTTCTCGCTTCTCCTGCAGTTATGATCAAACAATCCTTTCCACTCAAGAGTCTCTTGTGTTTTGGCACACAATGGAATGCATGCACATCCAGACAGACACCACAGATTTTAATCGTCCAGACAAGGAGTGAGTGCAATGAAAAAAATGATGAATAAAATTCATATCCTACTATCCACTACACACACACACACACACACACACACACACACACACATAGCCTGTAGTAAGATATGTTTTCCCTTTATGATTAAGTCTCTTTATTTTTAAATAGCCTTTAACTTTAACAGTCTTTAACTTATAATGCCTTTCAGAATCATAATAGGCATAATAGTGAATAGGCAATACATTGACAATATCTGAGTTTGCCTGAAAGCCACAAAGAAACATTCTTAAAAATGGCATAACCTTATTTGCACTGTATTCCCCAGACACACAAGTTTACACAGCCAAATGGTCTGAGATAGGACATGATTTTAAACAAGATGCAGGTGCATCTACAAGTCTGTTCAAGGATAATTTGCTATAGCAGCTATATTTAACCTCCAGCCCCCAGTAAGATCAGTTACAATTTACCTGAGACACTGGAACACCTGCCAGTGCATCTGCTTATCAGTGCAGTCAAGTGTGCATCTGACAACCTTAAAAAAGTGGGATGTTTATTACCTTTCCTATCATTTCTCGAGCTATACTATGTTGTGCTACACTGCCACCATGTGTTTCTAATTATAATTGCAGTGTTCCGCTGGAGTCTTTTTTTTCAGTTCTCCTGAATGGCATTCACATTTCATAATCCATGAAAACCCTTTCTTTATTTTGGAGGAAACAACTACAACAGTCTCTCTTTTGGTGATACTGTAAATTATTTGTTAGTGTAATAATTATGAATTATTATTACTATATATGAGGCTTCACTAATTAGCGGAACTAGGTCCGGACCGAGGGATGGTTCTATCTGGACCACAAGACATTTCTGATCAATTGAGAAATTAATAATAATGTTGAAGGAGTGTTTTTTTAACGGGCGCAGCTTGTCCGGCTTGTATGGCGCTGGCTCGGCGGAGCTGTGAAGCCCCAGACCAATCACATGCGTTATTTAAATCACTTCATGCAACTCAGCCAATCAAAGTGATTGTTTACAGTGTGTTGAAGAAGGCACTCATTTTTGAAAGTCCTTTTTAGGTCGCTAGACAGTCAGAGAGAGAAACAAAAGCAGGAGCAAGAGGAGAGATGACAGAATGGCGTGCTCAAAAATGAGAAAAGTTGACCGAGAAAATCGAGCGTTCGTGAATGAATGGACAGACCAATGCGTCTTCATTCTTCCCGCAGCGAGTGCCAAACCAGTCTGCCTCATATGTTCCGAGGCCGTGGCAATTATAAAAAATGGCGATGTGAAACGCCACTACCAAACAAAGCACAGCTCTTTTGAGCAAACACACCCACAGAAGTCGAGGTGAGGGCACAAAACATAAACAAACTCAGAGCCCAGTATGATCGGTCCACCTGAATCCTCTCCCATTCATTCACGTCCCAGCAACGTGCAAACGAATGTTCACTAAAAGTAGCATGGATTCTGGGTCAACATAAAAAGCCATTTACTGACGGGGGGAGTTGTGAAGTGCATGAATGCTGTTGCTGAAACATTACTTGAGGGTAAACAAAAAGACGAGTTGTGTGAAAAAATCAAGCAGATCCCAATGTCAGCTTTAACAGCAACGAAAAAGACCAAAATATTAACAGAGGATGTACTAGCATAGCTTGATGCAACTATTCAGAGTGCACCATGCATAGCCTTAGCTGTTGATGAATCTACAGATGTAACTGATAATGCCCAGCTTTTGGTGTATGTTCGATTTTACCACAAAGAAAAGAAAAAAAAAATCTGTGAGGACCTGTTAGGTGTAACACCACTTGAGACACATACAAGAGGAGAGGACATATACCTGGTCATAAAAGAGATGCAGGGAAAGAGGGGGATAGATCTGAAACAAGTGGTCACAATCACCACAGATGGAGCCCCTACCATGGTAGGAAGAGAGAGAGGAGCTGTGGCATGGATGAAAGAGGGAAAACCCTGATCTCAATACCTTACCACTGTATCATCCATCAGCCTGTCCTGTGCACCAATCTGCCAGAAGAGTATGCTGAAGTGATGAATATAATGATAAAAACTTATCAACTTTCTCAGGGCATCCTCATCCCATCAACATCGCCTGCTTAGAAATTTCCTGAAACGAGTCGATGCAAATGCAAAAGACTTACTTCTGTACAACAACGTAAGATGGCTCAGCAAAGGTAGGGTCTTGGAGCGATTTTGGTTCATATGGAATGAAATAGCAGCTTTCTTAGTACAGCTCAAGAGTCAGAAGGCAACACAGTTTTCACTTTTTTTGCAAGGCAAGAGCAAAATGGATATTGTTGCTTTTTTGGTAGACACCACATCACTCCTTGAACTCAATTTAAAGCTACAGGGCGAGAACAATTCAGTTTGTGATTTGATGACAGCTGTCCGCTCCTTCCAGAGGAAACTGGAATTGTTCAAGGAAGATCTTGCAGGAACAGATTCAGGGTGACAGAGATGTTTCTCCTCATGTTGACTGCATAGACAAGCTGATTGGAAACTTCAGAAAACACTTTAGCCCCTTTTCCACCGCCGGGCCAAACGCTTCTGAGCACGGAGAGGAATGGTTCCAATGGTTTGGCGCGGAACGATTACAAACCGTGCCCAGCACGATATTTTCGGCATTGGTTAGACAACCGTGCTCAGTGCAGCAGAACCATTCAGATGGGCAGGCTTAATGACGTACTCACTGATTGGTTTCACATTACGTCAGTTCTGTGACTCCGCAAACAGTCTTTTCACGTCCTCTTCCGTAAGCTATGTCGGTGGAGAAGCTACTACAAATAAAAATGCCAATCAAAAATCGTATTCCGTCATAGCAGCAAGATAAACCCGACAATAGCCCTAAGATATGCCAATATAGCAGTGAAAACGCTGCTCACTGAATAACGAAATAAACAGGAAGTTTTAAAAAATGATACCATGTCATTCTACAGTCAATATCTGTGACTAAATATTGAATAAATACAAAACCATACCATTGGTTTTATGCATAGAGATGTCCCTTTTGTGACTGAGTGGTCATAGGCTATATTGTCTTGGACAATCCGTTTATGAATATATTTCACGCATTTGTGATGCCTGGGTACGTTCAAAATAGCTGTGCATAATACCACACGTATCGTTTATGGCGTTGTTGTCCTTTTTAGTACAGTCTGGCTTGATTGACAATTCATTTATTCAGTAGGTGAGAGTATAAGCTTTCTAACGATGTATAACATGTCTAATTTTGCTCTTGGAATAGCGTTTTATAGGTCAGCGTAACCGAAAATTTTCTTATCGAAACGTTGTTAACAATTTTTCGTAATTTCTTGGAAAATACTATTATTATTGAGGACTTCTGGGCATAGCTAAGCAATATATTTGCTGATAGACCTATCTGACATCGTTTTCTGGAGCAAAACAGAAGCGGATTGAACTCGTTGATTTAGGCAACTGTCTCTGTCTCCATCAACTGAACACAGATAAAATTTCATCATTTCTATGTAGGCTAAGTATTACTGCTCAAAATATTTCGGTTATACACGCTATTTTTGGATTAAGAGTCTTTAAAAAGGTTAGTGGTATTATATAATGTGGACATTTCACACTGTAATGTAAGCATTAGTTAGTAGTGTAATAGTTTTTGTGATGCATGCAGTGGTGGAGGATACGCTAAAAAGAAAAACCAAAAACAGACCAAAATACACAGAATCCTCGTCCGTTTCGTCAGCCAACTAAACAACATAACAAAAACAAAACAGTATGGGGAGCGACGACAACAATTGGTGCATATTTTTTACATTCACAACGGGACGCCGTCGCTGATCCACCGCATCACTTGCTGTCCTCACTAGTTTTTCTTAGATACTTCCTAGTCCTGGTTTTAGCAGCCCTACGGTGGAAACAGAAACGATAATCGTTCCCATGAGTACTGAGCAGCGCGGATCAGCACGGAGTGGCCCTGGTAACGGTTCGGACCTACGGTGGAAAAGCGCCTTTTAATAGCTTCTCCCATTGACAGCAGCTCCTCCTGCTCATTCAGAATCCATTCCTCATCACAGATGTCAGGGGATATTCAAAGGAGGTGACACAGGCCTTCAAGTGGGCACATGCTGGAGCTCTCCAGGTGGAAATGATTGATCTGCAAGCAAATGTTGCACTAAGAGAGTATTTTGGAGTAACTTACCCAGCTAATTTCTGGCTACTGACTGTGTCTGAGACTGTTTTCCCAGGTCTAACCAAAGTAGCACTACACACCTTGACCGTGTTTGGCTCCACATACAGTTGTGAATCAGCTTTCTCCACTATAAATATCATTAAAACGAAATATCGTTCCAGACTCACCAATGAGCACCTACATAGGTGCATGAGAATGGCACTGATTCCATTCCAGTCTAGATTCAAACTACTGGCAGGACAAGCAAAGGCTCATTTCTCCCACTAAACAAGGAAGAGAGGTGAAGTAGGAGAAAAGGGAAAAACAGTGACAAGTGGGACAAAAAAGGAAAAGAAAGAGAAAAATGGATATTAAAGCTGTGTTATGATATTGTTATTTGTTCAAATTAAGCCAATTTCTCTCACTAAACAAGAAAGAGAGGTGAAGTAGGAGAAAGGACAAAAGAAAGAGAAAAAGGGACATTAAAGCTGGGTTATACTTTTCTTGTTCAAATTAAGCACTTTTTCAGTAAGAAGCACTTTTTAAAGATATTTTATTCAGAAAATTCAGTCTTGATTTCCTTTACTTGAAATGAGAAACTCATTGCGATACTTTTGTTTATGATTAGGCTACATATTTATTTTTCCTCCTGTTCAGTGTGTCTTTATGATGAAAATACTTTGAAAATTGACAATAAATATTATTGATTGTTATTGAAATTTACTTTTTTAAAATTTCATTTGATAGTCAAACAACAACTACAATATAGGCCCCTGAATCATAGTGCAAGTTAGACATTATGACAGTTCGGACCTTTGCTGGGGAGTAAATTTGAGTGTCTGGACCTCTTCACATTTTAATTGAATACCCCTGCTATATATCATATAATTATTTGTACTATTAGTACTACTGGGAAGGAAACTAACATTATATCATTACAACAACAACAATAACAAAACAATAATCGTGACCATAAAAAGAAGTCTCTGCGTTCTATAGAAGAATTCATATTTCGATCCAAGAATGCACTGCATCACAGATCTGTACATGGAAGTTAAGAGAAATCACCGCTAGGTAATCCATGTCTTTCCTTAGTTTCTTTTCTTTAAATTTCAGTGCCAAATACCAAAGATGTGTGGCACCCTATAGTATTCCTTGATTTTATGATTTGTGGGCCAAGCAGGAAAGCTGTTAGAACCCTGTTGTATTTGTAAGAGTTACTATGTCTTCCAACGTTTTGCTCATTTCTGGCGAGTATGTCTGATAACTTTTCATGAAAATTTGCACAGTGATGGATTTTACAAAAGGAGCAATTTTGGCACCAACTGGACACTTGGTGGGGCTATAGCACTCAATTGAAAGAACAAACTTCAAAAGGGCATAACTTCTGCATTGATTAGCCAAGAGAAATAAAGCCAATGTCACTCCTTACAAAGAACAATTTTGCTGTTTTGATTGAAAAGGTGAGTCTGGTAGATTTGCAGCCATTTTCAATGAATTAAAAAACACTTAAAAGGCATCTCCTACAAAGTTTGTCCAATTTGCACGACATTTGGCATGCCAGATCTACTCACATGTCTTTAAAAGTTACATAAACAAAGTTGCTGCACTTAAAAATGTGCCCACAGCTGGAAACCAATGAACTTGTACGAGGGCTTGGCTTTTCACAAAACAGCCGATAAATGCCCCAGAGGTATGGCATAAAGATATCAAACTCGGTAGGTATATTAATAGCTTTATCCTTAGGATAAATGCACAGAATTCACCTACTTCACCCACAGGGTGGTGCTACAGAGCTCAACAATTTAATTATTTTTTTTTAATTAACTAAAAATAACTTTTTATGTAGATATCTCAAACTTGCTACCCTGACTAATCTCCTCAGTATGAATATGTCTATGCATTATTTGGTCACCACCATCTTAGTGGCTATTTTGCACTTTGTTTGTTCATATGTCACTTTTCTGATTTTCACCTGGTTGATTCACAATACTGATATGTGGTACCTCCGAACCACTACTCATCAAATTTGGAGCTGATTGGCCACATGCTGGTACTATAACATTCACCCAAATTTCCAAAAATTAAACATAACATAACGAGAACAGACCATTCAGCCTAAAATGCTCGCCATTTTCCTGCCACTAAATGGTACCTAGTGCTCATAATTTACCTACAAACCAGATTGTCTCCTGCACTATATCAAGCCTGGTCTTGAAACACTCCCACGAGTTTCTGCCTCTGTTAAATGACCTAGCAAGTTATTCCACACAGCGACTACTCTCTGTGTTAAGAAATGCTTTGTAATGTATGTGCGGAATTTACCTTTTGCTCATTTCCATTTATGCCTCCTCATTCTTCTGATATAACAACCTGAAAAATATCTTGCATTTCACTTCATTAATTCCTTTTAGGCAGTTATAAGCCTCAATCTAGTTACACCGGTCTCCTTTTACTAAGCTGGTAGAGATTAAGTATCTTAAGTCTTGCCTCATACTTCTTATCATTCCAGACTCACCAATGAGCACCTACATAGGTGCATGAGAATGGCACTGACTCCATTCCAGCCTAGATTCTAACTACTGGCAGGACAAGCAAACGCTCATTTGTCTCACTAAACAAGGAAGATAGGTGAAGTAGGAGAAAAGGGAAAAACAGTGGCAAGTGGGACAAAAAAGGAAAAGAAAGAGAAAAATGGACATTAAAGCTGTGCTATAATATTGTTATTTGTTCAAATTAAGCCAATTTATCTCACTAAACAAGAAAGAGAGGTGAAGGAGGAGAAAAGGACAAAAGAAAGAGAAAAAGGGACATTAAAGCTGGGTTATAATTTTCTTGTTCAAATTAAGCACTTTTCCAATAAGAGGCACTTTTTAAAGATATTTTATTCAGAAAATTCAGTCTTGATTTCCTTTACTTGAAATGAGAAACTCATTGTGATACTTTTATTTATGATTAGGCCACGCATTTATGTTTCCTCCTGTTCAGTGTGTCTGCATGAGGAAAGTACTTTGAAAACTGACAATAAATATTGTTGAAACGTTATTGAAATGTATTTGTTTATTTCATTTGATAGTCATACAACAACTACAATATAGGCCCCTGAATCATAGCGCAAGTTAGACATTATGATGGTCCAGACCTTTGCTGGGGAGTAAATTTGAGTGACTGGACCTCTTCGAATTTTAATTGAATACCCCTGCTATATATCATAGAACTATCTGTACTATTAGTACTACTGGGAAGGAAACTAACATTATATCATTACAACAATAACAATAACAACAACAACAACTGTGACCATCAAAAAGAAGTCTATGCGTTCTACAGAAGAATTCATATTTCGATCCAAGAATGCACTGCATCACAGATCTGTACATGGAAGTTAAGAGAAATCACCGCTAGGTAATCCATGTCTTTCCTTAGTTTATTTTCTTTAAATTTCAGTGCCAAATACCAAAGATGTGTGGCACCCTATAGTATTCCTTGATTTTATGATTTGTGGGCCAAGCAGGAAAGCTGTTAGTAACTCTTACAAATACAACAGGGTTCTATGTCTTCCAACGTTTTGCTCATTTCTGGCGAGTATGTCTGATAACTTTTCATGAAAATTTGCACAGTGATGGATTTTACAAAAGGAGCAATTTTGG
Organism: Anguilla rostrata; assembly: GCF_018555375.3. Taxonomy (NCBI): domain Eukaryota; kingdom Metazoa; phylum Chordata; class Actinopteri; order Anguilliformes; family Anguillidae; genus Anguilla; species Anguilla rostrata. The sequence goes on from NC_057935.1 coordinate 19,188,664, forward strand.
CACCAACTGGACACTTGGTGGGGCTATAGCACTCAATTGAAAGAACAAACTTCAAAAGGGCATAACTTCTGCATTGATTAGCCCAGAGAAATAAAGCCAATGTCACTCCTTACAAAGAACAATTTTGCTGTTTTGATTGAAAAGGTGAGTCTGGTAGATTTGCAGCCATTTTCAATGAATTAAAAAACACTTAAAAGGCATCTCCTACAAAGTTTGTCCAATTTGCACGACATTTGGCATGCCAGATCTACTCACATGTCTTTAAAAGTTACATAAACAAAGTTGCTGCACTTAAAAATGTGCCCACAGCTGGAAACCAATGAACTTGTACGAGGGCTCGGCTTTTCACAAAACAGCCGATAAATGCCCCAGAGGTATGGCATAAAGATATCAAACTCGGTAGGTATATTAATAGCTTTATCCTTAGGATAAATGCACAGAATTCACCTACTTCACCCACAGGGTGGTGCTACAGAGCTCAACAATTTAATTATTTTTTTTTAATTAACTAAAAATAACTTTTTATGTAGATATCTCAAACTTGCTACCCTGACTAATCTCCTCAGTATGAATATGTCTATGCATTATTTGGTCACCACCATCTTAGTGGCTATTTTGCACTATTTTGCACTTTTGTACATATGTCACTTTTCTGATTTTCACCTGGTTGATTCACAGCACTGATACGTGGTACTTTCGAACCACTACTCATCAAATTTGGAGCTGATTGGCCACATGCTGGTACTATAACATTCACCCAAATTTCCAAAAATTAAACATAACATAACGAGAACAGACCATTCAGCCTAAAATGCTCGCCATTTTCCTGCCACTAAATGGTACCTAGTGCTCATAATTTACCTACAAACTAGATTGTCTCCTGTACTGTATCAAGCCTGGTCTTGAAACCCCCCCCCCTCCCCACTCCCACGAGTTTCTGCCTCTACTAAATGACCTAGCAAGTTATTCCACACAGCGACTACTCTCTGTGTTAAGAAATGCTTTGTAATGTATGTGTGGAATTTACCTTTTGCTCATTTCCATTTATGCCTGCTCATTCTTCTGACATAACAACCTGAAAAATCTATTGTATTTCACTTCATTAATTCCTTTTAGGCAGTCATAAGCCTCAATCTAGTTACACCGGTCTCCTTTTACTAAGCTGGTAGAGATTAAGTATCTTAAGTCTTGCCTCATAACTTCACACCAGGAACCAGTTTAGTTGCCCATCTTTGAACCTTTTCCAGAGCCTTAATACCTAAGTATAACTTCCTTGGATTCATACTCAATCATTTTGGCTTTATGAAATGCAATACACAATGCAAATCCTGTTTTAATGATGTGTGGCATGTGACGTATGTCTTAATAAAACCACTCTGACATATGCAACTCATTAATTGGTAGGCCTATTTTGAATCATACTTTTTATAGGCTATATTATAGTTTTTAAGGTTGTCAATTAATTTTTTTTAATCGATTAATGGGTGCCGACTGTCAAGTAAAATAATTTCTCTAAATTTGTATCACTACCTCTAGCCAGTTCTGAATCCACTCTGAAATACCAGTTTGGTTTGTTTGGTTTGTTTGGTTGTTTGGCACAGTAAGCCAGTGTTCAAAGGGGTTTACAGTGTTTTAATGCTTTTTAATCAATATTCAGTTAGTCTTGTTCAGTTCCCACCTTGCATTTTAGTCAGCGTGCTAAAAATTTACATGGAATAAAAATAGATTTTTAGACTAAGGCAAAATCAAGGATGAGAAAGAAGAGAGATTCTGGTGCTGTTAGCTCTCCTCAGTTGATTTATGTCACAGAATGAACTAGCAAACTAGGCATGGTGGTTGACTATTATTGTGCCAGTTTGTGGTACTCAGAATGTAGCCTACTCCTATTGTAGGGCCTATGTCTAGAGTAACTGAAAGGATTTGTAACAACAGGAGCAAGTATTGAGCTGAATTAATTTGAGAGTGATTTGCAAAAATCTAAGGGTGAATTGCAGTATACTGATCTGGAGTTCATACCTCAGTTTTAAATTTCTAGGCCACAGAACTGCATAAAAACTGGAGCAGCTGTCCAAAGCTGTGGAACAAGGACAACCTTACATTACACTATATTTATTTGGCAGACGTTTTATCCAAAGCACCGTACAATAAGTGCATACCAAAGGTCATTGGAACAACTACAAAAAACAGGTCCGATTAGGTACAATACTCATTTTGTACAGTTATTTACATGTATGTGCATAGCCATGAACACATTAAGTCAAGTTCACACAGTGAACATTACTCTGCCCTAAACCATGCTAAGTCAAACTAGGAGGCATTGCAAGCTACAACATCAGGACAATGATACAAGGCACAATAAGTGATGGGTGGAGGTACATGTAACATGAGTGGCACAGGAGGTACATGTGTAGCATGAAATAGGGGGATTTAAGTGATAGAAATATTCCGCTGAGTGGAGATAGTTAGTTAGTCCAGGTATAGTCTGAAGAGATGCGTCTTCAGAACACGGCGGAAGATGGGCAATGAGGGTGTGGTTCGTAGAGGGACAAGGAGTTTGTTCCACCACTGGGAGCTAAGGTGGTTAAGCTCCATGGTAGGGATGAGCAAGAACCCTTTACCGGGATGGCAGGGGATGCAAAACGCCCTGCGGAATGGTTGAGCAGGCGTACAGAATTGAATCATGTCCTGTTCGTAGGTGGGGGCTGTCCTCTTGACTGCAGTATAGGCAAGGGTCAGGACTTGGAACCTGATCCTGGTAGGGACTGGTAGCCGGTGGAGTGACCTCTGCAGAGGAGGACTAGCTATTCAAGTTGACTTGCAGTTTTGTTCGCAGGCATTAGCTAGCATGAACTAGCATGAATAAACAAAAGCCACTACTGACCACCGCAAGTCATGCTTCTGTTTACACAATATTAAGCCACACAATGGCTGGCATATCAAACACACATTTCAGGCATGCAGCTAACACATAAATAACATGGACTTATGTACCTTCTGACCTCATGTAAACAGACAGAATTCACTTTACACGTCCACACAATAAAGCGCCAAACGTGGGATATTTTCCCCAACCTATTACATCATCACAAATGCTCCAGAACCACCACCAAGAATTCTCATTGATTGGACTTTAAGCTATATCTTTATGCCAAAAACAACATCTCATGAACCCCCAAATTCAATGATTCAGATAGCAAAAGTACATGATAGGCCATAAATCCTCAGACATTATGTGACACAAAGCTTGAATGACTGCATTATCTCTATATTCTCTCCATTGCATTAGATAATTTAGGATACACTGGGTTTGCATTGCTTACAAATAGAGCATATTTAATTTGTGTAAGCTAAGGTAGCCAATATTGTTTGTTGTAACGTGGCCTCATTTTGATACCAATACTTTTAACAGCAGGTTTTGCTAGTCTTAATTAATGGCTTGCAGGCAGTGCTTTGTATTTTGAATTTGTGTATGCTGAAAACATTTTTTTGTTGAGATGTCGTTAGCTTGCTCGCTACTTCTTTTCTGGTATGCTTGTCTTGTGCTGCCTTTGTTATTGTAAGCAAGAGGGCCACACTTTCTCTGGCTTTTCATGGGACACAGAGGGGTTTGTATTCTCAGGGGATTGCTCCTTGGACAACTTTGTAGATGGTGGTACAAATGCAATTGCATCATCTGCAGTGGTGTTGTGGAGTGATGGGGACGATACTGAATACTTTGATCGATGGCATTACTTTTTTTAGAGCAACTGAAAAAACAAGCGAAAAGGGAAACATTTCTCACAACATACCTGCTAGACCATAAAAGGTTTCACACCTGTCAATCCCAGTCCATCCTACCCCCACTACCTCTGGCTCCATTGCCTACCTCCCAATGACTAGTCTATAATAGCACATGCTGGAGTAATGTCAGGCCAGGTGAAGGGTTATGATTAAAAATTAGATTTACAGAAAATGTTATATAAGCAATTATATAAAATATCATATATCTTATGGTAACTTGATAAACATACTTCTGAAAGTGTACTTCTAAAAGTCTATATATTTAAGTGTACGCTGTTTCACCCCATGCCATGTTCCTGTTGCAATGTAAGCTAGAGGAGATAGACTCCAGCTGTGGTATATATCAAGTTATTTAGGGGTTTAGAGGACCTCTGGCCCGCATGGCCAGCCTTGGTATGGACTCCCTGATCCTAACTTATGATTGGCTAGTAATGGAATCTTTGCATATGGCGATTAAATGAATCTCATAGGCTGGGACGACAGTTCTTTGTCTCTGAAAACTATATGAACTTATATATTGGACTTCATATTTTGAGAAAGACCGTACTTGTACCTCTTCCCGACCAGTTGTTTTATTAAATTATATAAAGGAGCTCCTGACTCTGTTGTTTGTTATCTTTATCCTTAGCACCATCATTTTTGTTACGAAATCCCTACACAAGCCACATTAAACCAGAAGTCTAGCAATGGCAACAATGCTGTATTACAAGAAGTATAGGAAAACCTGTTGTTGGAAGCTACAGAAAGTACAACATGGTCCATGGACGTTTTTTTTTTTTTTGTTATCTAGTCCACACTAAATATTGAAAATATTCACCTCAATCAGTTCACTTGTGTACATAGTATGACAGACCTTTTCGCAATTTTCTAATTTTATTTATTCTTTATTTTTCCAGGTGAGTCCCACTGAGATTTCAATCTCTTTTTCAAGGGAGCCAAGAGAAGGAACAAACAGTAAAAGTACAAGTACAAACATCAGTTTTGCAATAACCTCTTAAAACCATCCAGTTTAATGTTTTTTCTAGAGCTGGTTCTAGGATCACGGGGCATAATAGCTAAAATCTTCTAAATTCTGTGGAAGGGCGTGGTGCAGTAAAACAAAAATAATGAAGCAATCAAAGGTAAACTAGAGAAGGCAGGTCTGCCCTGTATACGAAAGACAATGATGAATGATGAATGAGAGATTTTGCATTTGTAATGAAAGGCACCATAATACACTGTGTCAGTCGCCTGGAGGGTAGAAGTATATGTGAGCATATAAAGAATATCACCATTATAAAACAGAGGTAGAAAGGTTGCTTGAACCTATTTCTCTCTAGTTGTGAAACTGCAGCGGAGGGGTTTTCAACTGAAATTCCCCAAGGGGCTGAAAAGTTAAGCAGAGATGGCTTGTTTTCTTGTTTTCTGCTGGTTCTGTTAGTAATCTTGCCTGCAATGTGAAGCTAGTGAAAATAAAGACTTTTGCTAGGGAAATTTTCTAAATAAAAGTCCCAATGATCAAAACCCTATTATGTTCAATATAATGGAATTAATTAAGCTATAATCGAATCTGCCTTCTTACTGTCACTCATAGTCGCTCATTTCATGGTACTAATGTTACTTATAGCTATCCAGCTAGTTACGTTAGGTGGGGTCCTCTGGTTTAGTAAAAGAGGCAGAATGTAGGTGTTCTTCCATACCTTAGGGATACTATTATTAAAAAGGAAAATATTTAAAATGTGAGCTAAAAGCTTGGCTATTAGTCCTGCTGAAAACTTCAATAGATAGGGGTCAAGACCATCTGGGCCAGAAGGTTTTTCGGTGTCTTGAGCCTTAAGAGCCTTAAAGACTTCAGCTGTAAAAAAAATAAATAAATAAATAAAAATACACTTGAAAGCAAAACCAGAGTCTATTGCAACAATAGGGTTGAGATTTAATGGTTTTCCAAAATTTCACAGGGTTACGTTAATAGAGATATTCTGTGATCTTCAGTTAAACTATTAATGTCTGTTACTTTGATTGAACATTTTGTTTGACTAACAAGTTAGCAGACCATCTGGTTAAATTACTTTCCCACCAGGCACTCTTATGAATAGCATTATGAATTAGCGCAATTTACATTTATTAATAACAATGTCATTTTACCAATTGATGCTGAGCTATACTGTGTTGAGAACGAGAATGTGAGTAGTTACAATGACAAGTTTGTGGCTAGCTAGCGAATGACATAGCAAGAGTTTATTTAGGATACGCCTGTGCATGCTTTCAAGTTATTTGTTTTAACAGCAACTTAGAGTTATTTCTCCAATATTATTAACAGAGGCCTATTAGATTGTAGCCTCCATCACTGTAGCCTATAGGGTTATCGTTAGTCTTTCAGCGGGTGATATTGGCTCATAAGTTAGCCTGTGTTGCAGACTTGGTGCAACTAGTGTCTCATCTGGCCAAATAAACTCTGTGGCATCTGGTGTAGCATGTAAAATAGCCTACTCCATATCCATGAACCTGAAGCATTTATTTGAGATTTATTAGAGAATTGTACTCATCTATTGAGAGCTGCCTTGTATTTTGGCTACATCACTGAAATATGCCCTCCGTGTTTGCTTTCACCTTTTGAGGCACAACGTGCATTAAAGCTGTTTCTTCCTCCATTGTCCTCCAAGTGTCAGTGGAGTGCGTTTATACTTTTTGCTAATGACAACAACCACAGTCAATGTCGGGTGACAATGGAACATTCATGAACATTCTCTGATTTCAGTCAAGCAACACTCTGCCCCTGGACTATTAACTTACCTTTGACTATGGATCGACCCTGTCGAAAGTCAAGGAAGCGAGACGTTGTGGTTAACGTAGATGGTGTGGTTAACTTTGACATTACCAGCCTTTATTGATGCTTGTGTGAAAATGTCATGCTCAATACGAGCCAACCTTAGCTGACTAATGATATCAGTGTTGCACTAGCCCATGGTATAGCTAGCGATGCACAGATTTTTGACTGAAACTGAGGTAATGCTAACCCATGCGCAGCTAATAATGTCTTATTTAAACATTATAATATCTTGTTTGACGAGAGCCTCTGTAAATGTGCCTTTAATTAACAAACTGCATTACAGTGGCAAAGGAATTACAGCAACTTCAATATTTCAATGTTTTCTGTTATGTTCTGCCTGCTACATAGCTAGCAAGCAGTGATCTTCAGGTGCAAGCTAACAGTGTACTGGCCAGTAGTGATGGGCGAAAATGAACAAACAAATCTTTTTGAAGGACTCTTTTTAGTGTCCGGTATGTACCGGGTCAGCCTGTTGAACATCCAAGTGTTCATGAATCGGACTCTCCCTGCATTTTTCCACTCAAAACTGCTGCCTGCTACGATAGGTGCAGTGCTCAAAGCATAGCAAGTGGAACAACCAATTAATGAGCGCGATCGAATTAACCGTTCTCTTAAACTATAGGACGTCAATAGGACAACCAATGAATGAGCGAGATTGAATGAACTGTTGTCTCGAACTATAGGACGTCAATGAATGAGCGAGTTGAATCGGACTTGACTCGAGACAGACAGCCTGCACTCACTGAACGAGATCAAATGAACCGTTCTCTCGAACTATAGGGCGTCAATGAATGAGCGAGTTGAATCTGACTTGAGTTGAGACAGGCAGCCTGCACTCACTGAACAAGATCGAATGAATGTTCTCTCGAACTAGGACGTCTGATACTTGCCCCTCAAAAAGAACGACAAATCTTTAGTCTGTCACATTTCTGTAACATCGTATTGAGCTTACATAGCCTACGTACATACAAGTAGGATGCAGAATCAATGTATTAAAATGAATATTTTAGCTTTATTAATGTAAACTTATACATGATGAATGGTAACGTATTGAAGAGAAGTTTGGTGGGGAGTGCAGCACTAGTTTTTGAATGTGCATGTACTATAATGGAGTGTCACGGAGAAACTGATGCCATTTAGAAAAAGTATCAAAACTCGAGAGGTTCGAAAGGTTCGATACATTTACATGTATCAACTTGAAGGAACTGATACTGTGAAAAGAATCACTACCCACCACTACTGGTCAGCCAAGTTAGTCACTGGCAGTTTTCAGACTATTGATAATGCAGGGGTGTCTGTAATCTCTTGATACATTTATGTATGATCCCAGTTAATTGATGAAAAGTTTCATATTTTAGGTAGAAATGACCAGTAATTATGTGAGAAAAACATACGTTGCATCCAGTTCTCTTCCACAGCTCTTGAGCTACTAGAAACTACCAGACCACACACAGACTGGGGTCTTTGTGGTCAGAGCAAACAAGCATAATACTGGTGCTAGAGGGAGTGTCAGGAGTGTACAATAGGAGTGAACTTTTTTTTAAAATTGCCATATTGGGGCCCTTAGCACCCAACTCCGATATGGTATGAAATTCATATATCGGCAAGATATACCTATCAATCTGATAATTGGTCGACCTCTAAAATGGAGTAAAAGTAATTCCTCCACATCAGGGATCAGAATAATTATGCCCAAGTCACCAGTTCTTACAGAAATGTGTATTCTACAAACATTTTAACACTGAGAGGTCTAGGGCCTATTTTCTCTATTTTGGGGGCCCTCGGATTTTTGCTATTTTTTCTGCACATCAGGTCTTGCATATCATATTTTTCAGTACAAAATTTGCCTCTTTGTTATTTTATCAGTGATTCATTTTAGGAGACTGTAATATGGCAAATGGACAGAAAAGCCAAGAAAAATGAAAAGCATACTAAATTTTTACTACATTTATTGATAAAACATAGCACACAACATGATGGAAGACTTATGAATTAATAATATATATTTTTATGACCTTGGGTAAGAAATTCACGTCAAATAAACACAACAGTGTTTAACTATATAAAAATTAAGCATATCAGAATTTAGCTATGCCACTGCTCAAAACAGTTTATGTCCAAAATGAGGCAGTCAGCCACTTGGCACTGTTGGGACTTCCAATATATACATAAGAATGTATATAAGAATCCTTCAAATTGTCGGTGAACTGAACATTTCAGCCTAAATTCGAGACTGTATTTTCACACGTAATATATCAGTCTCCATCACACCATTTATATTTTACTGTAAAATATAATAATTTTACTGGCAGTAATTTTCCTGGTTGCCATCAAAGAAGCAAAGGAATAATATAATAAAAATGAAAAAATTGTAAAAGAATTGAAAAGAAAACGCCTTGTTTTTATGTGTCTGCATTTCACATTTCCTGGATAAGAGGGTGACAGAAAAATGGTAAATGGACTGTATTTATATAGCGCTTTTATCCAAAGTGCTTTACAATTGATGCCTCTCATTCACCCATTCACACACAGACACTCACACACACACACACACACACACACCAATGGTGAAAGGCTGCCATGCAAGGTACCAATCAACTCGTTGGGAGCAATTAGGGGTTAGGTGTCTTGCTCAAAGACATTTCGACATGCCCAGGGCGGGGGATCAAACCAGCAACCCTCTGACTGCCAGACAACTACTCTTACCTCCTGAGCTCATGTTGCCTGGTTGTCTTTGTGACATTCCTTGCATTTTTTTGTTGCACAGTGCTCAACAGATGTGCCGCCAACCTGAAAAGCTTGAAACGAACATAGCTGGCTCCTTTGTGTTGTAAATGACCAGTACCAAAATAGTTTACATCCAACAAAAAAACACTTCTCTCCAATTGGCTCGTCGATAGAGGAATCTCAGACCTGTTTAGCAACAACTCAAGCGACTGTTCAGAGCTTAGCTTCACAGTGCAATTTAAAATAAGTTCATACGTGAAACAATAGCAAATTAAACATTAAATACCATATCCCCCCCTTTTTCATCACCAGCGACAATCTAGACCTCAGGGGTTTAGTTTCAAAGAAGCAAAGGAGGGGGGGGGGGAGTGGTTTCCTCCCATTTACTTATACTTAATTTAAATGAAATGGTATCACTGTAAGCTCACAGGTGCTCTTGGCTGTTCCGAGATCCAGGCAAAAAAATAGAGGCCACCGAGCCTTTGCGGTAGTTGCCCCTAATCTCTGGGACAGCCTGTCATTTTCATATAAGAACTACTCAGACCCTAGAATCTTTTAAATCGCTGCTGAAGACCCACCTCTTCTCGTTGGCATTTATTTCGAGCTGAGCTTGTCACCTTGTTTTTATCTTCTATATAATTATTTTATTACCATGTTCATTGTTTCCTTTTATTCTTATTTTTTATTACTTTTATATTCGCTTTGGTACTTTAAGCCTGTTCAAGCACTTTGGCCAACTGTGGTTGTTGTAAATGTGTTATATAAATAAACTTTGACTTGACTTGAGACGATTTATTTTTCATAACATGCTGAATACGATACCTTGTTAATCTGTATAAGAGACGTAAGGCTCTGTATATTCACATTCCACAGTGAATTATCCCGAGTCATAACCTCCTTGGTGAGCCAGTGAAATTGATTTGGCGTTTAGAACGATAAATAGTGTATTTTTTCATTTCACTTTCTGAAATAAACCCTAATATTATTAGTCGACTGGAAAGTAAATGCAAGCGACCGCAAACCGCGTTTTGTCGACGGATTATTCAATTCATTACCGTAATAACAAGTGTACGCACAGAAGGAAATAACGTGGCGGCTGGCTTGACTGTGATTTCCGAAGTAGCGGCTGGCTTGACCGCAGTGAAGTTGCTTACAGAAATACAAAAAGAAAAACAAAAAAACTTCAGGCGAGGTGAAATCTCAAATCTATTTCAGTCCCGCCCAAAAAAGTCAATATACGTGAAACACTGCTTGTAGAATCATTGTTCTGTCTAGACGGCAAATTCCTATAGCTTCAACTTACATTTTTTCGTTTTTACCGTAAGGCTTAGCCTATAGAACTTTGTAATTGTGGTTTAGGCTACCGCACTGTGATATTATAATTATATTATTATTATTAGGGAAACTTTTTTTTTCAGATGGAATTAATTAAATCCATGGAAAGACTGGAGCAGGTGAGTGACTCCTGTATTATGCTTTTTTGTAAATTGATTTTTTTTTGTCCCTGCTTTGTTTGTAGGTTTTCATAGAATGTATTTTTAGTTCTCTTGGACAGAATACTTAAAAGTAAATATTATTGGCATGCAATGTAGGAATTGGCACGAATACTCGAAAATAAACGAAGGCGAATTACAGTGTTTAGCTTCATTTTTATATTTTTACATGGCAGCTTTAGAAGTTTGTTATTTTATGGGTTATTATGTTAATTTCTGAAATCGATGCTCCACAATCTAGTTATTTCAGCAGGTGTTGTGACTTCAAAGTGGTGGAGTTTTCAACATTTTCGGCCTCACAAACCCGATCAATACCGATGTTATATGACCTATGTTGATGATTCAAAGCAACCTTGAGTTTTTAGTTGCTTATAAAATACGCCAAAATGTGACTTAAGTAAAGTCATCAATACTAGTTAATTTTCAGTTGTATTTAATCTACAGTATGTTTAATTAAGTTTTCATTCAAATTTAATCATTTATATTGATTTGAGGAAATTTTCGCTTACCCTGTCTACTGCAACGTTTTTCAGTTTTGTATTGCCTAGCCTATAGGTAGGCTATTGCATATAGCCTACAATAAAAACAACAATAAACTACATACAATAGGCTGGGTGTTTGTCACAGAAAAGTTGTTGAAAATTATGGAAAACTGAAAAAGCGGCAGCGTTTTAAAAATATTAATTTATTAAATTAATGAATCTCTTGCGCGAAACTATAAAACTAACATTGGTAACTGCAGGAACAGTTAACAGGTGCGAGAAGTTTTTTTTTTTTTTTAATGCATTGATAGACTGGTGCAGATGTAATCATTTTGGTCTATCAGAGACAGATTTTGCGAGTTGTGAGTCTTTGATGAGGCATATAGTCACAGACCCATTGCCGCAGTGGGGGAATGAGCAACAATTCTGCAACAATACACATTCTCTGCAATTTATTTATTCCAGCATTCAGCAATAATATGTTGAAAAATAAGCAATCAGCAAGGAGGAGTCCTACCTACAGCTAACTCATATTTAACACTAACTGAGTCTACTCTTCATTTTTGTCCTACAGAGCAAGACAACAGACATTCGCAAAACAACAGACCTTCCATCAGCAGTTAGACATCCTTTTGGAACACGGGGATGCACATATTCGAGAAAGAAACTGATATTAATTTTTCTGTGTGTCCTAAGTTTTTTCTTTATGTATTTTTCCAATGTATGCAAATGGACATCAATATGGGTAAGATAAATTTAATTTCTCATTCATAGTAGTTTAATCTCAGTAAGCATTTCAGAATTAAAATGTCAGAATTTGGAAAAAAATTTTTTTACGGTTTGTATTGTAGACACATTATGCGACTAAAATCATGCCCATTGGTGTACAATGAATTTGTATAACAGATGAAGGCCAACTGTTCCAATGTAGGTCCCTATCAGTACAATTGTGTTATTCTCTCTGCAAAAATGCTGCTGAGAGAATAAATAACAGCGTAAAGACAGAGATTGCCAGTGCATCGTAGATATATAAGGGCGACATAGCTCAGGAGGTAAGACCGGTTGTCTGGCAGTCGGAGGGTTGCCGGTTCAAACCCCGCCCTAGGCGTGTCGAAGTGTCCTTGAGCAAGACACCTAACCCCTAACTGCTCTGGCGAATGAGAGACATCAATTGTAAAGCACTTTGGATAAAAGCGCTATATAAATGCAGTCCACTTACCATTTACCATATATGCCTTAGCGTGTTTATTTTACAATATTTTCAAAGTAGAAATCCTGAATAGTATTACAATCAGTAACAAAACATCCTACTGGATCAGCATTATGTGAACCGTAGGTTCTCTATAATACAATGTAATCATGTTTTGTATTGTTGGTAAGCCTAGTTTGTGTCTTTAATGTTGGGGTGCTGACAAAAGATCTTGATAAAAATGCGTCAGCCAGATACATAGGTTAACCCGGTGCGATATGCTTAGAGATACTGCTGTTCGGTGTGTCGGAGAGCCTTCTTACAGTTGGTGACCGCAAAGTGATAAGTTCCGGTTCCCTGCAGTCGGTGACCTTGATGCTGTTCGGTGTAGCTGAGGGGTTTCTTACAACAACAATATGCAAATAGACAGAACTTCCGCAAAATGGGAAAGAAGCCTTGCAGCAATAAAAAAAAAAAAAAAAAAAAAAACATGCTCAAAATTATGTCTAATTCAGCTAGGCAGGTAATACAGCTTTGCTGTTGTTACACTTAAATTACTGCTCTGATTTTGGTCCACTGCAGCAACAAGCAAGATTAATAAAGAGAAAATTAAAGGGGCACAATTTGCACTTTGCTGATTATATATGACAAATATAGTAACAAATAATGCATACTGGCTTTAATTTTCTGTTAGAACAATTACATTATGCTTCACTTTGCCTTTAAAGAACATTTTTAAAACAAAATGTCCAGAAATACTCTAAGAATTTGTTCTCAGCTCAGACAGGTACAACAAATCCATTAGACATTTGTCAAAGTCTTTTCCTTCAACCTAAATGTAGAACAATTGCAATGCAGTAAATGTTACATTTTCTGACCAGTGGTGAGCTGGAACACATTGGTAAGTCTGTGAACTCCAAAAAGTAACAGTTTGTTTAAAGAAATTACTGAAACATTGGGTTTTTGTCTCAAAAATGAAGTGGTTTTATTAATTAATGAGAGAGTCACTTTGTGTAAGATGTGATGAGACTAAGCTATATAAGGTAGTAATGTACCAAATCCCATGCAAAGATACAAATTAGCAGCAATAATGCAGCCTAAAAAATAGTCTAGTTTACAATATGCAAATTAAATTACATTACTTAATTTATTTAGCAGACACTTTTATCCAAAGCGACATACAAAAGTGCATATCATGGTCATGGACAACTACAAACACAGGTTCAATAAGTTTTTAAAATGGTAAAAACATACAGTATATGCATGTAAATGTCATGAAATAAAAACTGATAGGCTATACTTTTCGTTCATTCATGTTTTGAGCTCAAATCCAAATGCCTTAAGTATACAGTGCCTTCGGAAAGTATTCAGACACCTTCACTTTCCACATTTTGTTACGTTACAGCCTTATTCTAAAACTGATTAAATAAATATCTGTTCTCATCAATCTATACACAATACCCCATAATGAAAAGGTGAAAGCAGGGTTTTACAAATTTTTGCAAATTTATTAAAAACAAAAAACTGAAATAACACATTTACATAAGTATTCAGACCCTTAAGTATTCAGAGTGCTATGACACTCAAAATTGAGCACAGGTGCATCCTGTTTCAATTGATCATACTTGAGATGTTTCTACAACTTGATTAGAATCCACCTGTAGTAAATTAAATTGATTGGACATGATTTTTAAAGGCATACACCTGTCTATATAAGGTCCCACAGTTGACAGTGCATGTCAGAGCAAAAACCAAGCCATGAAGTCGAAGGAATTCTCCGTAGACCTCAGAGACAGGATTGTGTTGAGGTACAGATCTGGGAAAGGGTACAAAAACATTTCTGCAGCATTGAAGGTCCCGAAGAACACAATGGCCTCCATCATTCTTAAAAGGAAGAAGTTTGGAACCACCAGGACTCTTCCTAGAGCTGGCCGCCCCGGCAAACTGAGCAATCGGGGGAGAAGGGCCTTGGTCAGGGGGGAGAACCTTCCAGAAGGACAACCATCTCTGCAGCACTCCACCAATCAGACCTTTATGGTAGAGTGGCCAGACGGAAGCCACTTCTCAGGAAAAGGTACATGACATCCTGCTTGGAGTTTGCCAAAAGGCACCAAAAGGACTCTCGGACCATGAGAATCAAGATTCTCTGGTCTGATGAAACCAAGATTGAACTCTTTGGCCACAATTCTAAGCATCATGTCTGGAGGAAACCAGACACTGCTCATCACCTGGACAATACCATTCCTACAGTGAAGCATGTCGGTGGCAGCATCATGCTGTGGGGATGTTTTTCAGCAGCAGAAACTGGGAGTCTAGTCGGGATCAAGGGAAAGATGAATGGTGCAAAGTATAGAGATCTTTGATGAAAACCTGTGTCCAGAGTGCTCAGGTTCACCTTCCAGAAGGACAACGACCCTAAGCACACAACCAAGACAACGTAGGAGTGGCTTCGGGACAAGTCTGTGAATGTACTTGAGTGGCCCAGGCACAGCCCGGACTTGAACCTGATCAAACATGTCTGGAGAGATCTGAAAATGGCTGCGCAACAACGCTCCCCATCCAACATGATAGAGCTTGACAGGATCTGTAGAGAAGAATGGGAGAAATACCCCAAATACAGGTGTGCCAAGCTTGTAGTGTCATACCCAAGAAAACTCAAGCCTGTAATTGCTGCCAAAGGTGTCTCAACAAAGTACTGAGTAAAGGGTCTGAATACTTATGTAAATGTGATATTTCAGTTTTTTATTTTGCAAAATTTGCAAAACATTTCTGAAACTGTTTTTGCTTTGTCATTATGGGGTATGATTATGGGGTGTGTAGATTGATGAGAATAAAAAAATAAATGAATCGATTTTATAATAAGGCTGTAACATAACAAAATGTGGAAAAAGTGAAGGGGTCTGAATAATTTCCGAAGGCACTATATAGCAAAAAGAATACATTTCACTGAACCGTTAACATACTTTGGAGGGGACTGTATATTTAGCTTTTGGGTGGCTTAAAGGGGAATTGCACTTTATAACACTTCTGCTTCTGATGACTGATATTGTCCTTCTAATGAATGTGTCACCCTTCATTTTTCGATTAGTTATTTCATTTTAAATGTCTAACGTTAGAAACAAAGACCTATTTTTTTTTTTTTAGCGCAAATCCACATAGTATGGTTTCCGGTTTCTTCTTCTTCGATTTTGTTTCGCGGCAAATCAAGAAGAAGCGAGAAGCAAAACATTCCATTAACTTAGCGTTGAAATCAAACAAACTAACGTCTGCTAGCTTTTGTTTGATGCGATATCGGTGTAATAATGAGGTGCAATAATGAGGTGCATGTACTCGGTTATAATGCCCCCGTTAAACTTGACTTGAAAGCACATTTTCATAGTTTTCCACGCGATGCAACTTTGTGCCAGATATGGCTGGATGTAATCAGACACCCCAACATAACAGCCAAAGAAGTTCAGTCTTCTTCTGTGTATTCTGGGTCGAATCGATAGGGCACAACAATACCATGATCACAAACAAAATCTCCTTCGTCCTCAGACATTTTCGGTTTCACTAGCTAGTAGTCATACAACACTATTTCATTACATTACATTACATTTATTTGGCAGACGCTTTTATCCAAAGCGACGTACAAAAACTGCATTTCATGGTCATAGACAACTACTAAACACAGGTTCAGTAAGATACAATACTTATTTTGTACAGCTATTTCTAGCCAAGAACACAGTTTAGTTCACACAGTGAACACTATTCAGACCTAACCTCTGCAAAGCCAACTAGGCAGAAGATTAAGCTACAGTATTAGGACAAATACAAATTACCAAAAAGTGCTGGGATGGGTCAACATGTAACAAGTGTCATGAAAAGGGGGGGGGGGGGATCTAGAGTGAAATATACAGCATGGTGGTGGTTAGTCTAGGTATAGTCTGAAGAGATGAGCCTTCAGGCCACGGCAGAAGATGGGTAGTGAGGGGGAGGTTCGGAGAGGGATGGGGAGTTCGTTCCACCACTGGGGAGCTAGGGTGGAGAAGCTCTATGATCCCTTTGGTCAGGTGGGAGGGGTTACAAGGCGCCCTGCTGCCGCAGAGCGGAGTGGTCGAACAGGGACATAGGATTGAATCATGTCCTGCAAGTAGATGGGGGCTGTCCTGTTGGCTGCAGTGTAGGCAAGGGTCAGGGCTTTGAACCGGATCCTGGCAGCAACCGGTAGCCAGTGGACTGATCGCAGCAGAGGAGTTACGTGGGAGAATTTGGGAAGGTTGTAGATGAGTCGGGCAGCGGCATTCTGAATTATCTGTAGTGGCTGTATGGCACAAGCTGGCAGGCTTGCAAGGAGAGAGTTGCGGTAGTCAAGGCGAGAGGTCACCGTAGCCTGGACGAGCAGCTGGGTGGAGTGCGTCGTCAGGTATGGTCGAATCCTTCTGATGTTGTACAGGAGGAATCTGCAGGACCGTGATGTTGCCTTGATGTGCTCCTTGAGGTCCAGTTGGTCATCCAGGACCACCCCCAAGCTCTTGGCAGAGTGAGAGGCAGTCACTGTGGTGCCATCAACCGTGATTTTTCTATATATTTCTACGACCAACCTAAAGTTATTGTCTGCAGGTACGCCCACATCAGAAGTCCCGCAATGATATGCATCCTCAAGTTCGACACTAAACTGCCTGGGCCTACTTCCTGCATTTGTAAAGGAAAACATCAAAACAGTGTAAAATATTAGCATAATGAAATAACTAATCGCAAAATGAAGGGCGACTCATTCATTTGAAGAACAATATCAGTCATGAGAAGCAGAAGTGTTATAAAGTGCAATTCCCCTTTAAATCTCAAAAAAGGCTTTTGAACTCCAGGTGTTCATGAATTAAAACTCCCTTGTATTGTGCTGTCATTGCAGGAGCAATCTGAGATCCCTCACAAAGACATGACTGTAGATGAAGTAACATTCTCAACCTCAACCTCCTTCACCTCTTTCAACGACTCTTCCAGTGCTCAGAACAGTGTGGTCAGGCTAGAGCAGCCAAGGGCACAGTACTGTGTGGGGGACACATTGAATGTGCTCGTGGAGATTAGTGACTATGAAGGTAACCTAAAAGCCTATGGCGGAGACTTCATACTGGCCCGGATCCATTCTCCAAACCTCAAGGCATGTGCATCAGGAAACGTCACTGACCTCCTCAACGGCTCCTATCGTGTGCATTTCCACTTGTTTTGGCCTGGAGAGGTGCACGTCTCTGTGCTTCTGATCCACTCCTCTGAGGCAGTTAAGGTCCTCCAGAAAGACTGGATTAAGAATTACAGTAAGATCACACACATGGGAACCTTTGTCATTGGAAGAAAGAAGGAGACGTCTGAGTGTGCCCTCCGGCTAAGCTCAGACACACCCCTGTGTGAATACAGGAAGAAGCAGGATGGAGAATATTATGCCTGCTACAAGCCCCATACCCTTCCCTGCAACTCTCTGACCACCATGAGGTCTTACGCCTACCATGGTCCTAATTTCACAAAGGAGGAAGTTCACCTATTAGCCCAGTAAGGCATATGCTATTAAAAATATTGTACAACCCCTGGCAAAAATTATGGAATCACCACACTTAGAGGATGTTCACCCAGCTTTTTTACTTCGTAGCAAATAAACAAATCACAGATATGACACAAAACAATTTAATTTAATTTAATTTTTTAATTTATTTTATTTATTTAATAGCTGAATATTCTCGTGAAACATACCTCAAACAAATTAAATTTAATTATTGTAATTAATGGAACATTTTTTTCCAGATCAATTAGAGGAAAAAATTATGTAATCACTCAATGTTGAGGAAAAAAAGTTCTGCAATTATGGAATCACCTTGTAATTTGCATTTCTAAAACAAATACTGGCACCAGTCTAAAAACGCAAATTCGTTTGCAGTTAAAAGAGAGTGCTTACAGACCTTAATGTGCTGTTGGCTAATTGAAAGGAAACATGGCCCCAACAAGAGAGTTGTCAATTGAAACAATGAAAGGGATTATGAAACTCTTTCAAGGAGGAAATCCAAAAGGGAGTGTGGCAAAAGATGTTGGTTGTTCCCAGTCAGCTGTGTCTAAGATTTGGTGCAAGTTTAAACAAAATGGGAAGGTTATAAAAGGAAAACATACGGGTAGACCAAGGAAGACGACAAAGCGTCAGGATAGAAAACTCAGTAATATGCCTTGAAAATAGAAAATGCAGAACAAAAGAAATGAAAAACAAATGGGCGGAAACAGGAGTCAATGTTTGTCAGAGAACTGTAAGAAATCGGCTGAATTAAATGGGATTTACATATAGAAAACCAAACGAAAACCAGCACTAACACCTAAACAGAAGAAAACAAGGTTACAGTGGGCTAAAGAGACGCAACCATGGAGTGTGGCCGATTGGATGAAAGTGATATTCAGTGATGAATCACTAATCTGCATTGGCCAAGGAGATGATGCTGGAACTTTTGTCTGGTGCCGTTCTAATAAAGATGACTGCCTGAAGAAAACAATCAAATTCCCCCACTCATTTATGATATGGGGTTGCATGTCAGGTAAAGGACCAGGGGAGATGGCAATCATTACCCCAACAGTCAGTGCACAGGTGTACATTGAAATTTTGGACACTTTTCTCATTCCATCGATAGAAAATAGGTTTGAATGTTTGATGAAGTCATTTTTCAGGATGATAATGCATTTTGCCACAGAACAAAGTGCGTTAAAGCTTTTCTTCAGGAAAGGCATATCAACTCAATGACATGGCCAGCAAACAGTCCGGATGTCAATCCGATTGAAAATTTATGGTGGCAATTTAAAAAAATTAGTCCATGACAAGGCTCCATCCTACAAAGCTGATCTGTGAACCGCTATTCGAGAAAGTTTTACCCAGCTTGATGGAGAATATTGTTTTTCATTAGTGAAGTCCATGCCTCAACGAATTCAGGCCATCATAAAAGCCCAAGAAGGAGCAACAAAGTACTAATTGTCATTTTTTTTGTTGATGATTCCATAATTTTTTCCTCTACTTGATCTGGAAAAAAATGTGCCGTTAATTAAAATAATTTAATTTAATTTGTTTGAGGTATGTTTCACAAAGCCAGAATGTTCAGCTATTAAACAAAAATTGTTTTGTATCATATCTGTGATTTGTTTATTTGCTACAAAGCAAAAAAGCTGGGTGAACATCCAAGGGTGGTGATTCCATAATTTTTGCCAGGGTTTGTATGTTTTCTGGTCTATGGTAGTTTGCACTTCAGTTGATGGAGCCTCACCTTCTGTTAAAAAAATGTTTAGAGTTGAAAATTTAGGTATTTACCAACATCTTATTTCATACTAATGAATAAATTAGACATATTTTTCAGGTTACGTTAGAGCAATTATATCCTGCAACTTGTGTTTTTGATGTACATGATTTAGACGGATCACATCAAAAAGAACATTGATTATTGATCCTGCTACATTTTTGGGTATATTGATTGTATATTCAGGTCCAGCATATAGAACGGGTGGTAAATTGCCATTTAATTTTACATTGTAGTAGCAATTTGTGTAAAAAAAACAAAACAAAAAAAAACTTCTATTATCCAAAATGGTATTGGGAGCAGATAAGCCAATGTGGGTGAGTTGAAATTAAGCTTTTGAGTTTGCTGTGAAAGTCTGTTTAACCATCTAAATGTTCATAATTGTATTTTGAAGGGAAAATACTGGAATAGCAATACCAAACAGCTTCAACCCTGTGACAGTGGTTGGTTGTACTGGTACGTTATTTTTGTCCGTGCCTGACACTCCAAAATGCCTTCCTAAAAGAAATAAACTATGAAATTGAAAAATGGACATGAAAGCATTTGGACTAAATAGCTGGCAGCCATAATACCTTGTAACATTCTGCTAACAAATAGCTCAAGCAAAGGAGGGATGGACTTGGTTAATGCTTGAATGGAAGACCTGCATAAATTGGTTGGCCAGTAGGGGGAAATACTATTGAGACCAAGTAAATGTACCGTTGCAGTGATGGGTACACTATAGGAATCACCTTCTTTCAGAGGAGATGTTAAATGGCAGTCCTTACTCATTGTGGTTATTAAAGCTCTCCCTACATTTTTCACAAATAGTAGGGATATTCCCTGGTATCCTGGCTATATTCCCAAACTGGCTGCCTAAATCTGGCCACCAACTATCCTTGAGTGTAACTGGCAAGTAGGTCCCTCCTTCCTGGCTTGACTGATGTATGATATGAGCTTTCACACGTCACTCAAGGCAAGTATGTGATGTGAGCTTTCTGTCTCAAAAAGGGTGCCATTGGTGGTGATTGACATGATTTTCCTGACTTCTCAATGAAACACTTTGAGATTGTGCTGCATGAATGCACTCCATTACTGAAATCCAATCCATGACATATGCAGGCCCATATTAATGTTTTAGGTCTCACAATGGGACACTATTTTTACAATGATATTGGTGATGTTAACTGTTGATCATGCTGTACAATAACCAATGACATCTTAGCCATCCTTTCAAAACCATAGCCTAATTCACGTCTCTGAACCAGTATAAATATAGTATGCCATAATGTCATTGAAATTTGTGGAGGGAATTTGTACTGTATATCTTTCTCATGAATTTAAACTCTTTTTATCTCTTTCCTTTTCAATCTTTCAGGTACAGTGCACAGACCTACTGAAAAGTGTGTGGTAGGAATGAACCCCCCTTTTCCTGGGGGATATTTCTATTCAGATAGGTGGTCTTCTTCCTCCTGTCAGGCAGGCCCCTTCCTCAATGCAGGTGCCATTACCAGATGTTTAAAGGAAAAGACTCTCTATCTATTGGGTGACTCCACTGCACGCCAGTGGATAGAGTATTTGAATAGAAAGCTGAAAGGTAATGACTGAGACAACTCAAACGGAAAATACAACTACTTGGTGTTCTGCAATATCAGGCCTGCTTTTGTGATACATTAGCCATGTTTAACAGTCAGCAGATACAATTTATGAGCTCCTGATGATTCTTTTGAATGATCACAGCAGTATACATTTGAATGTCATGCGATTTCCTCTTATCAAATGTTAAAAATGTAATTTTAACATTCACAAGTCATATTTTGTGAGGTTTCTGTCTCATTTCATGGAGCTAAAAGGAATTAAAAGTTGGGGGCTCCTAATTTGCACTGGACAGGCAGAAGGGGATGTCCAGTTAGAGCACTTGGCCTTTGTGCTATGACAGTTCAATTCAATTCAATTCAGAAACAGAGCAAAAAGAGCAAACACCAGGCCTGAACCCCCAAATAGCAAGTACATAAGGTAAAAAAAAAAACTCCCAGTGGGGAGAAAACCCTCAAACAGTGGCGAGAAAAAACTCCCCAATGGGAAGAAATATTTAGAGGAACCCGGCAAGAGAGGGGGAGCCCATCCTTCACTGGCCAGCCTGGTGTAAAGTAGCAGTAGAATGGAATGTAGCAGAAATTCTGCAAGGGATCTATCATAGCAAATAAAATGGGTTAAGCAGGTTATATCTGTGGTGAAAAGCAAATAGGAAGACCAAATGGTGTAGCTCAGCAGTTTAGAGGAGCCGGGTGATGGATCTGGATTTCCAGGCTGCGTCAAAGGCATGGGCAGGGGAGGAATAGGGCTGAAGCAGTCCATGACCATGGAGCCAGGGACAGGGCTGATGTGATCCCATGGACTCAAGTCGAGGAAACAGGCTAGAGTGATCCTTAGACTCGATGCTAAGCTAACTAGCCTGTCTGCTCCGTAGAAGTGAGCTTGACACTTAAGCTAAGCTACCTAGTGTGTCAACTCCGTATGGCTAACTTGACACTTGAGGCTAAGCTAACTAGCATGTCCGGTCCGTAGAAGTGAGGTTGAGACTAAATCTAAGCTCCGTACCCAGCCCAGACAACTGCGTTTAATTTCACAAACTCTGTGATCATACTTGACCATTTAACAGGATTATAGGAGTATTGAAATGGCTAACTATAGGACTGACTAAAGAGGTAAATGTTAAGCCTACAATTAAAGACAGAGAGTGTGTATGAAGCCCGCACATACATAGGGAGAATGTTCCATAAGACAGGAGCTCTATGAGAGAAGGCTCTACCACCCATTGTAATTTTAGATATACATGGAATTTTCAAATAACCATGATCTTGTGGACAAAGTACTCTTGGAGGAGAGTAAGGAATAAGTAACTCACGAAGATAGTCAGGGGCTAAATTGTTTATAGCTTTATATGTTAACAGCAAGATCTTATAGTCAATTCTAGATTTGACAGGCAGCCGGTGAATAGATTTAAACACGGGATATATTCCTATTTCCTAGTAATACCCTAGTAGCTGCATTTTGTACATGTTGGAGATGTTTCAAGGCTGAGTTGGTGCAACCTTACAATAAAACGTTGAAGTAATCAGGTTGAGAGGATACAAATGCATGAACCATTTTTTCAGATGTTGACCCCCCTGGAGGGATATTTTCCTAAATTTAGATATGTTCTTTAGGTGGTAGAAGGCTACTCGTATATTATTAATGTGGCCCTGAAAGGAGAGATCTAATCAAAAGTTACACCAAGGTTTTTAACGACTATTTTGGAGGAGACAGAGAAGCCATTTAGCAACTCAGTTTTATCAGAATTCAACATGAGGAAATGTTGGTTCATTCAAGCCTTTGTGTCTTTAAGTCAGACCTCTAACTTGGCTAGTGGATCAATTTTGCCTGGTTTAAAATACAAATAAAGTTGTGTGTCATATGCATAGAAGAACACCATGACTGCTTATGATGTCCCCAAGAGGGAGCATGTACAAGGAAAAAAAGCAAAGGACCCAACACAGATCCTTAAGGTACTCCAAAGTTTACCCTGGAATACTCAGAGGACTTATTTACCCCAACAGCCTGAGATCTGTCATTGAGATAGGATAAACCACATAAGGGCTTGCACAGTGACACTGACTGATTTTTCTAACCTATGGAGGAGGATATAGTTGTCAGTGGTATCAAAGGTAGCACTCAGGTCAAGCAGGACTAGAACAGAGATACGTCCACAATCAAGGGAGAAAAACAGATTGTTCAATACTCGAGCAAGGGCTGTCTCAGTACCATGATGCCTCCTAAAACCAGACTGAAACCTCTCATACATATTGTTATCATGTGAGAAAGAATAGAGTTGTTGTGCTACACATTTCTCAAGCATCTTTAACAGAAATGGGTGATTTGAAATGGGTCAGTAGTTAGCCTGGTGTGTCAGATCCAAATTTGATTTCTTGAACAGTGCCTTGATTTCTGCCTTCTTAAAAGATGTGGGTACATAGCCGGATAACAGTGAAGAGTTAATTATATTAAGAATTGGTTTGCAAAGAACGGGCAATAGCTCCTTCAGTAGCTTTGTGGATATGAGCACTGGTGGTTGATTTGGAAGAAGAAACTAGTTTGACTAGTTCACTCAGAAGTATGGGAGCAAAGGATTCCAGTCATTCTATGTGTTTATGAGGAAGGTCTATGATATCAATAAAGGTGTTGTTGACTAGTGTGAAAGCAGATATATATTCTCAAATTCAAATTATTTTACTGCAAAAGAAAGTCAAGAAATAATTTGTACTACAAGAAGCTGGAATTTCTGGTTTAGTTGCTGCATGGCTATTAGCTAGTATTATTAGATCAGCAAATGTTTTAAATAGAAACTGGGGATTATTATAATTTTTTGTACAAGCATTTAAAAGTTAGTAGACCTTGCATTGGCGAGAGAATGCTTATAGGCACCAAGACTCTCTTTCCAGGCCATGTGATATGACCACCCTGAATTCCAAAACGGAGTCCTGGTGATTGTGTTTGGACTTCTGGTGCAAAGCACAGTTAGCCATTTTTTCAAAAAGTTCCTAACATTTGTCCCATTTTTTCATTATGTTTCCTCAGGTCTGAGAATGAAAGGGAGTCGTCTGCTGTCATATTTAGCTGTTGATGCCCGTAATAAGATTACTGTCCGATGGATAAAGCATGCTCATCCCTGGCTTAGCACTTTACCATCCAGCATAAAGAAATCAGTCACCATTCCTGAAGTACTGGACAGTATAACACTTGGTCGTGGGCAGAAGGATGTGATCGTGGTCATTGGAATCGGCCAGCATTTCCGGCCCTACCCCCCAGAAGTCTTTATCCGAAGGCTACAAAGCATCCGCCGGGCGATTCTGCGGTTACACGCCCGCATCCCCCAGGCCGTTGTTGTTATAAAGCTGGAGAACACCATTAAACTGAGGCCAACGATGATAGGTAACAGTAACTGGTATGGCTACATGCAGAACCTGGCTCAGAGGAAAGTGTTTGAGTGCCTGAAAGTGGCTCTGGTAGATGCCTGGGACATGACTGTGGCTGCCAACACTTTAGACGTCCACCCTAATCCAGTCATTGTTTCTAATCAGGTGGCTCTGGCCCTGTCGTACTCCTGTCATTAGGCATGGGTACTGTCTGAAAGGTTACTCTGTAATTGTGCATATTTGTGCTTTTTTTTTCTTTGTAAACTGCATTTGGAGATATCTTGATGGGATACGTATAAAGCCCCTGTGATCTGCCGGCTCAAAATGAATGCAGGTGCAAAAACTCAAATTTATTGAGCCACACAATGAGTTTATTGACCTCTGCCTGTGTGCCATGAGAGGCATTATTATTTCAGGATAAAAACAGGTTTTCTAGTGGATTATTGGCCGGCACAAACTGAAACATGCACCCACTAACATCATTTCTGTAGTGAAGCATGGTGGTAGCAGTAGCATGCTATTTGGATGCTTCTCTTTGGAAAGGGAATTCTTCTCTACAAACAGTTGTCTGCACCCCACAACCCCTGGCCAACCCACTGATGCCCACCCAACCAACCAACCCCTGCATGCTTATCTGTTGAGACTGCACCATGGCTCCCCTGACCCCATATAGATTACCTTCATTTCTCTTTCTTTTGTTGGATTTCATTTTTGATTATGCTATAGTTATAGTGGTATAATGACAGGTTACCTGTCTAGTGGTACTTTCTCTACTAACAATAGAAATAGTTGTTTGTTAGTTTGTCTGTACCTTCTTTGTGAAATTGCATTTTGTAGTCCTTAGAGTAACACTGATATTCTCCACTATAGATTACTCTGGTAAGGGAAATCTACCAAGTGTTTGTATTGTAATATAATGCAAAAAGGGACAGTGAAATCGAAGGAAAAATGGACAGTGCAGTATATATAGACAAATACTTGCAGAAAATAGATTTAATAAATCACCTTTCAGCAGAATAATAATACAAAGTACTGAGTTAAAAATGATAAAGAGGTCACTATTCTTTAGAGACCCAGACAAAGTCCTGACCTCAGTCTCACCAAAATCGGTTGAATAACTTAAAAATTTCAGCCCAGAAGTAATGTCCATGAAACATGAAAGAGATGGAGCTGATCTACCAAAGGCAATAAATGAAAATAATTCCCAATTCCAACAAATGTGGAAAGTTGGCAGTACTTTGCAGAGACTTAAAGTTGTTATTCTGGTAAAAGGTGCTTCCATGAAATATTCATGTGAGGTGTCTGAATACTTATCCAAGCATATTATAATAAAACATTTCAGTTTTATTTTTCCTTTAAATTACTCGCTGGTTTATTACAAATTTACCCTTTTAAAATGTTGCTTTTTTGGTGTGTGAGCTTTTAATAAAAATATAAAATGGAAAAGGCACTGTGCATGTAAGTGTGCATGTTTCACTTGTTGATAAAAAATTATGTTTAATGAATACAGCAATTTCAGTGCATTTTAAAATTTGTAATTCATTCTGTGCCATGATTTTCTCCACTGTGGTGTTGTTTTATGGTGATTTTCAGGTAAGACAGAGTGAGTTGTTTGGAAAAGGAAGGGATCCCAGGGATATGGGGAGACCCCAGAAGTCCACAGCTCAAGCTTTTAAAAATTATTTATTTAACCTTTATTTACCCGGGGTAGGTTCGCTGAGCAAGGATCTTTTGCAGCAACGCCCTGCTTGACACTCAAATACATTCAAGCAGGGCATTGTACCAAGTATCAAATTACGTCAATGATATACTGCAAGTGACATGTTTTACACTGGGAATGGAATACCACTTACCAGGTGGGAGGGAATAAAGCTGTGAAAAGAACATGACAGTCTTTCATGCAAATTCTTGTTCTATGAGTTGAAGATATGCTGATATTATCTGTACGATAAAATTCTTATTCTGTTTTTAGCAGGTGTGGGTGGTTCTTAAAAGAGCTGCCTGCTGTATACAGGTCTTACAAGATGCCAAAGTTGCGCTCAACAACCATCCTGGCATGAGACAGGCGGTAATTAAACACCCTTTTCATGGGTGGAAGATTGCCACATGAGGTGTCTCTGCAGAGGGAATGCGTCATCAGCAACAAAGACATGGGTTTGGGCTCCCAGATGCTAAGCTCCAGGCAGCAGGTAGTCCCCCAGGCAGGTCAAGTGTGCCAGCCCTTTGGGATTTGTTTGTTTATGAATGTAGTGTGGGGTGAAAGTGGTTGGATCGGTTGTCTCAGGAGCACGTCCATGGTTTTGGCAGTGTTGCCAGCTTGCTGGTCAATTGCCACACTATTGGGTTTTGGTGTATAAGTACCCGCTGTCAGTAGCCCCTGAAGACCAGGGTTGAGTTATGTAGATCGAGATAGGCAGTTAGAGGGGATGCTCAATTTACAGGGTTGCTCTTATGCCTTGGTTGCACACTAGTTAGCTCAATACTGTACATTCTATTGTTTACCGGGGGCTGGTTGCTGTTGGTGCACTGGTCAGGTGTTAGTCATGGCAGGAGTAGATGATTTCATTGATGCTCCGTCAGAGGCGTTTTTAGAGCAGTGTACTAGAGATCAATTGATAAAGATATCCGATCATTATAAAATATGTATTGGTGACAAAAGACTAAAGGAAAATGTTAGGGCTATTGTAAAGGCAAATTTGTATGAGATGAAAGTTTTGACACCCCCACAAACATCACCTACTTCTACTAATCTGGTTGGGCTCTTTTTTCTCAGGATTCGCATCCTGATTTGGCCTTAAATTTTGAACAGCAGAAAGAATTGTTGAGATTGCGAATGCAATTGGAGAAAGAGAAGGAGTTGGAATTGGAAAGGGTATAACAGCAAGCAGAATTTGACAAAGCATTGGCACTGGAAAAAGTGAGGCAGCAAACAGAAAGGGCTAAAAATTGATTTAGAAAGCGAGAGACCGAGTTTAATTAAAGAAGGTCAATTTTGTGACATGTCAAGGAATGAAGAGTCGGCTCGGGGAAGTGATAATTCACGCGATACTTTTGTAATTTACGCTTGGTGCCTAAATTTCATGAGAAAGAGGTTGAAACTTTGTTTGAACGCGTTGCAGACGCGAGGGGCTGGGTTGATTCGGACCGCACAGTTTTGCTGCAGTGCTCAGGAGGCTTTTTCCTCGTTGATCGCAGTAGCGATTATGCAAAGGTTAAAGCTGTTATACTGAATGCGTATGAATTAGTCCCTGAGGCATACCGCCAGTGGTTTAGAAATTGGAAAAAGGGGGACAAACCATATCTTGAGTTTGCCCGTGATTTGGTGACTCACTTTATTCGCTGGTGTTCGATGTGAAAGATTTTGATGATTTGTGTAACTTTATGGTGCTTGAACAGTTTAAAAACTCAGTCCCAGAGCGAATTGCAATGTACATAAGTGAACAAGAAGTAAAGATGGCAGCGGAGGCTGCTGCGCTGGCAGATGATTATTTTTTGACTCATGCAGGTAGCGGTGGGGACCCCCGCACTTATGCCTTTACTGGTGGTAGAGAAAATGGCCCTGCTGGGGAGATGTATTTCTCTGGGAGTTCCGGTGGTAGTTTTCTTTCGGAGCAGAGAGTTGATCGTGGTGTCCGTGACTCCGAAACAGTTTGTCATTTCTGCCATAAAAAATGTCACTGCAAAAAGGACTTTGCTGTGCTCAAGTCACGGAACAAGTACAACGAAGCACATGTGAAGCCGGCTGCATTAGCTGCACCGATTTCCAAGTTAGTTATTACTGACCAGCCGAGTTGTGAATTACCATCTGTCATGTCGAAGCCTGATTTAAATTCCTACTAGCCTTTTATTTCAAAAGGACGTGTCTCTAGATGGTAGTGATGGGAAGGCGCCAGTGACCATATTACATGACAGGGGAGCGTTTGACTCGTTCATCCTGGCTTCTGCTCTGCCTTTTTTTTTACTGAGGAAACGGACACAGGATCCTTTATACCTGTGTTGGGCAGGGACATGTCTGTTTTTCATGTGCCAGTACATAACTTGTACTCCGTTCAGGGTGAGCCCTGATGTGATGTGTCTGGGCTGATCAGCCAGCACAACCGGTAGCACCGCTTGGTAGTAATGGCCCTGATGAAAACAAAAAAACAGTTTCCTTAAGCGTTTAAGGCGTGCGCTATGACCCGCACCATGAATATGGCCAGTCACGGTGCAGATTCCTTGGAGCATGCAAAGGCAGGGGATGGTGCCACAGGATTGTTTGTATTGTCCTTGTCTAACACTCCCTTGTCTGTCTCGCATAGTGAGTTGGTGAGTGAGCACAAAGCCAATCCTACGCTGAAGGAGCTGTTCCATTTTGTCCTTCCAGCAGATGAGGTGAAAAATCGTGCAGCCATTAGCTGTTCTGCAAAATGACTGGAAAGAGCCTGAGCCACCTAAGAATTTGATCGACTATGTCAATGGTTTCAGACGGCGACTCTACTCCGCTACAGAGTTGGCGAAGGAAAAATTGGCTTCTGCACAGGAGAAAATGAAATGCCTATATGAAAGTCGAGCTGACCAGTCCAGGCGACCACGTTTTGGCTTTTGGCTGCCTATGGTCAGTTCACCATTCCAAGCTAAATTTGTGGGCTAAATTTGAGAGTTTCCCATTTATGGAGCCCACACAGTTTGGAAGGTTCCACTGCTGATGAAATAAACTCAGCAATGTCACTCCAATCCTCCTAGTAATTAAGTCAGAGTCAAAGTCAAAGTGTTTTTATTTGTCAAGTGCACAGTATAACACAGGTCATTCTGAGCAAAGAAATTCTTATGACATGGCAGGCAGCAACTACGTAGGAGCAAGAGCAAAAATATCAAAAAATATCTAAAATATACATAATATTAAACAGAGTATTAAATATTAGCAGCAAATAAGTACCAGCCTGTACAGATGGGGGATATGGACGGTGAGAATAGGAGTATTAAATATTGAAATATTAACCATATAAAGTGCAGGAGTGCTGATGAATATGTGCATACGATTGTGATAATGTACATTGAACGTACATAGCATACACAGGATGTCATGTGATCAATGTGATCCCAGAGATTAATGTTGCTGGTTGAGAAGCCTGATGGCCTGAGGGAAAAAACTGTTTGTGAGTCTGGTCGTCCGTGCCCGGATGCTCCGGTAGCGTCTACCAGACGGCAGCAGTAAGAACAGACCATAGCCTGGGTGGCTGAAGTCTTTTATGATTTTCTGTGCTTTCCTAAGGCATCATGTGTGGTAGATGCCTTGCACAGAGGGGAGGTGGCAGCCAATGATGCGCTCCGCTGTCTTCACCACCCTCTGGAGGGCTTTACGGTCAGCAGCGGAGCAGCTGCCGTACCAGGCAGTAATGCAGCCAGTGAGGATGCTCTCAATGGTGCACCTGAAGAAATTGATGAGGGTTTTGGCAGACATGCCAAACTTCTTGAGTCTCCTCAGGAAGTATAGGCGCTTTTGGGCAGTTTTCACTGCTGCGTCTGATTGCCTGGACCAGGTGAGGTTATCATTTATGACCACACCGAGGAACTTGAAGCAGGAGACTCTCTCCACTTCAGCTCCGTCGATGTGAATGGGGGTGTGACCCCCCCCCCCCCCCCGTCGCTTCCTGAAGTCCACGATCATCTCCTTAGTCTTGCAGACGTTGAGAGAGAGGTTATTGTCCTGGCACCATGTTGCCAAGACGCTGACCTCCTCTCTGTAGGCGGTCTCATCGTTGTTGGAGATGAGACCCAGGATGGTGGTGTCCTCTGCAAACTTGAAGATGGCATTGGAGCTGCGTGTGGCCACACAGTCGTGCGTGAACAGGGCGTACAGGACTGAGTACGCAGCCCTGAGGGGCTCCGGTGCTCAGGGTCAGTGCAGAAGAGGTGAGGTTACCCATTCTCACCACCTGGGGTCTGCCCGTCAGGAAGTCCAGGATCCAGTTGCAGAGGGAGGTGTTAAGACCCAGGTTCCTGAGCTTGGGAACGAGCTTAGCAGGCATAATTGTGTTGAATGCTGAGCTGTAGTCTATAAACAGCATCCTCACGTAAGTGTCTCCCTTATCCAGGTGGGAGAGGGCGGTGTGCACTGTCAGGGCGATGGCGTCGTCTGTAGATCTGTTGGGGCGGTATGCGAATTGAAGGGGGTCCAAGGTGTCAGGAAGAAGGGAGCAGATGTGGGTCCTGACTAGCCGCTCAAAGCACTTCATGATGATGGAGGTCAGTGCTACAGGGCGGTAGTCATTCCAGCAGGAGATGGCAGGTTTCTTTGGTACAGGAACAATGATAGTCTGTTTGAAGCAGGTGGGGACTGCAGACTGGTTCAGGGAGAGGTTGAATATAGAGGTGAATACCTCCGCTAGCTGGTCGGCGCACGCGCTGAGGACACGGCCTGGAATGCCATCTGGCCCTGGTGACTTCCGAGGGTTTACTCTTTTAAAAGTTCTCACGTCAGCCGTAGATAGGGACAGAGTGCAGTCGTCCTGGTCCTCATCTAGCCTTACAGTAGGGATGGCGTTGCTTGTCTCAAACCGTGCGTAGAAGGTGTTGAGCTCGTCCGGAAGAGAGGCGGCGGGCTGGGCATCACTGCTATTTCTCCCTTTGTAGTCTGTGATGGAACGCAGTCCACACCACATGCGTCTTGGGTCGGAACTGTGGTAATCAGACTCAAACTTGTCCCTGTAGGCTCTTTTGGCATCTCTGATGGCTTTCCGTAGGTCACATCTGGACTTCCTCAAGGCCTCCAGGTCCCCAGAGCTATGGGCAGAGGACCGTGCTCTTAGCTTAGCACGGACATCACCATTAACCCAGGGCTTCTGATTGGGGAAGGTCCTGACATTGACTTTCGGGATGACATCATCAATGCACTTGGAGATGTAGGCTGAGACAGAGTCTGTGTATTCATCAATGTCCCCATCAGCTGCAACACAGAACATCTGCCAGTCTGTGGTTTCAAAACAGTCCTGGAGGGTGGCAATGGATTCCTCACTCCAGCTTTGAACTGCCCGAAAAACCGATTTTTCCTATTTTAGGCGTTGTCTGTAGGTTGGGAGGAGAAGAATGGAGGTGTGATCCGCCTTGCCAAAGGCAGAGCGGGGGAGGTGTTTATAGCTGTCCCGTATTTGAGAATAACAATGGTCAAGAGTCTGGTCACCACGGGTAAGAAAGTTAATGTGCTGGTGATATTTAGGCAAAACTTTCCTCATATTAACCCTATTGAAATCGCCAACAACAATAGAAGCTGCCTCAGGGTGAGCGTTCTCTAGTCCATTGATTACTCCGTAAAGGTCTTCTAGCACGTGCGTTTTATCCGCCTGCGGGGGTATATTGACGGCTGTGATTATAGCGGAGCTGAATTCCCGAGGGAGGTAGAAGGGACGGACTTTTATAGTTAAGAGCTCCAGGTCTGGTGAGCAGTGTTTAGCGAGTACTGCTACATCTGTACCCCAGCGAGAGTTAACCATAATGCAGACCCCTCCGCCTCTGCGTTTACCTGACTCCGTAGTTCTGTCCTGCCGATAGATGGAAAATCGAGCCGGGGTAGCAGCCGAGTCAGGCACCGTAGGGTCTAGCCAGGTCTCAGTAAACACCAGCACGCAGCAGTTTGCAATGTCCCGCTGGAAGTTAATTCGTGCGTGTAGTTCGTCCATTTTGTTGTCTAGGGATTGAACATTTGCCAGTAAAATGCTCGGTAACGGCGGATTGCAGTGTCTCGTCCGAGATCTGCATAGGATACCGGCACGTTTGCCTCTTTTCTTTCTCCTTCGTCGGCGTATTGGTAAACACAGCGGCGGCAGGACAAAGGGGTCGCAGCACGTACTCTGGTAAGTTGAAAAAAAGTTTGTGTCCAGTGCCGAACAAACTCCCAAAAGTGCTTGTCGATCATACTGTATGAGCGACAGTGCAGTATGTGCAAAGATAAAAACAATAAAAATAATAATAAACAAGATAATAAACAAAGAGCTACGAATTGATTGCGGAGCCATTGTCAGTGCAGCCTTCCCACGGCGCACCGGAACCGGAATTCTGAAGGCGAGTGTCATTACATACATATAGAAGGTTCAATAGTAATCTATGGCACCCTTCATCAAACTGCAAAAAATGGCTGTGCAACAATGGTTAATGTAATAAAAATGGTTAATGTACTAACTTTGTCCTTTATAATGTAATAACTGCCAGTTACTGTAAAAAAAAAAATCTTGAATG
The DNA here is from genome assembly GCF_018555375.3 of Anguilla rostrata. Classification (NCBI taxonomy): domain Eukaryota; kingdom Metazoa; phylum Chordata; class Actinopteri; order Anguilliformes; family Anguillidae; genus Anguilla; species Anguilla rostrata. Next base: position 19,221,584 of record NC_057935.1, read on the forward strand.
CTTAATGTAATAACTTTCTGTTTAATGTAATAACCACAGGTTAATGCAATAACGATAATTTACGTGTAGCCGCCATCTCGGCTTGCTCACGTGACCAAACGAGCAGTGCCTCCTCCTCCGCCATGGGCCTCGGCCGGTAACCTACATATAAAAAATTAAGTTTATTTTATAAAATATAATCATTTTTCTGATAGATACCATCAAGACATTGATCACGAAAACCTTACTTCTAGATATTTCTTTCTTTCTTTCTTTTGATATATCAACCTAATCATTGAAAGAAAAAAGTTAGCAGGTAATGACATTCACCATGCAAAAAGGGATTGCCAGCTTTGCATTGTCATTCCTCATTGGCACATGCCAATTCCTTGCCTTCAGAATTCTGCCCTTTGTGTTATATATATACTGTAGACTTGCTTGACTTGTTGTGCATCAGGGAGGGGGAGGCACCTCACCTTGGCAGGGCGTCAAAATAAAGGCGTTGTATGGGAAACACTTTTGGTAAAAACATTCTTCTCTCTAGACTGCACACATTTGTTTTGGTTTTTTTGCTATAATACTGTATAGAATTATGTAATGTTGGTTTATTTCACAGTGATATTATAATTATTTGATTATTATCAGCAATCCATTTGATTTAAGATGGAATGTATTAAATCCATGGAAAGAGTGGAGTGGGTGAGTGACTCCTGTTTCATGCTTTTTTGTGAATTTATTTTTGTGCCTGCTCTTTCTTTTCTTAATTTTCACAGAGATAATTTAGTACTTGTTTCTCTTGGGAAGAATACAAAAGAAAAGTTTTAAAAGTCTTCCATCTGTTTAAAGATATCTGAATTGGTTCAAAAGGCATACTGCAGAAATGTTTGATCTTACCGTACCAAAATGTTTCTTATATCCTAAATATTATTGGCATGCAATGGGGATCATAATTTTTTTGTCAGTATGTTCAACCAATTGTTACTATTGTGGTGTATCTGCTAGGATTACATATCCATAACATGTGAAAACATAAAATTTAATTCATACATTTTCATTGAAACATAAAATTGAATGCAAACATTTTTGTTTGATATCTCTTACATTATATAACAGTGACTGAAAGTAATCCTAATGACCAATTTGGTCATAAAGAATATTCCCCTTACTACAGCCTAAGCTGTATGTATGTACATGGTCAATAAAGGTGAAAAAGTGACTTATCCATAAGTAATGTTAATTATTTCTCTGGGCAGTGACAGTGTCTATGTCTGGTAGCAGATTCACATTGTCATACAGTCAATGCCAGCCAAAATAAAATGTTACACATTAGACTTATTGTGCTATAATGTCATCTTCATTTTTATTTTTTGTGCACTGGAAGCTTCAGTATGGAGGGAAATCAGTGCCAAAATTAATTAATTAAATCAATCAATTAAATTGATAAATAAAGTAAAATTTAAAGTTTAATTTAATTAAACTTTAATTAAATGCTAAATTTGTTTAATTAACTCATTTGTATCCTCATTTAATTACTTGTTTGTACAATTAATTTTTTATTAATTTATTTCCACATGTAATTATTTCAGGACTGTTGGCATATGTATGCACCGAGAAATAATTAAATCCGTCAAAATCACAGACATGCATATTTAAGTAGACAGGAAAGTATGCTTTCAGCTTAGCTAAGCTTCTGAAGTCCCGGAAGCAAGCTACTACATTTGCTGAAGGAAAAACTTAGCAGCTTCCATTAAAATGAATGGGGAATTTAAAACTTTTGAAGGCAAAAAAATAAAACAAAGAAAATGAAAAATTTGTATTCAGAAAAAGCAGTGGTTTCATGAAGAATATTAAATATTTTCCCAAGACTTCAGGACCAAAACAACCATTGTTTCACAACCTGCTACACATAATGCAATTTATGATCACAAAAAATTGACCAATGAGGTTTTCTTTAGTTACTGTAAATCACCTTGGTTTTCTACATTGAATTCAATGACCAGCAAGCACACGGAGCTTTCAAATCCGTTGTACAACAAATTCTACACAACAGTTGTGGTACAACGGAATTTAAGTATGCATGTGTACGCCTCAAACTTTTTACAGAATCGTTGTGGCAAAAACACATTCAGGAGGTAATGTATAATGCATATTGAGTTGTGTGTGTCCACCCAAAACGTTTTGGCTTGTAGTGTTATTACGATATTAGAACGTGTGCATGTTCTAACGTTTTGAAAAAGCTCCGGGTCTATGTGTGTACAGGGTCTAAAAGCCGCCACTCCGCCAGCTGCCACTAAAATCACCACTGATACCCGCCAGACTAGCTGCCACTCCTCCAGCTGCCACTAAAACCACCACTGACACCCGCCAGACTAGCCGCCACTCCTCCAGCTGCCACTAAACCACCACTGACACCTGCCAGATTAGCTGCCACTTCGCCAGCTGCCACTAAAACCACCACTGACACCCGCCAGACTAGCTGCCACTAAAACCACCACTGACACCCGCCAGACTAGCTGCCACTTCACCAGCTGCCACTAAAAACCACCACTGACACCCGCCATACTATCTGCCACTCCACCAGCTGCCACTAAAACCACCACTGACACCCGCCAGACTAGCTGCCCGGTGAAGTGAACTGTGGTACTTTGTGTTAAGATTTAGACAACCAAGAGGTAGCTTGGCTGCTTTGGTTGCTTTGATGGGTGATGTTGACAGATTTCATTATTTTCTAGAGCACTCATAACTCAACAATCCTCAAATAATTCAATGTGGAAATAACTAATCTAATAATAATATTTATTTAAATAATAACTCAATTATTTATTAATTGATTATGGAAATACATAAATAAATGAGGATGTAAATAATTAAATGTGGAAACAAATGTCCATGATCACATTACACTTTATTTATTTATTTATTCATTCATTCATTCATTTATTGAAATTTTCCTCTCTACTTCAGTGCCCTTCAGGGCTGTTTAGTATTTTACACATTCAGGTTTTTGTTTAAGCCAAGTCTGCCAGAAGACTCAGATATATTGATTATACATTTTTTTATAATATGTTTAATTTAGTTGGTCTTGACTTATTGCCTAGGCACAGATCCTCATCATGCTGGTTCACCATAATTACAGAGAGAGTTTATCAGGCCATAAAGACATATATAATGACATACATATTTCCAGCACTGATTGAATCTACAATGTATTTTTATTTATGTGTCCTACAGAGCACAACAACAGACTTCCAATCACCAGTTGGGCATCCTTTTGGATCATGGGGATGCAAATATTCGAGAAAGAAATTGATATTAATTTCTCTGTGTGCCCTAAGTTTTTTCTCTATGTATTTTTCCGAACTATACAAATGGACATCAATATGGGTAATAGCAATTTAATTTCTCAATAATGTATGGTAGTAGTTTAATCTCACAGTAAGCTTTTCAGAATTCCAGTATTAGAATTAAAAAATGAATAAATAAAATAAAAAATAAAAACATTTTTGCCATTTTGCCTTCCTGTTTGCATTATGGTCATGCATGATGCTACAAGTCATGAAGGTGATGAAGGTATTCTAATGTAGGTCCTTATCAGTACAATTGTGTTATTTATGCTGAGAGAATAACACAATTGTACTGAAAGGGGCCTACATTGGAATAGTTGGCCTTTATCCATGTTATACATCTTCATTGTGCATCTTCATGATTTTTGTAACATCATGCAATTTTACACAAACCATGACAAAAAATACATAGCAAAAATGTTTTTGAAATGTTGATACACAGGTAGGTATGATGCATAAAGATGTACATGTCATAAATGTGAATAATTTAAAAAAAAACGGATAATGTCAAACCACTTGATTGAATTGCCTCACAATGAATTAATGTCTTGTGATTGTTCGATCAATGTAATTAATTTTCAAGAAAATATATTTAATTTAAATGGTTTCTTAGCTGATCATGGGGGGAAAATTTCAGCTGATCCACACACTGTACATGCGAAGGAAGGAAAGAGGCCAGAATCGTAAATGGTGCAGTGCTCCCAGAGGGTGATGTTTACTACATATACCATAAATTGATGAAAACGCAGAATATGCAGGACTTTTTAGCCTTGCTGTGGTCCTGTGTTTACAATCAAAGAAGTCTCCTCCATCTTCAATCCCACCCACTAAGACCGAGTACCTGTCTTTGGTCATCTAGCTACCTAACGTAGCTAGCTGGATAGCTAGATGTAATATTACTCACTGGTCCAACAGAAAACAAGCTAACTTTGCATCGCTTTTCATCCCCTTGGTGAACTTCAGCTGACACCACAGAAGAAAACCAATTCCAAGGTTAACTCTAATTCTTGAACAAACCAACTGTGTCACCTACCATAAAAAACTTTCTATAGCCACATGTAGACTAATGTTGATATTACTGCTAGTAATAAACAATTTATTTATTACTGGTAGTAATGTGTTATATTTAAAGTGCTTTTTATGTTTCTATTGTAGTGGTTTAACTGCACAAATTGATCAAGCTGAAGTCATGTACTATTATTAATTACATTATATGAATACTTAAGAATCTCACCTAGAGACCGTAAGCCTACGTGCAAGGGAAATTTAGTTTTATAACAGACAGCATGGGACTGTATATGTAGGTTTTGGGGTGTGCTGGTTATTGATGACTTTTGAACATTAGACTCTGCTTTGAGCATCCAACACCGTTAAATAAAAAAAAAAGGCTTTTCAATTTCAGATGTTCATGAATTAAAACCCCCTTGTAATGTTCTGTCATTGCAGGAGCAATCTGAGACCCCTCTCAAAGAAATGACCGTAGATGAATTAATATTCTCATTATCATGGGCTTCCTCACCCTCCAACTTCACCTCTTTCAACAGCTCTTCCAGTGCTCAGCATAGTGTGGTCAGGCTAGAGCAGCCTAGGCCTCAGTACTGTGTTGGTGATGCATTGAATGTGCTCGTGGAGATTAGGGACTATGCAGGGCACCCAAAAGCATATGGCGGGGACTTCATCCTGGCCCGGATCCACTCTCCAAAGCTCCAGGCATGTGCATCAGGAGATGTCATTGACCTCCTCAATGGCTCCTATCGTGTGCATTTCCACTTGTTTTGGCCTGGAGAGGTGCAAGTCTCAGTGCTTCTGATGCACTCGTCTGAGGCAGTTAAGGTACTCCAGAAAGACTGGATGAAGAATTACAATAAGTCCATGCACATGGGAACCTTTAGAAATGGGAAAAAAAAGGAGAAGTCTCAGTGTGCCCTCCGGCTGAGCTCAGACACACCCCTGTGTGAATACAGGAAGAAGGAGGATGGCGAATATTACGCCTGCTACAAGCCCCATACCCTTCCCTGCGACTCTCTGTCCATCATGCAGTCCTACACCCACCCAGGTCCTAATCTGACAAAGGAGGAAGTTCACCTATTAGCCCAGTAAGGCATCTGCTATTCAAAATATTGTATGTGTTCTGGTCTAATGGCACCAAATATGGTAGTTCTGTGCCTTACCAGCTACTCAAAAAGGTTTAGAGTTGAAAATGTTTGGTATTTATCAATATCTTATTTCATACTTCTGAATAAATTAGAAATATTTTTCAGTTTACGTGAGAGAAATTATATCCTGCAGCTTGTGTTTTTGATGTTCATGATTTGGACGGATCATGATTTGAAGCTCATGAGTTTGCTGTGAAAGTTTGTTTAACCATCTAAATGTCATGTTTATTATTTTATTTTTAAGGGAAAACACTGGAATTGAAATAACAATCAACTTCAACCCTCTGACAGTCGGTGGTTGTACTGGTATGTTCCTTTCTGCCTATGCCTGAAGCTCTAATGTGCCTTCTTAAAATTCATACTTCATAAATAAACAAGACCAGGTTAAAACCTAGTATACGGCTGGACCTAACACACGTGATCCAGCCGACCAATGGCGTGACTTCATAACTCGGCCGACCAATGGTGTAACTTCATCACTCACTCAGTCACTCACTCAGTCAGTCACAGACATTTGCGTAATAAAAAAATGGTCAGGACAGCATTTGGATCACATTGGCGGTTCCCAAAAGAAAACCTGTCATGGTTGGCAGCCATACTACCTTTCTTCTAACAAATGGTGCAAGCAAAGGAGGGATGGACTTGGTTAGTGCTTGAATGGAAGACCTGGATAAATTGGCTGACCAGTAGGGGGAAATACTAGTATATGTGCCATTGCAAAGACAGGGACACTATAGGAATCACCTTCTGGCCAAGTAGGTCCCTCCCCCTACCTTGACTGATGTATGATATGAGCTTTCGCACATCACTCAAGGCAAGTATGTTATGTCTCAAAAAGGGTGATTTTCCTGACATCTCAGTGCAGTGCTTTGAGATTGTGCTGCATGCAATCCATTATTGAATTTCAGTCTGTGACATATACACAAATCATATACTTGTGTAGCATACATTGATACAATTGTGGATCTTGCTAATGTATAGGTGAATGACTGCAGGGTTCTATGTGTACTTTTGGACCTTAAAACTGCTAAGTGAGCAGTGGTAAGAGTCAAAGAGGAATGCCAGGTTAAAGTAATGCAGTTTATTGTACAGTGTGTTCAATAATGTCAATATACAATGGTGCAAAATGTGTGCGTAGTTGGATGGCTTTACGTGTATGATGTACAGGAGTCTGTGGTGATCAGTCTCCCCGAACCATTGCACTTTTACCCTTACATACCTAAGGATCAAAGGAAAAACCCCACATGATCAAATAGACACAATCATAACAAAACAGTACATCAATGATCCTGCTTGCACTACCTCTGTAAGCCACAATGGGTTAACCTTTGTAGCTGAGAAGCCAACTTGTTCCCCATGATGTCGGGTTTCCAACAATACCAAACATGATTACCCTGCATTATGGAGAACCTAAGGTTTACATAATGCAGATCCAGTTGGAGGTTTTGCAACTGAGCACTGTCTCTTTATCACACCCTGCTGACTCCCTGTCAGCACAGTAAACAGTCTGTCTTCCTTTGGGGGTCTGATAAGGGGCACACTTCTGTAAACCACCCTACACAGGCCCATTTGATGTTTTAAGACTCACAATGGGATGCTGTTTTTACGATGATTTTGGTGGTGTGAACTACTAAGATCATATTGCGTATATCAACTTCAGTTCAATGACAACTACACCATCTTTTTCAAACCATAGCCTACTTAACGTCTTTGAGTCTGTCAAAATAAAAAAGTATGCAATAATGGCATTGAACATTGTGGAAGCAATTTATAAATATTTCCTATGTGCATTCAACTATCTATTTTTATCTCTGTCCTTCTCAATCTTTCAGGTGCAACACATAGCCCAGCTGAAAAATGTGTGGTAGGAACAAACTCCCCTTTTCCTGGGGGATATTTCTATTCAAATAGGTGGTCTTCTTCCTCCTGTCAGATAGGCCCCTTCCTCAATGCAGGTGCCATTACCAGTTGTTTAAAGGAAAAGACTCTCTACCTATTGGGTGACTCCACAGCACGACAGTGGATACAGTATTTGACTAAAAAGCTGAAAGGTAATGAGAGGCAATTCAAAGTGAAAATACAACAGCTTGGATTTACCCTTGCTGAAGACAGAAATGTCAGTGTGCACTGTCGCCACTACGGCGTGCACCAGTCAGCAATATCAGGCCTGCTGTTGTGATACATTAGCCATGTTTAACAGTCAACAGATACAATGTATGAGCTCCTGATGATTCTTCTGAATACACAGCATTGCCCACTTGAATGTCATGTGATTTCTTCTTATCAAATATCACAGGTTTCTGTCTCATTCCATGGAGATAAAAAAAAAATACATAAATAAAAGTTCCTAATTTGCACTGGGGAGACAGAAGGGTGTGCCCTGTTAAAGTACTAGTCCTTCTTGCAGTGACCATCCCCAAGTCCAAAACTGAGTCCTGCTGCTTGGGTTTAGATTTCTGTGGTGCAAAGCACAGTTGGCCATGTAGGTCATAACATTTGTCCCATTTATTCATTACGTTTCCTCAGGTCTGAGAATTGTGCAAGGGAGTCGTTTTCATTCATATTTGGCTGTTGATGCCCGTAACAACATCACTGTCCGATGGATTAAGCATGCTCATCCCTGGCTTAGCTATTTCGCATCCAACATAAAGACATCAGTCACCGTTCCTGAAGTACTGGACAGTATAACACTTGGTCGTGGGCAGAAGGATGTGATCGTGGTCATTGGAATCGGCCAGCATTTCCGGCCCTACCCCCCAGAAGTCTTTATCCGAAGGCTACAAAGCATCCGCCGGGCGATTCTGCGGTTACACGCCCGCATCCCCCAGGCCGTTGTTGTTATAAAGCTGGAGAACACCATTGAACTGAACTCAGAGATGATAAGACGCAGTAACTGGTATGGCTACATGCAGAACCTGGCTCAGAGGAAAGTGTTTGAGCGCCTGAAAGTGGCTCTGGTAGATGCCTGGGACATGACGGTGGCTGCCAACACTTTAGACGTCCACCCTAATCAAGTTATTATTTCTAATCAGGTGGCGCTGGCCCTGTCATACTCCTGTCATTAGGCATGGATGCTGTCTGCACCCCACAACCCACCCACCTACTGATGCCTACCCACCCAACCAAACCCTGCATGCACTTCTTCACATTTTCTGTCTGTTCTGGCCCCTTGGTGATGGAATGAGCTTCCCACTGCAGTCAGACGAACAGAAAACTTGCCTTCCGACGCACACGGCAGACTCATCTGTTCATTTTGCACCATGGCTCCCCTGGCCCCCATTCAGATTACCTTCATTTTCTCTTTCTTTTATTGGATTTCTTTTTGGATTTTGCTACAGTTATAGAGGTGTAATGACAGGTTACCTGTCTAGTGGTACTTTCTTCACTTACAATACAAATTGTTGTTTGTTAGGTTAACGTTACTTATTGAATAATAACTGGCCTCTGTGCCTTCTTGGTGATACTGCATTTTTGTAGTCATCAGAGTAACACGGATATTCTCCACTATAGATTGATAAGAGCATCTACCAAGTGTTTGTAATGTCATATAATGTATAACGGAACAGTGAAACTTGTCAGAATTGAATGAAAAATGGATAGTGCAACGTATTATAGACAAATACTTGCAGAAACTTGGTTTGATAATTCCCCTTTCAGCAGAATAACAATCCAAAGCCACAGAACTAAAAAATGATAGCGGTCACTGTTCTTTAGAGATGCAAACAAAGTCCTGACCTCAACCCCACCAAAATCTGTTGCATAATTTAAATGTGCAGCCCAGAAGCAATGTCCATGACACTTGAAAGAGATGGAGCTGATCTGCCAAGAAAAATGAATGGAAATCATCTGAATACCTTTGTAAGGCACTCTGCATGTAAATGTTCATGTTCAACGTATTGATTAAAATGTGTTTAATGAATACAGGTATTTCAGTGCATTTAAAAATTTGTAATTCATTCTGTGCCATGATTTGCTCCACTGTGGTGTTGTTTTATGATGATTTTCAGGTAAGACGGAGTGAGTTGTTTGTAAATGGCTGGGATCGCAGGGATATGGGGAGACCCCAGAGGTCCACTGCTCAGACTCGTAGTTTACACCTCCAGTCACTATGGCCATTCAGGGACACATCACCTCAGCAGGGCACATCACTCAGGCTAGACTGAAGCATATTTTCCCATGGGTTCAAAAATTTTCAGTGAGGAGGCTGGGCTGATCTAGTTTGCTTTTACATTTGGCAAAAAATGATGACGGAACTATCTTTATTCACAGCTCAGTAGAAATCACCTTTGGAAGTTGCTGGACAAACATGTGACCAACATTCCAAAAAGAGCTCAGCATTTATCCTGCCATTGTCTGACACCCTGACGGAAACATTTTCTGGGCACCTGTACAGCCACTCATGTCGCAGTTGCCTTGTCTTGAACATCACCCTTGTGCGGCTGTATGTTCCCTCTGCATTAATTGGAACTAGAGTGGCGGTCATCTCCCCCTTTTCTCCAGCGGTGATTTCAACTTCTCCAATCACCCTGGGGGAACAGAATTGGTCCACAGCTCAGACTTGTCGCAGCTCCAAATATACAATGACACACCGAGTTCAGTCAGAAGAGATTTGTATTTCTGAAACCGCTGGCTGATGACCAGCTAATTCAGCCCTGCTGCTCTTGCAGCTGCAAGTGATCGAAAAAAGAACCACACACTAAATTGTGTTATTCCCTTTCACTAGGTGTGTTAATTTCTAACATTGAAACTGTTGTTTTATGACATCTGAAAGTGTATTTTTGAAGTGTTTACCACCATATTAATGTATGCACTGCACTCCCACCATGAATGTTTTCACCAAATCTGAAAATGATTCTTGACTCACCTGTAAGGCTACAGAAAAACAGTATGAATATTATCATGCTGTAAATCTATTTACTATCTGTGTTTACAAACATTTAAATGTGTTGACCCACAAGATTTAACAGTGAACAAGTATAATAAAAAATTAAAACAAACTATCATTTTCTTTTTATTATTCAGAAAAAAAATCTTCCAAGCACCATGGGGATTGGGCACAACTTAACTATATATGCACATTTACAAAGAAAATAAAGGTGCAATATATATGCTCTCATCTCCAGCATAAGCACTTTGTAAATCAAAGGGCTTATAAATTACAAGACTGTCTGCTTTGAAAATATGTTTCTCATCACTTTCAAATACTTGGTAGGCATGAGAATACTCACTGAAATGGTCAACCACAAGCTTGTTCACTAGGAAGTAGATAACACTGTCGACTAAAAGTATCTTTTTTATTCTGCAAAACACAGGGATTTCATGTTCAATCTCACTGCAAATGATTAGTCCTGCCCTGTACTCTGTCCCACTGATTTAAACCCAGTTAGTATAGAAGATGTCTTTCGGTGCAGCAGCATGCAGGGCTTGGGCAAACATGTCACTATGGTCCTCATTGTCCACATTAAACGATTTCAAGGTCCATACTCAATATGGTTTAATGGTGATGTCTCCCAATGATATCCTATGTACATTTTATTTTTTTTTTGCAAGTGATTTAGTGAAGTTCTTGAAGTTTTAAAGAGTGTTTTTGAAAACCTTGTGATTGTTCAGTGGTACTATGGCGTGCCATTTTTTTTAGGTCAGTATCAAAGAAATTAAACCAAATATAAGAATGTTGAAATTTTACAACTTTCTATAAGTAATTGTGGTGCACTCAATCATGTAAACTCTACTTTCTGGAAGTAATCCTTTTTTAAAACTCGCATAGCCCTTTGGAGAAAAAGAATCCTTCAGAGAAGGAAAGAGTGTATTGATGCCCAGGGCATACTTCTCCTTCTGCTTACGGGAAGGAATCGTCCTTTAGAGCAAAGACAATACAAAAACATAAAATCCAAATGCCCCACTAATGACTATAGGGCCCCACCTATGTTAATTCAATGCCATGCATTTTGAAAATTCATGACATTCCTTCTTAACCCTCTGAGGTCGAGAGCTCCGCCGGCGGAGCTCGACAAGATGAAATTAACTTTCGTTTCTATTTGGATGATTAACTTCACGTGCTGTTATCATACAGACGCAACAAAAACATTGACAGAAACCTTAGAATCGCGACTTTCCAATGTGCCCATTGGCAAATAATATAAATTGTTTTAAATGTTCCAAATTTGATTAATTAGATCATGTATGCTTCGCTAATCTTTACTCATTACTATGTGAATTCCACTCAGCAGGAAGTCCGCCCAAATCGCATTCACATGTTAACAACATTATAATTACTCTCCATAGAAGGAGACTAAAGGAGGGGCGATGCGAGATCCATGTGAGGAATGCCAAGTCTGCGAAAGCGGGATAGAATGTCACAGAGTGTCGCCTAATTCACTTCTTTTGAGGTGAACATTTCGTTTTTGGAAAATGGTCCGTCCGGAAGCCGACACTGATGAAGAGCGGTGTCATTTCCAGCTGAGGATCAACTTCATGCATAAGGATATTTCTTATGATCATATTGGTAAATATGTGTACTGTATTGCAACGTATCTGTGTGTTTGTAGGAATATCCAGCAATGTGCGCGTTTGTAAATTCCCACACTACGAACGATTCAAATTATTGCATCTCAAAATTATAGGCTAGGCTCTCTGCGTCTGGTTGTGTTAGAAGTATCAGGTAGACTGTATGTTTTTCGATCATATTCGTAATAAATAGCTCATGCCTGGCGTGCAGTGGCGTGGCTAGGATTTTAAAACTGATGTCCTTGCACAATCGATATTAGCATACTCTAAGTAAGTTCGGGAAATAGCAATAAAATAACCACTTAGCTAAACAGACCTAGCCTAGTTCAGATTGAGGCATTGTTATTGATGAGTTGCGTGTAGTTTAGTTGGAATATCAGTGTTTATTTAGTTAAGCTAATGTTTTTTCGTTGATAGCTTGCATTATTTGTAAATGTGCGCTGTATTACATTCTCTGTGTGTTTGTAGGAATATTCACTAATATGCGCGCTTGTAAATTCCCACACTACAAATGATTCTAACCATTGCTTCTCAAAATTATAGGCTACCTCTCTGCGTCTGGTTGTGTTTGTTTGGTTCTTTGTTTGTATATGATGTCACATTTCATAAATTTTGTTTTCATTAGTTAGTGGTTTGTCCCTTTTTTGTAAAGCACATTTAATTTTCACCTGTTGAAGGAAATGTGCTATATAAATAAAGTTTGATTTGATTTCACATTTCCTAACAATTTTGTTTTTATTATATTTGCAGAGATGTTGATCAGGAAACACGGCCTAGTTCACCACTAGCTAAGAGGCCAGGCAGACGTTGCAAGAGTACACCAGTCTCATCTCATCTTCCATGCAGTTTACTTCAATAAATGTTCTTAAATCAAAAGTTGTCTTTGTTTCTGTCTTCTAAATGGCTCACTGAGTCTTTGTCTTAGTGGTGGGGAGGCATGCGGCCAGGTGTGAATAGCCTACTTAGCTGGCAGGTATTCCTACCCAATGCATATTCATTACAGAAAGGCCATTTGCCCTCCCATTCTCACCTGGTGTTGAAAAATAGTAGTCACAACACTAACTTTTAGCAATTTATTTTATATTTCTCATTGGATTTGCTAAAATATTTTGTCATCTTTTGATACCCAAGACCTTGACGAACACATTTCAGTGATCAAAAGTTTTATTCACAATTGTTTAGTGTGTTTTATTACAACATTCCTGTGCATGTTCAAAACTACTGTTTACAGTTTGTGTGTTTTTAGAGCAGTTTACAATCCACACATTATTATGACCTACTTACTGCTGCCATATTGTTGTAGCTGAGTTTGTGCTGAAAACAAAGATATGAAACACTTTGGAATCACTGTATATAAAGTTGATGAAATTTACACAAATGTCAGAGCATCGCACAATCACCAGTGTGCCTCATTTTACCCTTAGAGAGTTAATATAAACCCTTTCAGTCTGAAATGGTTTAAAATTAACAATTTATTTGAGAAAAACGCATGCATCTCAGTCATATGGCTAGCCAATATGTTGACAAGCTGTCTCTGGGTGCAGTGCTTCAGCGAGTTTTCTGACTTGTACTCTTCGAGGACATCCTCACCTCCAGGTTTCCTAAGCAAGGCATTTTCTACCATCTACTCACATAAGATAAATAAAAAAAAGTTTTCATTGTACAATTCAGTCTTCCAGGATAAAATCAAATATACCAAAACTTAAAGTTACAATCGGAAGATTTCCATTTCGTTCTCTTTGGCGGTACCAATGGCAAGAAGCAGTAATTGCAGGTGTGTTTTTGGACCTCACTTCCCAGAGATCCAACCGGATCCAACCAGCGTCGCCTGTGTGACGTCAGTCAGTTGGCACCTGGGCCACACAAACTATAACAGTTACTATTTACTGAATAAAAAATGGTTGCTATAAAAGTAATGTTATGTACATACACAATCATTGTCTAACATTAGGCTAACTTAAGCTGTCTTTACATTGCTGAGCCGGGTTAAAATGCTGTAGCAGACTTGGGATAGAATTAGTGATGATTAATTTTCACAAACGTTCTTTATCCACCTTTTGCCCGGTATGAACATCTTTACACTGCAGAGAAGAATTTGTGGGATTCGCTGTGGCTCGTGCAGTTATGTATCTGGTGAATGATTGTTGCGTGATATTTTTGAAACAACTGCCTTGCAAAATGTTACCCTTGGTGTTTCTGGTTTTGCTAGCTAAACTGTTTGAGGATAAAGCTGAGCTGGGTGTTAAATTAGCAATCAGAACAAGAAGAATAAAACAAAAACAAAGGAGATTTCATCAAAAAAAGGCATCCGGGCTGAAGGAACATATGAGGAAGCGTAATAAAATAATAACAACGCTAATCCATACTGCCGTATTCTTTTATTTAGTTTTCTCCGGCTTGACATCTTTACACAGAAATCAGACTCGGCTCTGTTCCACCTATACCTCGGCTTTATTCCGATCATTAAACTTGATGGCAATTTAAATAACGGTAATTATTTCGGATCCAGTTCGGATAAATGATTCGCGACGAGACAAAACGTTTTTAGAATGTTGCAAAGAAAATTGCAGCGGTGTGAACTGATTAGCTGCAAAGCCGTTGCCTGGGGTCTCAAAAGACCCACCTTGTCAAATCGCCAAGTGCAGTTTTAGAACGTTTACAATCAGACGTCTTGGAATTTTGCAAGTTGCATCCAGTCTCGTTGCGAATCATTGATCTGAACTGGTCTTTAGTTAGCTACACTGCAACGTTGCAACAAGGTAGCATATTACATTCGAGAGACGGTTTGCGAGGTCGGTAACGGTCGGTAGCGTTAGCTAACGTTTTTTTATAATTGTTAGCTGACAAGATTGTGTTATTTATATGAGAGATGGACACTGTGCGCAACGTTGTCTAAACTAATGTTGCCTTTCTTGACATGGTCCGGTAGCTAGCGTTAGCCGTGCAAATAGCTATGTAATTTAGTAACGTTACATTGTCATCAAATGTAATATGAAATCTACATCAACAAATAATATGGCCTCTCATGTTACACAAAAACTTTTTAGGGTTCCATAACCCCCCTCCCCTCCCCTCCCCCCTCCCTCCTCTGTTTTGCAACGCTGGCAGACACAGGAAAAAACAGCACGCTGCTCACACACAAGTGAGTTGAACGTCTGTTGCGTTAGCTCCGCCTACCCTCTCTGGCGGACCAACCACTGATGGGTGATGGAAAACACGTCACTAACTATGCGCCGCTTGTGATTTTTTCCTGGGAATGTCGCCACAGACACCCAGTTCTTTAATCATAAATAATAATAATAATAATAATATAAATTATTTGGCGATAGTGACTTAACAGACATTTATTTTAATGAAAATCTTCGAGATTATTACTTTAAAAAAAAGGGTAAAAGTAATTCACTGCATCAGAGAAAGGTCAAAAAACAGCAGTGCTGTTTATGAAAAAAAAATAGGTAAAGCAACAAATTGATAACACTTTTCTTTGATAATGAGTCAGGTTAAAAGCCGAAATAAGCAATATAGTCTGGTTTCAACTACTGACTACCTGTCAACCAACTACACTACTGGCCTTGCAGAAGAGAGGTGACCATTCGATGTATGCGAATAATAACCTAATTTAATAAATGTGTATGGAAAGAAAAGTTACACAATACAGAGCTGCGCAATAGCCAAACCCTGAGTTCATTTTTACTTCCTCACTAAATGAAGTTTCCTAACTTTCTCAATCTGGCATTCACCATTCTAAATTTCACAAGACTCTGATTGGTGAGAATCTCAATTTAGTTTGACACTTTATTGATGATGTTATGACTCAAAATTTCAAACGAGATCTACTGCTCTCAAGTACCTGTTTTGCAGCTTCTGACTCAGAAACCTGTTCATGACTTCAGAGCTGGATATATTTCTACCTGAAGGCATCCCCCATTCTCTTCAACTGGAGAAGTTATTGTCACTTGAAGAAAGTGACGTGGTATCCGTGAGGGAAGATGGTGTTGAATGATCTGAAGGAGAAAAATCTTTAAAAACAAGGAAAAACGTAATTACGAAAATATATCCAGTACAATGGTGACCTGCTAGAAATGTGCTATTCAGGGATGGCACAGCCACTAGTAGAGATGATTTGTGATATGGTGATGATTTCAAATCATCAACAACATTTTTGACATAGCAAACTGTGACCTTGTGTAAAGCATGCAAGCATGGGACAATCACAACCAAACCCACATTTTCAAACTGTTCGGCAATTGGATGCTTATCTGTCTTTTGGTTAAATATTGTTTCTTTGTTCATCTACTTTGTCACAGTAGTCAGACAGTCAGGGACATAAAGGGGTCTCACCTTGACAATATTTGTGCAGCAGAAAAACGCTGAGCATTGATTGCAACGGATTTAATAATGAAACCTACCTTCATCTGAAATGCTGTCACGTACTGTCAGGCATAAGTCAGGATTGGCCTCTATCAGTTCAAGAAGGATGTCTTCCTCCAC